>NW_025767537.1:0-467763 GCF_003918875.1 Haliotis rubra
TAAATTAATAGATGAAAGCGCACAAATCTCCCATTCTCTATATTAAGTTTGCGCGTCCATAATTACATATAAATATAATTTTAATTTACCAGTTGGTTGAGCCTTCTTCATTATTTGAATGGTTATACCCTCACTTCCGTTGTCGATGTGACGACCACTACTGTGAAGAGTGTCGTCATCTGTCGATCTCATATCCAACCATAACGCGCACTTTGTGGTTAGGTAATCCCCGATATGCATGGAGGATAGATCCAGGTCATTGACTACGTTGTTGACTATTGAGTTTCGTTTGATAGCCGGTAGCTTCATTATTTCATCCCACAGCTGATATGCCTTCATTCCATGGCTAAATAGCTGATTAGGCACTCCCTCTATGGTTACTTCCACTTTGGTGATCCCTGGATTGAAAAATTTCTCGCTGTCTCTTTCGAATGGATCGTATTCCTCCACGGGTATGATTAATATACCTTTCATCGATCCCGCCGGCACGTTCATGTTGATATTCCATACCCTGTCGCTCTTGTCACGTAATATCATTCTATGTCGCAGTATCCTATCGTACAGGATGGTCATTTTCCCAGAGTACTGATTTCGAATCTCCCGAGCGAGATCAGGATTAGTCACTATGTCGAACTCCAACGAGATGATATCGATCTCGTAACTACCCTCTTCACCGTTCGGCGTATACACGACTTTGCTGTAATCATTGAACATGAGTTCATATTCCAACCTGTCACCTAATGCGACTTGGTAAAATGGTGCGTGCCCCGTTAGCAACTCAAAGTCTAGCGGGATACAGAACCTGTTTCCATACGCTTCGGCGATGGCTTTTTCACTATTCGATAGTTTGGTTGTCTCGTCTTGTGTGAAGGTGTACCCGATACGTAACCTAGTCGATTTACTTATTCCCTGGTACACGTCGTTTGCGCTTTCTCCCTCACTTTTCCATATGTCTTTGTAACAGTAATATACATCGCTGTCGTCTATGCTAAGCACCTCGTTACCACTAATTTTTATGGAGGTCCTCTTGACTATAGCACGGCCCACATTATTCACTAGCTCACGTTTGTCGTTGTCTGATTTCAACGTGATGTTAAATGCCAATCGTACCATACCTGGTACTATAGCGTCGTTCTCCCCCAAGCTGGGGAATCTAACCAACAGTACTTGGTTCTGGTCTATCTTGCTGGGGTTGTTTGTAATAGTCACCGACTGACGCACGGCTTTGACGCCTATTGGTTCTCTTAATCTTCGAAAAGGATTTAGTTTTCTACCATATGACATTGTTATATATTTATATTAATATAATATAATTTCAAAAATATGGACGATATTCCGATGGATGATTTTGGATCTATGGCCTCTGCTAGTAGTATAGGGGCCTTTATAGGGGTCAAAATCTATTTTTAGCTATGGGCTTAATAGGGTTAAAATCTATTTTTTAGAATCGGACCATTATGGCACCAAGAATCTATTTTTAGACCATGAGTCATGGTATCAGGTCTATATTTAGACTTTAGCTATGGGCTTTATGGCATCAAAATCTATTTTAGAATAGGCCTTTTATAGGGTCAAAATCTATTTTTAGATGATGAGTCATTGTATCAGGTCTATATTTAGACCATGAGTCATATCAACATCTGGTGTTTCTATTTTTAGACTCGACTGTGTAATCTAAGGTCCCCCGATCAGTGCTCCATATCATTCTGACGTCAGTCGCCAGAGACATCGTACAGATCTTATGTTCTTGACTCTACTGGTTCTATTGGCTGTTTACCTTGAAAATGGAAGCTGTTCAGCGTGATATTCTCAGTTGTGATAACGAGGGCCTGGTAAGACTTCAAAATCCCAGATGTCATTTACATCTAGGGGGCGACGTCTATGTGACAGCCAAGACATGGAATGGAGAACTAGAAATTCATGTGAGGAAGTACGAAGTGTACCCGGGTGGCACGGCCTATCCAACCAAGCGAGGCATTGTGTTGAGTTTGAAATACTGGATGGAACTCCCAGGAGCTATTCGTTTCATTGAGGAGGCTGTCAAGGAAGGGAAACCTAGCCCCCAGTGGCATTTGGGAGCTAATGTGTTTATTGCGATGGATAGTACGGGTATAGAGATTCGACAGTGTTGTTGGGATAACTCTATGAAATCTATGGTTCCTTGTGTCAAGGGTATTCTGCTGTCCATGGATCAGTGGAAAAAACTAGGTTACTGTGTGGAAGTGATGTCAGACTTTGTACCAGAACTGACGGACATGGTTCCCTGTATGGAACAAGAGGATCATCAGAATCAGATGGGGTACCTTATGTGTTCCTTCTGCAACCCTAGTGACTACAGTCACTGGGTGTAAAGCCATTCTTGGTTTAGACGCTGTACTGTGCAGACGTGTTACCACTGCTCTGGGATATCAGGGATGTGTGTGGACATTACCCACTTGACAACACTGTCGTTGCTGATTGCTGTGCAATCAAGACTGAATGGACTTCATTCCAGAAAAGACTCGATTCGTGTAAAGACTGGCCAGTGCAGATGAAACAGAATCCTAGTCACATGGCTCAGGCAGGATTTGTGTACTTAATCAGAGGGGACGCTTGCAAGTGTTTTCAATGTGGTCTCGTTCTCAAGAACTGGGAAGTAGATGATGATCCCTGGGTCGAACATGAAAAATGGTCTCCAGATTGTCCGTATTTGGCCCTGGTGGGAGTACCTCAGAAAGAGGTGGCCCGCTGGAGTAGTCATGTGGATTTGCAACCAAGAGTGTGATGTAAAATGTGTGACTATTGGAAATAAATCAATGTTAAGAGTACATCTGCCTTGGTTGTCTATGTATAGTATAAATAGAGGTTTACTCAAATACTTATCTCATTGAGATCCCAACCACGATAAGAGTTTGTTTGCTAGAAATAGTATGGCTAGGTACGTGTTGAAACATTACGAATTTTTAAGGTTCATGTTAATGTTTCAAGACATTGAGGAGATTCGACAAGACATCTTAGAAATGAACAGAGAACAGATTCTTGCCATCAATGGTATTATCAATAGATTATTAAAGGGAAGATTACCAGTGACTCGATATGAAAGATGTCGTTTCCTGAGGAAAAATGATAGAAATAACTATCTAGCGGTGTTACGAAGATTAGTTCACCCCCTGTGGACGACAGACAGTATGTGGAAGAGTCTTTTTGCCGGTAACATGCCAATCGTAGCATTTGATTTGAAACCACAGTTTGTCAATGCACTTAGAGATGAGGCCATTCAAAATGCCTGGTTGTTAGATAGAGCATTGGCTTAGTATGTTTGGTACACCTGGTTTAGTTTGTCATAGTAGTGCATCCAAAACATCCTGGCAGCGATGTTGAAAGCTATACCAAGCCCAAGGTCAATGGAGATATCTATGTAACAGGCCACAAGGGCTATCTAACTTCATTTAGCCGTGGACCAGTGACAGTGACGCATCACCTAAAGCCGCTCCCGTTTTCATCATGAATAATCCACAATACAAACTCTTCGTACCCGATGCCGAAAAATGGACACACTTTTACATGCTCAGGGCTGAAAGGAAAGGAGACCCTTATCATTCTATAACACGTGGAGGAGAAAAATCTGCCATGATGTCTGTCGATCGATATTTGGAACTTTGTAACCCAGAGTGGAAGAAAGATAAACCAAAAGAAACCTCAGAACAACCTAAGATTAATTTTGTTACCCCTACTCAACAAGTGGTTGAACAAGCTAAAGCCAAGTTGAAGCGAGAAAGGGAAACTGTCGTCAATAGGGAAAACACAAAGCGAATGAAAACATATTTTTAAATAGAGATGAACGGCTAAATGTGTCATTTATAGTAGGACTGTTGGCGTGTGAACATCATTATGCATCCCTGTCCCGTATGCTCCAAACAATATGTTTGGGCTCATGACTTGTCCCGTCATATTCGAACAAAACATCCAAAAGATATCAAGCAGCAGCAGCAGCAGCCTCCTCCACCACCACATCAACAACTCTCTCCTCTGCCTCCTCCTCCTCCTCCACCTTCACCGCCGCAGCAGCAGCAGCAGCAGCAACCAGTGCAGCCACATTCATCAGAAAGTACTACCCAGTCATTGGAAGAATGTAGGCTGCAACATCCATTCACCATGATCGTCTCAGGGCCAACCTCCTGTGGGAAAACCTACTTAGTGAAACAGCTTCTAGAAAGGATGAACATTAAACCTTATCCTGAACGTATTATATGGCTCTACAAACGATGGCAGCCCTTGTATAATGCCATTCAAACCCATGTTTATCCCTATGTTGAATTTCATCAAGGCATTCCTTCTGATCTCGAAAAGGATGCATTTCTGGACCCCAGTGTTGTGAACGTGGTTATCCTCGATGACTTAATGTCTACTGCCAGCTAAGACCCACGCATTACAGATCTGTTGACAGAAGGAAGTCATCATCGTAATCTCTCAGTGATCGAAGGCATTGTACCCGTGAAGGTCTGGGTTACCCTTCAGTAACCCAATGCTTGTCGTGAGAGGCGACTAACGGGACCGGGTGGTCAGGCTCGCTGGTTGACACATGGTGCATTGTGTAGAATGACGCTCATGCTGTTGATCACTGGATTGTCTGGTCCAAGCTCGATTATGTACATTATGTACAGACCACCGCCATAGAGTTGGACTATTGCTGAGAGTGTACTAAACTCACTTAATGTATTGCTGGAGGATTGACATAAGACAACTGTTGTACAATTCTTGGTTTATATAATACCAATTTCAACCCTATTTCACTGAATCCACATATTCTTAACATGATCATACTATTATCAGACATAAAAGTTTCAGTTTAAACATCATTACTGTTCATTGAATACAAGATAACAACTGTTTCAGTTCATTGTACTGAATACAAGATAACAACAATTTTAATGATCTGTAATGAATATATTTATATATATATATATATATATATATATATATATATATATATAAACGGTTTATAAATACATAAGCTATTACAAATGGTCACTTGTGTTGTAAGCCGTTTTGGTCTACAAGGCCGTTTTGGACATGTAGCCTTTTTGGACATGTAACCATTTTGAGTCAGAACCGTTTGCGAACCGGTTTGAAAGAACCGTTTGCGATCCGGTTTGACAGAACCGGTTTTAGGTCGGGGGCTGTTGGCGCCAAGCTTTAATGCTCTTTGTTCACCGCCATGTGCAGCCAGTATGTTGTGCTGTGCGTGTTTAGGTATTCTGGCGGTTTCATGACTGTTTAAAACAGCACAGTAGGTGTGGAATTTATGTGATGGATCATTCTATATCCTAATTTGTGAGTATTTTTGCGTTTGAACGTCTTGTATGAATAATGTTGTAGACGACTGTCAAAGTATTGTGAGTACACAACTGCATGTTGACTATGTGAGTGCATCTTCACACTAAATTTGGTTTTATGGTTTTTGGTTAAGCTATAGTTTAGAAAAACGATGAACCTAGGAAAAGGTACTGACTATGATTGGACTTTGTTTATTGTGGGGGATTTAAACATCCATGGCATATGGGAGTAATGTGTAATCAACTTTCTATCGGTCGTATTCTGTGTGTGCATCAGGCTGTGTTTATTCATGTGATTGTGTGTGAGTTAAAGTAGGCTCATGACATATGTGAGTAATGTGTAATCAACTTTCTATAGGTTGTATTCTGTGTGTGTATCGGGCTGTAAAGTAGGTTCATGGTGACTCGTTCTACATGGGATATTTGGTGAGAAGCATGCTGTGTGTGATTTTGCTATGAGTTTCAACATTTTATTCAGGTTTTTTTCATCGGCGGGCATGGCTAGGACTTTGTTATTTGTTCAAATCTATTTAATTATCATTTTTTTTCAAAATGACGGCGGGGGACGCGGTCTGTGACCTAGTTTTACACTTGTGCATGCATGGTTGAGTACTGTCTTAGGAAAATGTTTGTTATATGTATTTTGTGTTTGCATCGGAGTTATGGGTGGGCAAATGTCTTACTCATAGTTGGAGAACAGTGTGAATCAATCTGTTGTCTCCACATG
Source organism: Haliotis rubra (assembly GCF_003918875.1). NCBI lineage: Eukaryota > Metazoa > Mollusca > Gastropoda > Lepetellida > Haliotidae > Haliotis > Haliotis rubra. The sequence goes on from NW_025767537.1 coordinate 6,043, forward strand.
AATGAGTGTCTTGTCATACCCAACAAAACATCATGAATTGGTACCTATGAATGTGTTATTCCGTGCTGTCATTCATATGGATATGATGAACAGAGGTAAGTTGACTTCATGTACACTAGAATAGTCTTTAATCCCCAACACTCGTTCAATCTGATGATGATGAAAATCTTCATCTGTGTTACGATGTATTCTGTGTTACAATGTATGGACTGAAGGTAGGACGTTGTATACATTTGAATTTCACATTTTCAATAGTTATAGTTATATTTAGTCAGACGGTAAATGAACGCTAATCTATGTCGCATTTAACAAATGTGTCATAAAACCTGTAAACTGTACCCGTGTAATTTCGTTTCACGTTAGACCTAAGATTATAACCTTTGGAGGTGTCACATTACACATTGGCTAGGTGGCGAGGTTAGTGTGCAAGAATAACAAAATTCCATGCAATGGCACATTTTGCAAACATAAATATGTTAAACATTCTGCCATACGTCAATCTTCTTTTTGCTTTAGATCATATGATTTAACATGGGGTCCAGTGACATAATTAATCCTGCTTTATCATAAGATTCGAAAACATGTAAATAAGCTTGTGGCATTAACAATTTACAATGTCCCAGCGGAAACTCTTCAAGCAGTAAGCTACCTGACTGCCCATAAGTTTATAAAACATCTCGCATAGACTACTGCAATAGTCTATTGTATGGGCATCGGAACACTCACTCGACAGACTCCAGAGGGTGCACAATAGTGCAGCCAGAGTAATCACCAACACCAGACGTCGAGATCACATCTCCCCGGTCTTACAAGACCTTCATTGGCTGTCAGTGAGACAGCCTATACAGTTCAAGATCCTGGTGTTTGTCTTCAAATCTCTGCATGGTCTAGCTCCTGAGTATATCAGTGAACTCCTATCAACCTACACTCCAAGGAGAGACCTCAGGTCAAGACCATCAAGAACACTTGATGTTCCTTTGACCAGGAAAAGAATCTGTGGAGATAGATTGTTCTCCAAGGCCAGCCCCTGGCTCTGGAACCGTCTTCCTCGGCACATTCAAAACATTGTCAATCTCGACCAGGTTAAACGACAACTGAAAACCCACTTGTTCAACATAGCCTTCGCCTAAGCGCCTTTGAGTAATATGTTGGAACAGGCGCTATACAAATATTAACTTCATTTATTTATTTATTATTATAAAAATGTTTTGGTGACACAAAGCCGACAATATAGTGCTATAGTCTTGATGGAGTTAGTTTAAGACAGTGGGTGAAAAAAACATTAAATCGATCATTTATTTCTCCCTGACACCACACTACACACACCACCACCACCATCACCACTAAAATCATCACCAACGTCCAACCCCAACCCATCACAAGCAAATTTAGTTTCAAGTTTTTAGAATGTTCTTGTTTGTGTGGGAGATACCATCCACAGATTTGTATTGTGCCATTGTGGCCGCGAGACACGTGTGTGTGGACATGAATCTTCAGTTGCTTAACTTAGTTGCTCATACAGAAATGGAACACGTGCCTCAAACGCATATAAACTCTTTATCAAATTGCACTTCAATGCTAACTATTTTCACGTCATACATGTTTGGCAGTCAGTGCCATGGTATCCTGGGAAACATCCACTGGAACAATGACCAGTGGTCTTGTCACATACATCATTACCGCTGAGGCACCGGCACTGTTTGTCACAATCTTCAGAAAACCATCCGTCACTGCAAACTAAGTATTGCTTAGTTTGAAATGTTTGTTTCGGGATGTCTCCGTGATACATGTCAACTGCATTTGCTTCAATGTATGTTCTATATGGAACTACATTTTATCAGTAGAGTGCAACATCAAGTACTGTGTGGTTGGGGCCCATCCGAGATTCAATTGTCAGATGCTTCAATTATCGACATGGTTACCAATAAAGAAGATACTGAAGAAGAAAGTAGCGGTGACATGGATGATCAGGCAACCCCACTTCCCTGCTCGTTTGCAGACGCAAAGAAATATTACGAACGCCTGGTCAGCTACTTTGAGAACATTGGCGACCGTGAAAACCTGGACAAAATGTTGTCCGTCGTGTTGCAAAGTAGCGGCACCCATTGTAAGCAGTCCTCAATGAAAGACTTTTTCAAAACTAAATAATTGTAAAGGTATGATTGTTATGTTGTGATGCTGTTTTTAATGACTATACATGTACAATAAAAGCTTGATGATCATAAACACTTTGGATTTTTCTTGAGGTGTATGAAAACCAAAAATCCAGATATCCAGATATTCAATTATCCGGACGATTTACGTAAAAACAAATGTGTCCGGATATCCGAGGTCTCACTGTATATACACTGGGGGAAGAGATCGGGGCCTGATAAAGGCTTTATCTATGAAATAAAGCTTTACAGACGCGTTTGGCAAAAGTGATCTCGTACCCCCAGTGTATATACTACTTGCGATTGTCCTACGCATATTGTTCATATTTGCCTCACCTTTCGAAAATAGTGTCAGCTACAACACACATTATCTTACCTTCATTGGTCAATGACGCTTTAACCAGTTTCCGTGTCACCCCTCCTAGGAGGGTGACAACTGGAAAAGATATAACCCACTGTCACGGTAACCGCCAAACTCTCCGCGAGAAGCTGTATCGCTAACAATCGTATGACGTCATTATATGACGCATGTACTGCACGGAGTTCGAAAACCGTTTGATTAGCTGTTTTTTGAGTTCGCTATTTGCATATTTATTTTACCGACTTTCACTGCTTTATTTCAACTGTTGTATACATTGCAGTGTTGCACACACAACTTAAACGCAATTAACCAATTTTATAGCAGTTTTAAGCTTGTCAGAATATGTTTCACTGATTTTAAACATCCAGTCGAGAGGCAGACGCCATTTTCTTTACATGTCAGCTAGTCCGTAGCGAGCTTATCGATGTTCAAAGTAAAATAAATTGATATTTTGTACATTTAACATGGCGGTAAGATAAATACGTTGTACACTTCTCCCTCTACTGGCTCGGGTAACACTTCTACAAAGAAGTACATACGTACATGAGACCGTATTACCCTCGACAGAAGCATACAACTTATAGTTGTGAATATTTGCTTCCACAACTGAAACCTGGATATGAGCTTTAGTTGACAATTTGACGTGTAAAGTTTAAGGCTATATATAAGATTGCACAAGCAATATCACAAAGATTGATCCCAGATTTCAGCTTCGCACACTGAAGTCATGCAAGGACTCCAGACCGGGGGACGACCTAAATTTTTAACCGCGAGGCTGTTTCTACCTTTCTCTTAATTAATCAATCATCTCTGTAGAAGGGACATCGTCGATTTCTTTATGTTAAATTTCTGTGTGTTTTTTCTGGCATATCAGACATTATCCGTCCATTTGTTTCAGGTAATAATGATAACACTGTCTTTCTATAGCGCCTGAAATCCACCAGTAAGGGGCTTAGTGGTGCTTTACAAAGTTGAAAACATGTTGTAAAGGCAAAAATGAGGCACAAGTCGGGGAGGGTTTCGGAAAGAAAGAAGATAGAGATACGTCTATATATGGATATAGAGCTGATTTGAAGTTTGTTTGTTGTTGCCGTTTGTGATCCAAGAAATGGTGGAAGATTGTTCCAGGGGTGGGGAGTTGTGGAGAAGAAAGCTCTGTTTGATGGGTAACCAGTGGAAGGATTGCAGGGTTGAAGATACGTGGTCAGAGCGTGGAGATCAAGTAATAAATTCTCTTAAGTTTAGATAGTAGAGATGATGGGATATTGAAACAGAGAGCATTACAATAGTCTAATCGTTGTGTAACAAGAATTTGCAATAAAAGCTTGACTGTTTCTGTGTTGAAAAGAATACCGTCTTCGACTGAAATTGTGAATTTGGAAAAAAAGCTTTTGATTTTTGAATGACGTGTTGCTCCGTAGACGTGTTACTCTGAACTGTTATTCCAACATTTCTGGCACAATGACACAATCATCACAAGTAGGTGATGATGTGACTTTTTGAAGCTGCCGTCCGAGACGGCATCCATGCCGTAACCTCGGCTAAAAATTGTTGGACACCACTGTGTGTGGTATTGGATTCAATTGATAGGCTGGTTATCGTCGGCATAGAGGCAATGTCCGACTAGCAAGATGTGAATGCTAAAGAGGAGAGGACCCAGTACTGAAACGTGAGGCACTCCAACAGGGAGAGGTGTTCACTGACCCCAAGGTAATGTGCTGTTCAGAGAAATAGGACTTAATCCTCGAGATATTAGTACCGGTGATTCCTACTCTGATTCCATTCTCTTGAACATCATCTGCATGAAATGCCGCGGATAGATCGAGCCAGAGATTACAGGATGTCATTGCGAACTCTGACACGTGCTGTCTCTTTGCTGTGGAGACTTTAATATGCAGTCTTAAAAGGTTCAAGTAGTCCATTCTTGCTGAGATAATAGCTGAGACGCAGAGCTACAATCGCCTCTAATGTTATTGACACGGGCCTGAGGTTTTGAAAATTCATATCCGATCGAGGCTGGATTTTTTGTAAAAAGACAATTAGGTAGAGGTTTCATGAAATACAGAGACCCGTGATGATCTGGGTTATAGTTGGTCTTCAGCAACACATGCTTGGTGGACACATGTCATCGTAATGCAGACCGCTGCCATATATACTAGCCACATAAAGAAACTGTGCATTGTCAAAATATTATCCCAGTTGATAAGTACGATAACAATGTCAAAGGTACAAATAAACTTTAATGGAGGGATCATGAGACCATAACAAGTCGGGAGAATTGCAGTTGAAAAGTCAATCACAATGACGTCACGAGTCCACAAGCGGGACAGGGTTCAAACGACCATGTCACAAGCTCAATAACGGGTATGTCCACCATCGGCATTGAGAACAGCAGTGCATCGACGACGCATGGAGCCTTGAACGTGCAAGGAAGGCTTGTGGGATGTCACGCCAGATTCTCTAAAGTTCAGTTGCAAGGTCAAGGATGTTATCTGGCGGATGAGGAAGACGGCGTAGACGTCGATCCATCTCGTCCCAAACATGCTCTATCGGGGAGAGATCCGGTGAATTTGCATGCCAAGGGAGTAAGTCAACGTTTGCAAGAGTATTGCAAGAAATCCATAGCAACCCTTGCCGTATAAGGGCGGGCATTGTCCTGTTGGAATGTTAACCCAGGGCCATGACGTTGCAGAAAAGGAATTGCCACAGGTCGAAGAATCTGATCCCTGTAGCCCACACCAGTTAAGTTGCCCTGAACAATCACCAAAGGAGTTCTTTGGCGTGCTGTTATTCCACCCCAAATCATCACGGAACCACTACCAAAGCGATTCCTCTCCAAGACACAGGCCTGTGCATAACGTTCTCCCACGCGTCTATAGGCACGTTGACGTCCATCACTATGGGAAATGTGAAACCTGGACTCATCTGTAAAAACAACATTTCTCCACCAAAACAAGGGTCTGCGGACATGATTTCGGCACCACATTCGGCGAGCTTGTCGATGACGTTGTGTCAGGATAGGCCGTATGGCGGGACGGCGTGGTCTGATCCCGTGATGACGTAAACGTTGTCGAACTGTGTTGGGATGGATACGGCGAAGTCCTGGGATGGTTCGGGCAGTCATCACTGCAGTCTGAAACCTGTGGCGAAGATGGGTCACCCTTATCCATCTGTCCAGTCTTGGCGTTGTTACACGTGGACGTCCAGAACGTGGCCGATCGATGACGTCATTTGTGTTCTGGTAGCGTCTCACCAGTGCAGAAATGGTTTTCCGGTGGCCTTGGAAATGTGCAGCCACTTGTCGTTGAGACATTCGCCCACGGACCATCCCAATGGCCTCATGACGTTGTGCAGACGTGAGCCTTGGCATGCTATGCGTTTCAATAGCCGTTTAACTTTTTTAACGATCGCAAGGGCAGGGGTTGAGCTTTCCAAAGTGACAGTATTGTGTGGCATTCATTTGCTCTGTTTCTCTTTCCCGGAATGCACGTGCAACAACGTATTGCACGTCTCAAGGACGAACCCACTGACGTCACGGAACGTGGCACGTGCATGCATTTTGGATACATGTCAATAATCTCTGAGTTTCAATCCTTATGTTTCTACACAGGTTTGATAAATTTAGATTAAAATTTGTGTATGCACAGTTTCTTTATGTGCCTAGTATAGTTGGAATATTGCTGACTGTGGCGTCCAACAAACAAACGTTCTATTTCAGAATAGAAACGACAGGAATACAGTTCAGGACGCATGTTGCGTATGTAGCATAACGTTCAACTGAATAGGATTTTGTAGAGTTCATGACACAGGTAACGACGTTTGCTCATCACCATGTAGTATCTAAGTTATCGAATATTAACAGGAGAATATCACATAGAGAATCTAAGGTCAATACACGTGTGTGTTAATCAACTCATTACATACAAACAACGGATCAAAGCAAAATGTTTCTACTCACCTGTCACATCAACAGCTCACAGTTGCCTGTCTGTACAGCAATACAGCACAGTATTTTATTTCATGTAATCGTTCACGTGACACTTTAGTAAACAATATCTGTCTGTCATATCTTGGCTACCGGGAGGTGAAATGAATGGATAACAAAGGAGAAACATATCCGGACTCTGAACGCTTTGTGCATCTGAGGTATTTGTGAAATAAACTTTGCGAGCTGTCGTATACATGTATGACTGGGTAAACTTGTGTGTACAGGTTAAAGTGCGACGTGTAGATGTGTTGTTTGTACTCTGTGGTAAAATGTCTTGAGGAATTACACAAATGTGAGGTGGAAATATAAGATCATATACGTAACTATTCTTGTTCATTTGGATGTTTGTGGGTGGGTGTGAACCACCACACACCACAACGCACTCCACACCGCAACGAAACCACAACACAACGCACTCCACACCGCAAAGCACTCCACACCACTACGCACTCCACACCACAACGCACTCCGCTCCACACCGCAGAGTGCAACGCACTCAACACCGCAACGAAACCACAACACAACGCACACCACACCGCAACGCACTCCACAAAACGCACTCCACACCACAACGCACTTCACACCACTACGCGCCCCACACCACAACGCACTCCACACCGCAACGCACTCCACACCACAACGCATTCCACACCACTACGCACTCCGCTCCACACCTAAGAGTGCAACGCACTCCACACCGCAACACAACGCACTCCACACCACAACGCACTCCACACCACAATGCACTCCACACCACAACGCACTCCACACCGCATCGCACTCCACACCTCAACGTACTCCACACCGCAACGCACTCCACACCTCAACGCACTCCACACCGCAACGCACTCCACACCACAACGCACTCCACAATGCAACGCACTCCACACCAGAACGAAACCACAACACAATGGGCTCCATACCGCAACGCACTCCACACCGCAACGCACTCCACACCACACGCACTCCACATCTCAATGCACTCCACACCACAATGCACCTCACACCACAACGCACTCCACACCACAACGCACTCCACACCACAATGCACTCCACACCACAATGAAACCACAACACATCACACCAATCCACACCAAATATCACACAACATCACTCCAGACCACACCACAACACAACGCAACACATCAACTGATGGATAGGCTGTCATTGACGAATTTACATGCCAGGCTTACTCTAGTGTCGACAGTGGATAGACTAGGGTTGACTAAAGTATGTTTAAGGTTGAATGTCAGACTTACTTTAGTATCGATAGTGGATAGATTAGGTTTGACTAAAATCCATAAGGATCAAATGCCAGACTTACTTTAGTATCGATAGTGGATAGACTAGGTTTGACTATAGTATGTAAATGTTACATGCTAAACTTACTCTAGTATCGATAGTGGATACACTGTGGTTTACTATGTTATGTAAAGATCACATAACTTATAGCGCTAAAAAATGTTCCAACATCATTGGTTTCATAACCGTATTTTAACCGTATGCAAAGTTCGAAAACACTGTGTGATTCGCTATGCACGTAAAATGCACCTTTGGTACCTGTGTACATGCCCAAGATCCCGACGAAATGTTTATGCAAATGACTGAAAAAAACGAAAAGAAAGAACATTTATCAGCAATTCTATGTTTCAAACATATTTCCCATGATGCTAAGGAAACAGTCGTACAATACCTGCACATTAACGTGAGAACGACATTCTCTTATATATTGTTGTCTTCAAGTTCACTTATTGGTATGCGGAGGCAAAGGCTACACATTCGACATAACGACGCATGACGAATTCTTGTATAAGTTGATTATAAGTTGATTGTGCTCAAATGCAATGATCTAAATCTCTAACGATGGATGTTTACTTGAAATATCATGGGAATTTGTACATATGAAATGGGATTTTAATCCATAGGATTACCGACACTATGCCAGTGATATTCTGACATCCTGGTGAACTATATGATGGCGTCACTGGAGGTTTTTAAAGTAACAGTTTACTTTGTTTGTTTGTTTAACGCCCCACTCAGAAACATTCCAGCTATATGACCTCAGCCTGTAAATGATCGAGTCTGACCCCAGTGAGCAACAGCATGAACATCGATATACGCATTTGGGATACAAGTTTAGTCAACATTTTGTAGCACAAAATCTAAAATGAAACACACCTCAATAGTAGAACACACCAATTCAGCATTTACCTTGTTAAAGGTCACATAAACCCTAGGGGGTACAAATACATAAATCACTAACTGGCATCGTTATAAATGAAACCCCGTCATTAAAACTACTCATTTCGACCTTTAATTGACTTAAATCGACCTTTTTGACAACAGTGCACAATTCTAACCCGCGAACGAAATTTCAACCAATCAGAGCGGCGCGCATCTGTGACGTCATATGAGGAATAGCTTTGGGGACCGATGCAGAATTCATCTACATTTTAGGGGTTAAATTATCTTGTTTACAGGCTTGTATAAACCTGAAATCGTGACAATTGTTGTGGAAAATTAAAGCTATATGTTCTCACAATCTACTGTCATTTAATGTTGTCTCCTGCTTTGCCTAGTTTCCGAGTTACAACTTGTTTTCATAGACGATTCTGTCAAAATCGATTGGTGTCGTTAGGCCCTATTTGTATAATGACTGATCCAAATTGATCCCATTTTACCTCGATAATTAATCATGTCATGTAAAAATCTGTTTGTATTCTCAAAACAGTGTCGGCCCATAAGTTTTCACATGCAATACAGCAATTAATACTCCCTTGTTGTAACCCGTGTTAGGTGGTATAAACCTACACATGTTATTTGTCATCATTCACTTAATGGTCAGTTAATGAATTTATAACAGGTGTAATTAGTGGTAACACACTTAGATTACCCGACAAAGGTTCCCATTTGGCATTTCTTGTGTCTGGAGTAAATATTCAACATTATAAACATCGATCAAAGGATTAACCGATAACACGCTGATTGATTAATTACTTTTATCTTACACAGCGGAATAGTCAAAAGGTAGTGTTTATGTATGTAGATTTACTAATCTATACTGAATACACTCTGTCGTGTCGGTGTCTGCGTAAAAACAACGTCCTTCTTTCAAAGGATTAACCGGCAATACATTGATTGATTGCCAATTATTGGCTAACTAAATTACTGTTTTTAAAGAAAGGCGGACATTATGCAATTAGTTGCCAGGTGTGCTATCTTGGGTGACCAATGAGACTATACACCAATACCTGAAAAGATTTATCACTTTTTCGTATATTAAACTGTTAAAAGACACATCATTTGGAACAGTTTTGTGGATATTGATGGATACATTCCTCGAACAAGGTAATGGCCTGATATTGTTCCTATAACTTTAATCTGTTTTAATTTTAATATTTGCATTTTGTTTTTATTCATTTGTCGTAGCATTCAACAGAATCATTGTTTTCGCCGTGAAGTGTAATGAGACAGATAACATGCACTAGGGTGTGTGTGCGAATTATGATTCACATTGGCAAACTATCAAATGTCTAGATATTACAGTTCTGTTATAAATTCACTATAAGTATCAGCAGATCGTCTGCTTTTTATTTAGTTTCAAAATGCATACAAGTATGATAATAAACTAATTAGGATTATAAGACCAAATATACAGACGCACATTAACTAGTATCTACATACTGGTGATGGACATTAACCATGGGAATGTAGAAGGAATTTGTCGCGCAGTATTGTGACTTCGACCCCACCTCGCTTCCGTGGAAGAAATCGTTATGTTATAAGTTGTGTCATGCAAAATCCGTTTGGTTATGATTCCAATACATATTTAACTACGAGTAGAAAGTAGTTTTGATTTTCTAACTTGATGAAAACAAACTATAATCTCATTAATTCTAACAGATTTTTTTTATTTTTAAAATGGCGGCGCCCTGTCGGGAACATCCGCCAGTCTGAGGATAAATGGTATTTAGGTTTGTTTTCACCGAGTTACAAAATCAAAACTACTTTCTACTGGTAGTAAAATATGTATTTTATTGATGGCCAATAGGATTTTGCATGACATAGCGTATAACATAACAATTTCTCTCGTGGCAGCGAGGTGGGTGTCAATATAATACTACTTACAATATTATTGTTACTTCGACCACAAACTCACTTCCGAGGAAGAAATCGTTATGTTACAAGTTGTGTCATAGAAAATCTTTATGGTCATCAATCATATGCATATTTTACTAGAATTAGTAAGTAGTTTTGATTCTTTAACTTCCGTGAAGCGATCTGAACACAAGTAAGATATCGTTTCAGGCTTCCACAACGCACGCTTCGCACTCACAAACATAACCCTTTTAGCACGAACTGCGGGGTCTTGTGGGAATCTGTGCATGGGGACACCATCGCCCGACCCCTAGGAGCAATTCACGAGAAAGCAACGATTCGGCATGTCGTCGTTGATGTCGAGAAATCATCAAAATGATGAGCGTGCTACACATTTTCTATACAACTAACTGAAAATCGTTCCTCATATGACGTCACTGCAGTGCTCTGGCGACAGAGTTACGTAACCTGTCTGTGGTTTCGTTGGCGGGCGAGAGGAAGACAGGCGACTTTTTGGCCACTTTTAATTGCTCGGTATTAATTAACAACAAGTTTTTAAAGAATAAATTTGGTGTTCCGCATAAGACTAACCACAAATCTTTCATATGTAATGGTTAAAAAAAATAACAAAAAACAAAGTTTAGTGGTTCTTTAAGAGATCTGAGAAACATTTGATGACTTACGCTCTGAAAACTATATATAGCCTCAAATTTTTGAAGGACATTTAGAAGTGGAATGCATAAGAAAAGCAAGATTTATGGATGTCAACTTCTTTATTGTGAATAACACGACGTTTCGAATGATGAAGGAGTAAGCATACACTCCGAAACGTCGTGTTTTTCACAACAAAGAAGTTGACATCCATAAATCTTGCTTTTCTGATACACAGCCTGTTTTGAAGTCCAGTCGATGGTCATGAAAATGCACTTCGTAACTTCTTGGAACGCAAAGGCACACGTTCAGAGCCGAGCCAATTTGCATTTGTATGCAAAGTCACATTGCAAATATGAATTGATTATGGGTTAAACTCCAGAAACAAAACATGACAGGCAACCTTTTTACACCCTTGCAAAACCTCGTTTGGGCGGGGCATAATGACAACAAACCATTATGGTAAAGGTATATGCACAACTATGAACAACGTGTTGTTACATTATTCTGATAATGAAATCCAGTTCAAATACTATAAATATTAACATCCTATTAATAAGCATTAGTAGGAAGGAAAGGATAACAAAACGTAAATTGGGATGATAAGGGCGCAGCCAGTTTATTACAAATTAGAAAGGTTGAAATTATAGCAGGCAGGTGACAGATGATAGGTGGTATATAATCTATAAGCATGCCAAACGCCGGCCCGAAGGCATAGAGTTCCTTGACCCGTAGCCCTCTATTGGTAACCAAGAGAGGGCAAGCATTTTAACAGTACTAGCAATTACAAATATACCTCCGGCGGGTCACCGCCGAGAGAACTGAAAGATACTGTTAACGTGATATATATGCCTCGGAACCCAGCCGGGTTCACCTCCAAAGGGTAACCTCTGAGAGGATAGGCATTAGCAAAGCAAAACCACCCAAAATCCGCCGTCACCAATGACATTACCAGCAACGGAACCCAGCTGGATTCACCCCGTCAGGGTAACCTCTTAGAGGATAGGCATTAGCAAAGCAAAACCACCCAAAATCCGCCACCAAATTTCTACCTTTAAATTTGCCCCCACAATTAAACAAACCTTACAGCTTCGGGATCTCGTAGAAAGAGTTCAAGCCCCCCTTAGAGAGAATTAACGAATATGTCCCTGCCAATTTCTGATAGGTGAATGCCGTCCTGGAAGTACAGACCTGGATCTTTAAAGCAGTTCTAATGCGATATGATCTTACCTCCCATAGCAACCACACCAGCACTGTTAACCATTTTTTTTCTACAGCTACCAACGTCTGAGCTCCGTGCCACTTCATGTGGGGAAGCATCTCAGACAAGACTAACGTACAGTTTGGTAACAAATTTGTAATACGTGCCATACCTTCTCTAATCTACATTACCAGCTGTATTCCCTTCAAGCCGTTCAAACATGCGTGTATGATCAGCATATACGGTTTTGGGTAGCGTTGCAGACGGCGCTCGATCATCGTATGCACGTGCGGCAATTTCAGTCCACGCTTGCTCAGCCATGTTACGAGCCCCGGTAGCCCCAGACTGCGCCCCACCGGACGTCTTACTGCGCTCTTATGCGCCCAATAGATATATGAAGATCCCAGTATCCTGATTTCTGAAGCAGACCTGCCTAGATATACCGAAAGAAACATTAATGTTAATACGTTCATTCAGATTTATATTGGATGATATAACGAACGGTGGGAGTTACCAATCGCACGACATTCGGATATAACTGGCATAGGCAGCAGATGCCCATCTGCCCCACTGCTTGATAGTATCCTAGGGTACTCCGAGGGTAGCTGCTGACGATGCTGCTCCAGTTCTAAAGCTGTGTGATTTGTAAACTCTTGAGTCGAGATTAGCAAACTTGACTGCCGTTGCCAATACTGCGTTAAACTGTGACCGCGTGACAGGTTCACTATTAAAGTGCCGATATAGGTATTTGCCTCCCTTTGACCTTATCGACAAATCCGCTTCATCACTAACACCGGACAGACAGACTTATCTGGGCGCTCGCAGACAAGAAGAGTTGTACCCCTCCCGGGTTGATCTGTTTTAGAGTATCGAATCTTTAATGAAATTGAGGTAGGATAAACCAAAATGTCTGAAAAAAACAGAGATTTCTCTGCCTGTTCTGGACAACCAAGAATAATTTTGCCAATTCGTAAGAAACAATAACATGATAATGTGAAAGCAGGTGTGAAAAGACTTGTTTCGTATGTTGTGTAGCGTACTTGTTGCAATGCCTCCAATATTCTTGGTAAAATCTGTATGGTAAGTGTTGCTCGTGTATCCTTACACGGGTTCTGTTTCCTGATAGAATGCATCATTTTCTTTATGACGTAATGATCTGTCGGGTCCTGATATGACTTGAGCTTGTGCGTTCTGCTAACAGATGTTGTGCAATGGTACTTGATGACCGGCGACTGAATGAGAGGTAGGCAATGTAATGACCGACATGACTGACACTGACTGGCAATATTGCTGACATCTTGTATTGGTCACAGAAAGATTGAAACTCCTTTAATGCTGCTTTGTAGGCTATGTTGGTATTCTGTGACACTGATTGCTGTATCAGACGATGGGTATCTGCGTGGATAATTCCCATATCTGTTCTGGTAGCGGGATCGCCCTGGGTAGAGCATAGGGAACCTGCTGCCGAAAAACATCAAATCTAAATCTGCTCAATGAATCCGATATAATGTTCTTTCTGCCCTCAATATACTCTGCTCTTACTAATAGATTGTGATTTAGACCTAACATGACTAGATTTCGAACAATGAGCAGCACCAAGGGAGATCGAGATGTGAACTTGTTGATGATAGCTACAACAGATGGATTGTCCGAGTAAAGCAGTACTTTCTTATTCTTCAGCTCGTTTCCCCAGAGCTTCAAAGACACATATAGAGGGAAGAGTTCCAGAAATGTTATATCTGATTGATAACCCATGGTATGCCATTCATTTGGCCACTGTCCAAAAGGCCATTTTTGTCAAAGTATATCCCAAAACCGATACTCCCTGCGCTATCAGTGTACAAACCCAAGTGTTCATTACCCTCCCAGTGTTGATTGAGAAACAGAGTTGTACCATTGTGGTTGTCTACAAAGTAGAGCCATACGAATATATCCTCTCTTTTTTCTTTGGTAATGCGAATATGGTGATGTTTGTTTAACCCGCATGTGGAATTGATAAGCCTCCGCTAATTGGGAATTGCTCTACAGACGAAATTCTATAGTCCTATTAGTGACTGCATTTCAAATAACTTAACTTTCTTCCTCCCCAATATGTCGAGAAGAAGAGGTTTTGCTTGTTGTATCCTCTCTTGTGGAATAGACACAGCCATTGTCAGTGGGTTCAGTTGTAAACCCCAAAACGTGATGGATGTACACGGGTAGAACGTTTTCTTTTCAGCAATTGGGACATTCAGGTATAAACACACTTCCCTAAAAGCTTCTAAAACATTTGAACAGTCGTATGTACCTCTTCTGCCTCCAAATAGAAAAATCATCCAGGTAGTGTAAAATTTCTCCCCTCGTTACTTTACTTGCAACAACCCATTCAACAAAAGTTGAACAAGTCTCAAAGTGAGCGCAGCTTATTCTGCATCCCATTTGTAAACACTTGTCAAAGTGAAATTTGTTTTGAACTTAAAACCAATCAAGTTGAAATCAGCCGGTGACACAAGCCTAAATGCGCTTTTTATATCAACCTTTGCAAGAGAACATCTTTCCCCGAGCGTCTGTATCATTTGTACCGCCTTATCAAATTTTGTGAAGTGAACAGTTGCATCTTGGTCCGATATGTAATCATTAACTGAGTTTCCCGCTGGGTGGGATAGGTGATGTATGAGACTATATTCTCCAGGAGATGTTTTCGGTACTGCGCCAACAGGTGATATTTTTTTATTATCAAAGGGTGGAGAGTCAAACGGTCCTGCGATTCTTCCCATATCTAATTCTGTTTCCATTTTTTTCCAACAAATTCTGCAAGCTGATTAGCTGATTTAAGATTTTGACAATCTGAAGATTCACGAGGGCGCTTGTAGTGGAGTGAAAAACCATTAACAAACCCGGATACTAACTCTTAGGTTGTCAGTGTTAATTGGTGTCCTGCCTAAGTCCAGTAGTGTGTTGACCGCTTGCTCCTTGGGTATTTGTTTCCTTTTCCATGGCTCCTTGGTTGACGAAAACCGGATTTGTTAGGGCGTTTGCCATTACAAGCAATATATGTGTGCATGTACTTTCAAGCAGGTCTACTACATGCCCGGTAATTGTAATCCCAGCAGATTTACTATTTCAGGGTATAGAAAGAAAGAATTGACGGTGTAAGGGAGGTAATAGGAGGGAGAAATCACTGAAGCGCTATAAAATATTTTATCATGCATTAAATTTGATAAAATTACAATTAATGTAGAACGCCAGAGCAAAAGAACGCCCAGTATTGACTATCCTCTGTAACAAATTCGATTTGGTGTGAAAGGGATAAATATCTGTGAAAATTGAATGAATAGATCACTGAGAATCAGCGATGACACCAGGTGTTCGTGAACATCAACAAAACAACAGTTACTACTACTTTCTTGACATGTGTTTTGGTATAACCCTACACCTGCGATGGTAATGGTGTTTGAGTTTTGACAATATTACGGGGGTTAGAGGTATCGGCACTCAGATCTCGCGACAAAGACCTAAATCTGATAAAAACACCTCGGAGGATGTGATACAGCAAAAAGGTGGTTCGCATTTTGCTCATGTATTGGGTGATTACACAATTTATGATTGGTTTATAAATCCAGGGACGATGACGTGAATGTATTATGTTATATGCACTTGGCAACGCAGGAAAGAGGAATGTTATTTTTTAAGTTGCAACAAAATCGCTAACAAAATCAACCGATGACACCACATTATCCGGCATCAGCAATCAGTTCATTCGTCACTACTCGCCCCTTTCCGTAACCTCCAAGAAGACTCGTCCCGTCTCGATGCTTGTTATGTGCGAAAATACGACAAACCAATCAGAACGCGCGTAATGGTTGCAGTGCTTTGATAAAAATAATCCCGACTACTTAAATCGTTTATGGCATTATGTTATTGTTTAAAAAATCATGAAAAATATATATCGTCGTATTGAAAGTACTAAGAACGTAACTAACAGAATAGTGCTGTCTAATGTGAAGTTTTTGATAAGAATCATGCGACTGACGGTGAGAGATTCAAATACACGCACGTGCGTTTGTTGACATAACGGCTCTCATTGGGCCAACTGAGTGTATTTCTGGCGATCGTGCGGGCCTGTTGTGGAGATTGTACGTGCGCTTCCAACAGTTTTAAGAAATGTAATTATAACAATACTATTATATCTCTATGTAACTAATCAACTTTAATCATTAACATTGGGCATATATTTCACTTCTCTGGGAATATTTTGTCCTGACTTATTTGGGGTCATTCATATATTTTTCAGTGAATTCATTTAACATTTTAACTCCTTCTTTTAGTTGTATCGAATAGGTTTAATTCTTTAAAATAAATAAGCAAAATCAAAAACAGCAATACAATGTACCATTACTTCGGTGATGTTAAGTACCATTGGAATAAATCAGGAATAGAGTTATCGTTCCTGTTTACAGTAGTTCTGATGTTCATGCACCAATACGAAATCCTTCAAAAGGGGCACGAGCCGCTATTCGGCTTGTCCCGGAATAACACGAGTTGGTCACGAATCGCTATTCGGCTTGTCCCGGAATAACACGAGTTGGTCACGAATGCAATCAGTTATAGCAAACTGCTACGTTTCTGGTGGTTACAATTTAAGCATTTGTCAAAAAAGCAGTAACTAATATATAGAAAGGAAAGGTTTCTGATAATTGCACTTAGTCATTTTAATATTTTTAAACCGAATCACCGTTAAATTTATGAGAAAATACACCTGGTAATCTTTACTACATTAAAACAAAGCTTAACTTTACATAGTATGCCATGGAACTGGTTAGTCAAAATGTCTAGTGATAATGTATCTCAGTGTTACATTTTATTCTCTATATGAATATGATACGTTTATTTCCTCACCGTTACCGTCACCCTTTTTAAGGCGCGTATGCACTAATCAACAACACAAAAACGATTTGTTATTCCTCGATAACCAATTGGTGAATAGCGTCGAATACAAGTCAAACCAGTCATGTTAAAAGTCTAAAATAAGCACATTGTAAATCCGCGAAGAAAACCCAATCCATGTTTCAAACCCGTCAATGCTGGGGTGTCGTTTCTCTTTAATGTGTTATCTTAGTAAGCCTACGGCTTAGTGGTATCTTGTACGCCAGAGCCGATGTAAGAGGCGTGAAACCCCATTTGTTTGTTTGTTTGTTTGATTGTTTGTTTGTTGTTTAACGCCGCACTCGTGAATATTCCAGCTATATGGCGGCCGTATGTAGATGATCGAGTCTGAACCAGACGAACCAGTGATCAACGGCATGAGCATCGATCGACAGAACTGGGATACGAGGGCATGTATCAACCAAGTAAACGAGCCTGACCATCCGATTCCGATAATCGCCTTTTAAGACAAGCTAATTATAACCCGGATCTACTCGGGTCTGAGACCTTTTTGACTTACTCACACAATAAAGTTTGTAATATTCCCCAGTATCCTCAAATGAAATATTTTCAGCTTCGATTATCAGCAAATTACCTGTATATGAACTGACACAGAGACACAAAAAGACTGGATGCCTGAGAATACGAAACATACTTATTTCAGAAATTATTGAAAAATATGTACAAATATATGACTGTATAAAAACAGTGATAATGTCCAAAACATGCAGGAAGCAGAGATACCGTAATTCCCCATAATGCCCAGTAAGGTAGTCTAGCTTTGGTTGCTAGTGGTTTAAAGCCTAGTTTTAATTCATCCTAAATCTCCTGTGTTTAATACTGACGTGGTTTGTTCTATAATTGAACTGATATCTATCCTGCTGTTTTATTGTCCTTCGTCGACAAGCATTTAGAGGGGAATATAAGACAATTGCAATAATTTGCTGGGTGAAAGATAAAGTCATCAGAAACATGTACCCCAATTTGTATTTCAAAAATATGGTTTACGATATTTTTATCGCGAAAACAGCTTCGGCCATTATGCATATTGCGCTGGAACTCACGTGACCTTTACGGCAGATATTTAATCATTTTAAATAAATTTGACCAAATTTGAATGAATGACTAAATTTGCTGGAGCATGTTGTAGCTGGGGCAGTTCGACTGGTACCCATGAGATATATATTATCAAAACCAATAAGAGATTTCACATGAGCTTGAAAATGTTTCGCTATAACGTTCTTTTCGGTTTGGAGCCCTAAATGCTGCAGTCTACCTGAAACATTGCCAAATACAACGGCAAATCATGAAGTACTTGTTGCTTTCATTGTTTTCCACTTTGTCCAATTACGCATGTCGGCATCAGACTGGCTATTTGTCAGTATAGTGTGTGCCGTGAAAGTTGTTCTGTATTCTCATTGGCTGAGAGGTTGTCATTCTTAGGCTATGACCGAGTACCATAACTATTTGCATAACCAAACACTGGGGAAACAAACATTGTCCTGACTAGTATTTTATAATTCACCAGTTTTCGGGGAATACCGTTAACGTATCTGCGTCGCGAATATTAGCTCTGCTCGACCAGGCTGGGATCTTGTATGGGGAGTTGATACGTTAGTAATGGAACTAAGATCCTAAGATATAAGATATAATGTTGGGAAAATAAGAGATTCTGATGTTTTTATGTAAAACCAGGGATAATCTACAACATTATATAGCCTCCCTGGTAAAACGCATGTAACTTCTTATCATATCTATGAATGTATTTTGGGCCAGTGGCCTATTACTGGATAAAATGTCTGTCTGTCTGTCTGTCTGTCTGTCTGAAACTAAGATCCTAATGTTTTTCAAAAAATAATTCAAGTGTAATTTTTGAAGCAGATATTTTCCACTTTCCCCCGTCTGAAGCATAATTATTTTGTTTTTAAATCCCAGACACCCTACAATCACATTTTTTTTTAAATTCTTAGGGACTGGTCATATATTTGTAGGAGTGGGTTTGCTGGTTGGAACTGCATCACAGTTTGCTGACAAATAATATTCTTGTTAAGTGATATGGTCTATTTTTAAATATATTTTGACCTCAAGCGGTGCCTCCGTTTCGCTTGATTCTTCTTCTTCATCTGCACTGGAAGATTGTCTTGCAAGATGTAAAATCGGATCGTATTTATACGGTCTAACATCCATTTCAGAAATGACATCAGGGACATATTTTACTGCTTCAGAATCCATGGACACTGTAAGGTAAAGGTCAGCAACAGGAAGCCATCACCCCTCTGCTCATTAACAGGCACATATGCTTTTTTACGTCAAATGTCGTTTTAATCACGGAAGGTGACTGCTCATTAACTGTCAAAAGTTTTGTTTTCGGTGTTTCTAATCAATAGGCGGAAATACGTATGGTGATCTACCTTTTGTTTTTATTGCTGTTTTATATTTACAAAAACATTTTGCTCTAGTGTTAGTTGTAATCACGGAAGGTGACTGTTAAATATATCCTTTATGTCAAGATATCACTTTTAAAGTATTGTTTTCGTTCGTACTCTCCTTTAAATAAAACCAACTTCTTCTCATCACTATATGTTGCAATATTGCCGATTCGACATAAACTTTTAACTCAGTCACTCACTGTTCAAAGCGACGTAAACCCACACACTAGGGCTCTCGGCCGCCCAACTCTCAACCTCCCGCCCACCAGCGCTATGGTTTTGCTGGACAATCGCTAAAAGTGGTGCAAAACAGTACCCAGTCACCTACCTATAAACACCAATTACTGGCATCCGTATAGTCTGACATGTTAACTCTGAACAAATATAGCCAGGAAAACCCAAGCAAGTCTGTGATGTGTGGTAAGTCTCTAAAACTCCGTTTTCAGGAGAATGAAGAACGTCCCTAGGCTCCTTTTTATCATATTTTATTTATCTGTGGAAGCCGCGATGGCTGAGTGGGTTGGTTGGCTGACTTTCTGTGCTGGCGATTAGGTGAGTTCGAATCAAGTGCAGTCCTAAACCTAACAGGTGTTATGTTTTATCAAGTTCATTTAAGAACTGTTTCGAAGATCCTGGTTAGAATTGATCTTCAGTAACCCGATAACCCATGCTTAAGAGGCTACTAACAGGATTGGGTGGTCAGGTTTGCTGACTTGGTTGACTCAGGTCATCGTATCCTAATTGCGTAGATCGATGCTCGTGCTGTTGATCACTGGATTGTCTGGTCCAGACTCGATTATTTAAATACAGCCGCCATATAGCTGGAATATTGCTGAGTGCGGCTTAAACTATACTCACTCACTCACTCACTCACTCACTCACTCACTTAAAGTCTGGATGTTAGTCTAACAATAATACGTTTTTGGGTCTTATGGTAAATTCTTATCTTTCTTATATATGTCTTATCTACAAGAATCAAATCTTCTGAGAACTACATCAAAGTTGACAGGGAATAGAAAACACCTGCGAATCATCCTCTATGACACATACGTCATACTGTATGTTCTAATTAACATCAGTTTCATACCGAGCGCAAAACCATCCCATCAGTTCTAACAGGCGCCCAGCACTGAAGCGGAACGGTATTGATACCAGGAATGTTATAACGGTACATACTCGCGCACGCATCTGTTCTGCACAGCAACCACGAAGGCCAAAGTTGATCAAGGACATACACAAAGTAAGTCATGACACATTACATATGACTCCACAAAAAGAGCTATCATCGCTCGGCTCTATTTTAAGCGGTTGTCAAGGGAGGTAATTAGATTATCTCCCTTTGCACAATGGCGACCATTTTGTATCAATTAGCGCGGTGCATGATGTGATACTGTTACAGACGTCATAGGAATTGTTAAGCTATTTTTAGATACATTAACAGTCTTTCTCGGCATTCTTCGACAGTCATAAGATTTTGATTAATTACACCGTGTTTGTTAAGACTGAACAGTAACAGACGAACGCTGTGAGGAGTTCTTGAGGACATACTGAACTAATAAAGAGATAATTAAGGACATTCTTACATGTGGCAAATCGAACGTTGAACTTAAGTACAGAATGACTGTTATTTCGGCAGCATAAATCACGCTGGGTTGTTGTGTATTCCGTGCCAATGATAATACGTTATTTCCATATGTAAGTCCAAATTCCATTTATTAATCACAATCATGAACAGGAAAAACAATTAAATATACATTGACTTACATCCTTACTCAGTTTAACAGTTTTTTCACGGTATTCATGAAATGATACGAATACTATTATCTTAATACATATCACCCGTGAAGGTCCGGGTTAGCATATTGATCTTCAGCAACCCATGCTTTCCACAAAAGGCGACTATGCTTGTCGTAAGAGGCGACTAACGGGATCGGGTGGTCAGGTTCGCTGACTTGGTTGAAACATGTCATCGGTTCCAAATTGCACAGATCGATGCTCATGCTGTTGATCACTGGATTGTCTGGCCCAGACTCGATTATTTACAGACCGCCGCCATATAGCTGGAATATTGTTGAGTGGGGCGTAAAATTAAACTCACTCACTCACTCTTAATACATATCATAAATACTTTTGCGGAATTCAAAGTGTTTGAAAGCAAAACGTTACAGTTATTAGAGTTTTAATTTTTTTTATCTCTTTCAGTCGAGTGAATGAGTTCAAATTTAACGTCACATCGGCAATATTTTCAGCCATATTGTGACGAGTAGAGGTATGTTAACTATATTAAATATCTACCAGAATGGACAGTAAAATATTAGCAAGATATTACAATTTATGTCTGAAAACTAACCATTTCAAATGTCAAAATAGCCTTGTGAACACAAAGATTAAATATTACATTTAATATCATAAACATGTTGATCGCAAACAACTGAAGATAGATTACAATACTACTGACTGAGGTGAAAGGGTTTGATTTCTCCAAATGGGTGTAATAAAGGAAGCCCATTTATGATGTTGTCAAATAGCTGGTATAATGTTAAATGCAGCGTAATGCTTAATGTGTCCACTGGACTTTAACTTTGACACTGAATATGTTTTCAGAGAGTCCCACATTTCAAAACCGGACGAGATCGTTTTGATACTCCAAATATTTCAAAATGTTTGTGTGTGCACAAAATACTCCTCACATGTTTATGAGCTCATAAACTTGGCAGTTAATTACTTATTTGAATGTTTTTATTCAGGTTTGAAATCAATCGTGTCTTCAAACCATCTCTCTGATTTATGGGAACACCTCGTCGTCATAACGTCGGTGTTGTGTATCAAATAATTGCGAGCCCTGGTGATGTTTTCAACGTTTCCAGGTGTATTTTGATTTTAATATTGTCCACTTCATAACTACATCATTAACGAGCGAAAGTTTATAGAGCCGCTGTGATTCTTTGCTTTATCAGAATAATTGCTATACAGTCCAGCACCGTTGTGTCGAACTCTGATAACTCGATATCACGGTTGTCTCGATATAGTATCTCGGTCCCGGCAAAATCCTTGTGTCGTTTGTTTGTTATTTAATTAGGATTAATAAAGAAGGAATTATTTAGGAAGTACTCACTGTTACGACGAAACACTAGGATTATAGTTTCGAATGAAAACATAAAACAATGAGGGTTTTGTGTAATCACTTGAAATATAGATGAAATCTACTTTTTGTTTTGTTTTCTTTCATAGTGCTATGTGATGATATGCACTGGTCGGATGTCTCGAAGTTCGGATAACTCGGTATTTTGGTCCCATGAATATCGAGACAACGGTGCTCCACTTTATATTAATTGTCTGGATCGGCATTCTCGAAGCAGGGCGTAAATAACTCTAGAGAGTATAGATGGTGTCGGGGTGTCCTGATAGCTGGAGAGTTAAGACGGAATCGAGGCGTCGTGATTGTTTGAAAGTTTAGATTGTGCCGAGGTGCCCTGATTCTGACGACTGGATAGTTTAGATGGTGTCGAGGTGTCCTGACGACTGGAGAGTTAAGATAGTGTCGAGGTGTCCTGACGACTGGAGAGTTCAGATGGTGTCTGGGTTTCCTGACGACTGGAGAGTTAAGACGTCCTGACGACTGGAGAGTTTAGATGGTGTCGAGGTGTCCTGACGACTGGAGAGTTAAGACGTCCTGACGACTGGAGAGTTTAGATGGTGTCAAGGTGTCCTGATGACTGGAGAGTTTAGATGGTGTCGAGGTGTCCTGACGATTGGAATGTTTAGATGGTGTCTGGGTGTCCTGACAGCTTGGGAGTTTAGAATGACGCACACACGCAAACACACAAACACACACGCGCCCGCGGACGGACATTTACGTCGGAATATCCGTTGAATAATCTTAAACACGATTTTAAACCCTATTCTCTTTACAACCTCTACGTGCACCTTTCAAGAGTCACAATGTCCCTACACTGTATTGAGACACACCATGAGAGGCCGCCATTCAATAGCATACGGTCCGATTGTGTCCCGAGTAGACAAATCATGCGTGCTGTTGTATTCTTTGACGTGCGATTACCGTATGCCCTATAATGGTAGGTATCTTAAATCGACAAGATCGTAAAAACGGACCGTACGCCATCATTCAAAGTGCGACCACCTTCATGCTCTAGCACACATCTAACTTTATACGGGACTGAAAACAATTCCACAGCTCATATTGCATCGGGTCGTATTCATATAACTGCATCGGGTCGTCTGTATGTAGCTTGACGTCTATCCGAAGCTTGACGTCTATTGAAGCTTGACGTCTACATGTGATGTGACGTCTGTATGTACCTTGACGTTTGTATGAAGCTTGACGACTGTATGTAGCTGACGTTTGTATGTAGTTTGACGTCTATTGTAGCTTGACGTTTGTATGTAGCTTGACGTCTATATGGAGCTTGACGTTTGTCTGAAGCTTGACGTCTACATGTGATGTGACGTCTTGTTGTAGCTTGACGTTTGTATGAAGCTTGACCTCTGTATGTACCTTGACGTTTGTATGAAGCTTGACGTATATATGTGGTGTGACGTTTATTGAAGCTTGGCGCCTACATGTGATTTGACGTCTGGTTGTACCTTGACGTTTGTATGTAGCTTGACGTATGTATGTAGCTTGACGTATGTATGTAGCTTGCGTCTATATGAAGCTTGACGTCTATTCAAAGATTAACGTCCATTGTAGCTTGAC
Source organism: Haliotis rubra (assembly GCF_003918875.1). NCBI lineage: Eukaryota > Metazoa > Mollusca > Gastropoda > Lepetellida > Haliotidae > Haliotis > Haliotis rubra. Next base: position 30,546 of record NW_025767537.1, read on the forward strand.
GTTTGTATATAGCTTGACGTCTACATGGAGCTTGACGTCTATTCAAAGCTTGACGTCTGTATGTACCTTGACGTTTGCATGAAGCTTGACGTAAGTATGTACCTTGATGTTTGCATGAAGCTTGACGTCTATATGGAGCTTGACGTCTATTGTAGCTAGACGTATTTATGTCATTAGAAGTTCGAGATGATTAGGGGAGGTGGGGTAACCTAGTGGTTAAAGCGCTTGCTCGTCACGCCGAAGGCCCGGGTTCAAGTCCCCACATGGATACAATTTGTGAAGTCTATTTCTCGTGTCCTTCGTGATAATGGTGGAATATTGCTAAAAGCGGCGTAAACCCCAAGTCACTCGCTCATTCATTCGAGGTAAATGAGACGTTCTTGTGTTTGTTATGGGAACCATAAAATTATATTTTCTGACTGAGAAAAGACGGTATCTTCCTATGGGTACATTCGATGCACCACCACTAAGTTAACCAGCCGTATGTATACGATCACCTCGACAGTCAACACAATCCCTTGTTACCCAGTCATAAACTGGTATTTGTACATGCACCTGACGAAGATATGTACGCAAGCCAAGCACACAAGTCATGCGTTTCTTATAACCATATCCCCATACACGGCTTAGTATGCCTAACGCACATACACAATGGAACTATGTGAATTAGTGCTTGAATAGTTAGGTGACGTAAGTGAAATGTATAGGCTCAATTCCGATTGACTGGTTTGTCATGTGCTCCGTGAACAGTTGTTATTACCTGTCTGACCTACTGAGGAGATCTGCTGTTAAGCCGCAAGCTGGGACGAGGATATGTGTTCATTTCACATGGTCTGAGCACGTCCTCCGAGCGAATAGACACGTACAATGGAACATGCTGGATTATGTTGACATCTTAAGTTGGAATTTTCTGTGTATTAAGCAATAAGTGTTGAGTTCATGTTAGGGTTAAACACTTGTTGATGGTTGATATCACGTTGTGGGATTTTCAACTATAGACGTTTAATATTTTGACAGCTTGTTACATGATAATCAATATTTACTTTCATGACTAGTTCTTTATTCATCGAATTTAGTAAACATTCAGATAATTATCTTTTAATAATAATCAGTGCAATATGTTGTAATGTCATATATACTCATGCCAATAATGGTTGTCACCCCTTCAATTTTTTAATTGGAGAGTGTGTGTGGTGGGTGTGTGAGGTGTGGGGGTTAGGGTGGGAGGGGGGTGACAACCTTTATTGGCATGAGTATATAATGTGTGTGTGTGTGTTTGTGTGTGTTTGTAATTAAAGCGAATAAGATCGTTAGTACACATGTAAGCAAATTAAGTTAAGATAAAACTTAGTATTGAAAAGTGTGTTACAAGCATTACAAAGAAACGTAAACTGTCCCTGAAGTGTATATTCGTATCCGTTTAGAGTGGTGGTTTTGTCATGTCTACGCCCTGGTCAAGCCCCGAATTAAGTATAGGATGTGAACACCATTTCTAGTGTCCACCGCCGTGATATTGCTGGAATATTGCCTATCTACAAGTGGCGTAAAAGAATATTCCCTCAGGCCTGTTTACATTCATACCAGTCAGGGGTAAACAGAGATGTATACTACATCCATGTGTGTTCTTGTATTTTGGTCCTATGGACGTATTCCAAATGTACCGTTAATTAATTCCTGTTGCTTGAAGAAATGGCGGTGTTTATATTTTACAACGGACAAAAAACCTTTTTCATAACCTAATATTTCTTTTTCTTATTAACACGGTATTTCCAATCCACTTATGTTTCGGCTAGACTTTGTCTCAGAGAGTGGATACTTCTTCCGCTACTGCCTTAGAACACGCTGTTCTATTTCACGTTATAAAGAGAAATGAGAAACAATCTCATTTCATTTCAATTTCTTTTGTCACAATTACAAGAACATCCAGGGTGCAAATAGTGAATAGAATAAATATTCCATGCATATATAAATCAGCTGGTAGAGTTTCGAACTGTAAAATATTTCTAGACTTGTAAGTAAAATGTTCGTAAATCTATACATAATAACGCTTTGCAATTAACGTTACATAATCAACATGATTACATTTGCACCGACGGTTCGTACGTCTTATGAAGAATATGACTGGGTTATCTGTTTTAATTCCTGTTTTTAATCATTAATCGCTGTAAAAAAGCATAGCATATTAGCAGGGAAATATATAAAGTTCGTGATTTTGGCATTGTCGCGGGGGAAATGGCTGTACAATTTACTCTTATTCGAATCAACAGATTATTTTAACGCATTCGAATATCTTGAAACAAGTATGATATAGGCACAATTTTTAAAAAGTACTCTTTCAGTAAGTGCTGTGGACTTTACTAAATATAGCTGACTCGCCTTTGATACTTGTAGTCAAGATCGACGACGTCCATGCGCGTCTTGTGTATACATCTCTGTAATGTATATCCAGGTTCAAATAAGACATGCTGTTATGAAAGAAACCCTCGGTGGAACCACAAAAAAAATTCTTTACCGTATTGTCGCTACACACTTGAGTAACGCTACTGATTGTTAATTCTCCCATTTTACACGAGGCAATAAGTGCCAAACATTCTATGTCTATTTCTACAGCGTTTTGTCCCATATGGATATGTGCCAAAGGGATTGAATGAATCCTGCCCCATATTGTTACCAGCGCGCTAGGACGGACAGTCTCAGGATTGGGGCTCGTGAGGGTTTCTGCGTTCGCCACACAAGTTGTGGTAATAAGGTAGGCAGGAATAGGTCTCCCTGTCGCACGGTGACTCGGTGCGGGCTCATTCGACGAAAATCAGCGCTGGTCTAGTGTAACAGTGTAAAAAGTCATTTCTGTGTATGAACAGATACAAACATGAGTCTTCGTCGCTAGTATTTGGATCTTGTACAGGCGGAAATATTACTGTGGATGTCTGTTGCAACAACATAACACACACGATCACAGCGTGACGGTCGGTCAACTTGGATTGCCTGGAACACTCGAATAGCAATGAGTGATTGAATTGTTCTCATGCCATGCATGTCGTCACGGTTGGTTCTCGTTGCACCACTGCTCGACGATAGGAGGATCGGATTCTGCTCTCGTCTGTTGTGGTATATGATATGTGTTGTATTCGGGGCCAATGGACCAGCTAATGCAGAGTGATCGAGACATTTGAACAATTGAGATAATTTGCAGCCGGGAAATGAATCTCCTGCTGTGTTAATGGAGCCCTCGTTTGCGGCGTGACATTGTAATTAAGGCGTCTTACGTTAATTCCTCCTCTGTACTAATAGATATGAATGCGTAATGTTAATCAGTGACCTACTGATGATCTGCAGCACACGTCGGATACATTGCGAAAGGAAAATTATCGGAGCAAAGGTCAAGGTTTTGGGTTTTCCAGATTGTGACATAGGTATTGATATAATTGTTATCAAAGGATGATATTTATTTTGGATTTGGTGAGCGTGGGGGTTGCGATTCAGAAGCTGTGATATTCAAATATGCATTTTGTACCCCACACTGCTCCGGATAGGAACTATCCCCACAATCAGAACTACCATCTGAAACCCGGAGACGGGTACCTGGAGTCGTTGTCCCTTCCAAGTCGCCATGGCTCAATCTGCAGCAACGTCTTCCAGGCCGTCAACCATGACGACATCAACATGGAGGACTTTGGCTCATCTAATGACGCCTTCAGTCGGTTGCTTACCCATGGTGCTCAAGGTCGTGCCGACAGTTACTGTTTCGCCCACAATGAGGATCTACCGGAGGAACACGATTGTAGGAGAGAATTGTGTACCAGGGTCACTATTAATGTCAGTGGGATGAAATTTGAAACACAGCTGAGGACTTTAAACCGTCTTCCTCACACCCTTTTGGGGGATCCTGAAAAAAGAGCCAAATATTGGGATAAGAAACGTCAGGAATATTTCTTCGACCGACACAGACTGTCATTTCCCGCCATTTTGTATTACTACCAGAGCGGTGGGCGATTAAAACGACCCCTGGACGTACCGTGGGATATATTTCGCAATGAGCTATATTTCTACGAGCTTGGTAACACGACAATTGCCAACTTTGAACGAACGGAAGGCGTGAAACAAAAAGAGGAGACGGTCCTGAAACCTTCAAATAAAATCCAGCTATGGATTTGGGAAGTGATGGAAGTGCCTCAAAGTTCCTATTTCGCTAAGGTTGTTGCTGTTTTGTCGGTGGTGTTTATTCTCGTTTCCGTTGTGACGTTCTGCATAGAGACGCTGCCGCAGTTTAAAGGAAGGGATTGTGTCAACCAGACCTTTGACATTGGAAATAATAAGACCGAAATCAGAAAGGTTCCTGACTACTGGGAACCCTTGTTTCTCACTGAGAGCTGTTGTATAGCTTGGTTTGTGACGGAGACTATTGTGCGATTCAGTGTGAGTTACTCCAAAATTGCCTTCCTGAAAAGTTTAAGCAACTGGATTGACATCATAGCGATTTGTCCCTATTTTGTGTTTTTGTTCATCACTTTGGCAACAAACGCTTGTATCGAAGGCGATCAGGCAAGCGGGTTGTCAGTCCTTCGAGTGCTGAGAGTGGTTCGAATCCTCAAACTCAGCAAACATTCTCAAGGTTTGCAAATCCTTGGAATGACCCTGAAATGTAGCATGAAGGAATTAAGTATGTTCCTGTTGTTCTTAGGAATTGCAACGGTGATATTCGCGGGAGCGGTGTATTATGCTGAGATGGCAGAAGAAAATGGCCAATTTACAAGTATTCCGGATGCGTTTTGGTGGGCAATTGTGTCCATGACTACAGTAGGATATGGCGACTATGTTCCTCAAGGAGTTGTCGGCAAATGTCTAGGAGTGCTGTGCTTAGTTTCAGGTGTTCTGGCCATTGCTCTTCCCGTCCCTGTGATTGTTGCCAACTTCAATCATTTCTACACTCAATACACGGGTCGAGGTTACGGATCTCTCTAGGACTTTCTTATAACGTAAGAGCAGCCATCTTGGTTATTTAAAATAGAAATGGCAAATGGAAACGAAACGAAATAATATGTAATGAAATAGATACACCTTTTATTTCTATTGAACCTAATGATCAAGCAGGGGGTTCTATATTCATCAGGCGTTGAATTGATAACTGTGGTGGCGTCATGTCAATCATGTCAATTAAATCATCTTCCGCGTTTGAATTACATAAATGCGATCTTGTATCGGTGATCTTTTGACGCTTTTGCTGACTGTGCCAGAACAGTATGTATGTCAGACCTCTTTCAGAGAGTATCACTTAGTATTATCTCCTTTGATTTGGGTCAGTGATCAGACACGTCAACCCTAATATCAAAGCTATCTTTTACACGCCTATCACATGTAACCCATCTCTGTTCATTGTTTGAAACATCATAGCACAGCGAGGAGTCGTGTCGTCTTTAAAACGATAGCCTTTGTGACATACATCTGATTAATTGGAGCGTATCGTACATGGTTACATAACTCTATCTTGTATGGTGATATAACTTAATACTTACAATTAACCCATGAAGATCCGGTTTAGAATTGATCTTCTGCAACCAATACATGTCTTAACAGGCGACTTTCTGGTTTCATGATTTTTCATGATCGGTCTCGCTGACTCGGTTAATGCATGTCATCTATCCCAGTTGCTTAGATCGATGTTCATGATGTCAGTCACTGGATTGTCCTGTCCAAACTCGATTATGTACAGGCCGCCGTTATAAGGCTGGAATACTGCTGAGTGCGGCCTTAAACAGCAAACAAACAAAGTTTAATCTTACTGCAAATATGGTCACTGTTCTGGCAAGAGCTGTTTTGTTTAACTCATCAAATATATCTTGATTATTAAATATGGACCTTTGTGCCTTGAAATAAGTTCGACATAAGGCTTTCATTTTTATTAAGTGATAGTTACACTTCTAAACCCTTGCCATGCATGTGTAATTAAAGTCTGACCCATTTCTGCGCCACCTGTTTAAAATCTTCGTATTACTGCTTAGTACCATGAAGCAAGACAATGCATAGTTTTGTTAGTGTAGGAACCTTCATGTGATATGTCTTCCAACCATTCCCAGAATTCCAAGAAGGATCAGTTGCCATGATACAGTTATCCCTTGGCGTGAACTACCAGCACCATAGGACAACCTCGCCATTCTAGACGTTGATGACCCCAAAGCAGTATTGCACCATACATGTGTATTGTCAACCGCACCTGAAGAATAATGAGTATTGGCCGACCACAGACCACATTGCTTCTCTGAGCAGGATTTGTGTATTGTTAACCCTGAACCCAACTGAGCGATAGATGTGTATTGGACAACCAAATACAACAGGTCTTCTCTCAGAGCGATGTTGCACCATACATGTGTATTGTCAACCGCAGGTTGCACTTCTGAAGAATAGATGTGTATTGGACGACTTTCGACAACACTTCTCCTCTCAGCAATATGTGTGTACTTCCAACCTCAGATTGCACCTCTGAGCAACAAATGTGTATTGGTTGACCATAGGTCAGCCCTTCTCCACTCAACAATATGTGTGTACTTCCAACCTCAGATTGCGCCAAGAGCAACAAGTGTGTATTGGATGACCAGCGACTATACAGATCCTCTGAAGTCATACGTATGAACTCGATGATCGCTGGTCAGATTGACCCTCTGAATATTAAATGTTGTATTGCCTTAACGCTCAGGGAAACCCACCAAGGACACCATAATATCTTGTCTGTGATACGTTTTCGTTATCAACGATGAACAATTGTGTAACTGTGACGTCATAAATGAACGAAGATGCAAGTAACGGGTAAAGTATGATTGAATAATGACGTGATATCTGCAATGTACGCCTTCCATGTCCAGATTGTTAGTGGATCCTTACTATAATGCATGTATAAAAGAGCAATGGTCAATATGTTTCCTTATTTCCCCAACGATACAAGTTTAGCCCAATGTTAGCACTCAAATATTTACAATAGGCAATGGCAAGATTTATAAATAGCGATTAGGGTCTGATCGATTTGTCGAAATGGGCACTATATGGAAGTATGTTTAGGTAAGTTATTAGTAGGGGTGGGTATTGCAGAGAATATTCATATTGCGATATATTGCGATGTGAAAGCATGTATTGCGATATGTATTGCAATATATTGCATGAAGTATTTCTAAACAAAAACACTACTATAATCGAGTTACTGATTGATTTATAGAGCAAAACACTACTATAATCGAGTTACTGATTGATTTATAGAGCAAAAACACAACAAAATCACTATGCTTGATTAAGCTTTAATAACAAATTTTAATCATGATAAAATAAAAATGTGAATAATATTTGGCACAAATGAAACAAGGAAATCGCCGAAGATTTCCGAGTGTTACGACGTTTTCCGAATGCAAGTCAAAATACCGGTTTTCGATCAGCGTATCGCAATACGTATCGTTTTCATGTTTTCATACCGGTAAATCGGTTATATTGCGCAGCCCTAGTTATTAGTGAAAGGTAGTTAATAATCATTGTGTTTGTATCGATTCTCACACGACTTTACATCTACTCTAAACAATAAATGTCTTGACATTAGTTTAGTATGCAATATAATGGACCTTGCCACCCATCTAGATATACGAAGGCATGCATGTTGTTTTCTTTTCACATGTGTGTAGTCAAGGTGACATGTTTTGAGTTTTGAGAATGTCCTGTTAAACGTTCATTCTATGTTTGTAAATAGTCCCGAGTGCCAAAGCAAAAATGCAGCTTGTGTTGATCCTTAGGACTGACACTGAATATACGACGTGGTCAGTATCATATATCCGCCCAAAACAGCTTTAGAAGGTAGAATAGCAGAAAAAGTACACGAGTCGATTAGTTCATTTCGGGCTGAAATTTTCATTGACATGTTTTTGCAATAATAGAGACTGTTATTGTGCAACGAAGTGTATACTTGATATGTATGGTCGAATGGAATGAATGAATGTAATTTATTTTTAGATGCATGAAATGAGGAATTTTGTCAAGTCATTTTAGGTAGACATGGATAAATGTTTGTCGTTTTAATAGTGGTCATGTTGACACTTTCTGACTTAGATGCTTAAATACCAATATTTTTAGTAAAATAATGTTTAGTAAAATTTCACTTCAACAGGTATGTTTTTCAAAATGTTAGAATTAATTGTAGTTGCTGCTGCTGAGATGATGAAAAACATCCTTGAACGATGTTGTGCTTTTGTTGTTTATATTTATGCTTGTTCATCACAAATTATGCAGTATGCTGTTTCAAACGAACATGCAAATGGTTCATATCGGATCTAAAAGAAGTGGCATAATGTAAGAAAGTGTTAGGGGGTGCCATTTTATGAAATGAATACTTTTCTCTCACAACCAACCTGTCTGTCATTCTGTGATAAAACTACATTACATTTCACGGCCAAAAAGCAAACTCACTTGGTGTGGGGTGTTTGCCGACAATGTAGTTATGTATTACCTTATCTCTGTGTCCAGTAGAATAATGTTCACAATGTTTGTTCCGTTAAGTTTTCCAGTCACCTCAATGAAGCCATTCCATTGATAAAAATGTGCGAATGTAATCTGGTGTTTGTGTTCTTTGTTGTCATACGTTGTCATACGTTGTCATACAGGATGGGCGGTTGTCATACTTTCAGGATGGGCGGTAGGGTAGCCTACCAGTTTCCCAGTTGGTGTGCTGAACGTATCAAGTGGCACAGAGTTAGTTGTTTGGGGGATAAGAAGCTAACATCCATTTCCGAATTACACCAGACCGTGTGTGTGTGTGTGTGTGTGTGTGTGTGTGTGTGTGTGTGTGTGTGTGTGTGTGTGTGTGTGTGTGTGTGTGTGTGTGTGTGTGTGTGTGTGTGTGTAGGTCTGTGTGTGTAGGTGTGTGTGTGTAGGTCTGTGTGTGTAGGTCTGTGTGTGTGTGTGTAGGTCTGTGTGTGGCATTTAGAGTGGTTAAGTCGTCGCTCGCCACGCCCATAAAACCCTGGTTCGATTCCCCACATGGCTACAATGTGTGATGCCCATTGTATGCCCAGGTATGTACCTGACTACATGGCGTGCATGCCAAACACCAATACTTCGGATGAAATAATATTCCATCACTATTTAAGACTGGATGTGACCATGAGGATTGATCCACGCATAATCTGTACTTAACAAGTGTTACATAATTTTCAAATGTTCTGCTCACACTAGACCCGTGGAGATCCGAGTCAGAATTTATCTTCAGCAACCCATGCTTGTCGTAAGAGGCAACTAACAGGATCAGGTGGACAGACTCGTTGACACATGTCATCGTATCCCAATTGCGTAGATCGATGCTCATAATGTTGATCACTGGATTGTCTGGTCCAGACTCGATTATTTACAGACCGTCGCAATATAGCTGGAATATTGCTGAGTGTGGCGTAAAATTAAACCCTCTGACTCACTCTGCACACACTATTGGCAATACAAACCATGCAAAACATGAACAGTTATAAAGTCATGGCTGTTGTTATTTCAGATGACCTTTGACGTCTATGTGCGTCACTACAGTACATTATAGGACATGTGTGAGCGTAATTAGGAATAATTCATTTATTCCATGGAATAAATTACCAACAGCGTGCTTTACTAATGAATGTCCCCATTATTTCTTTAATGTGGTATGGCAATTTGTAGTCCGTATTGTGTAATTCTGTAAGCGTTGTTTGTTTGTTGTGCTTTTTCAACGTAAACTTCTCCCGTCAAGGGCGATGATTGGTGTGCGTAATTATTGTAATGCCGGTCGCGTTCATTCAGATGTCAGGTCATTGCACGCATCAATCACTGATCACTATGAATAATTCAAACTTTCAGCATCATTGCGTAAGCAATAAATGATCATAGTGTCTTTAACATTAACTTATTGTTTGATTTAAGGTCATTAACTTATTTTGTTGAACACTTTTTTGATAGGTTAGACGTCATACTTATATGTTTATATTGTATTGACGTGTCTAAATGTTTAATATGTTTAACTAAAAAGTTGATGATGATGATGATGATGATGATGATGATGATGATGATGATGATGGAGGAACGGTATTTGTGAAGGAAAGGTATATGTGTGCAGGAAGTGTGTCTGTGTTATGTGTTGTTGTGTGTGTGCGTGCGTGCGTGTGAGTGTTGGAAAGACGTTTTGTGTGTCTCTGTGTGTTAGAGGCAGGAGGGTGTGTGTGTATTGAGGGAGATGGAGTGTGTACAATTTATGAATTGGGAGGTTATGGTCGTGCATGCCCGAGTGTACCATGTCTATATCAAATATACTATTACATTTCCTTTTCATTTATTGCGCAGTTCTCTTAAAGAATCAACCTATAACCACGAAAAACGAAATTTATATTTTTCGGTTACATATCACTTAAAGACGATTATCAGAGACAATACCATTCAGAAAATCTCTTATGCTCGTTCAAAATTATACAAACACTTCTCTAACTTAACCTTCAATGCCAGCGGTATAAGATACAAACTGTTATACAGTCAATACCAAGTATTCTGATTGAGTGATTATGACGAGCTGGCAATACGACACACATACCACCTGCACATATGTTACCAATGAGCGTGACCTTTGTCCGCGAGACTACCCTGCCATTCCTCGATCCAAGTGGGTCGGAATCCTCTGAATGGACATTTGATCTCTGTAAACTTACTGCTACTTAGCGCCTTACACAATCATTACATTACATACGCCAATTACACATGAATGCATTAGTCCCGTGCCGCCCATCCGTGGCTAAGTCAGATTACATATATCGTGGATCTGTGAGGCGTGGTATCTGCCTAAAGGGTTGGTATTATAGCTTGAGGCCTGTTACTCAGATTAATGGTTGTTTTATGAAAGATAAACCCGAATATCAGATAACACTTGCTGTGAGTTTGCACATTTGTGTAATCTCTGAGATTAGGTAGGTAGTGCTTATTGTAAAGCTGGCATTAGACAAGGTTGCGCTTTGGCGTTGATGCCAATGCACGTGTGAATCCTCATATGTGTTATTCATGCCGTTGGTGCTTATGGTGCTTATCATATACGTATATCTGTGTGTTGAGCGTACATAGATTGTGTAGATGTCGTTGGTGAAATGTCTGTTTCGCTTTGTCGATAATCACAAGTCAAAACAATTTCCCTTTGCCCACGTACTTAATTTCAATTACAGGTCTTTGTATGTGTACCTGTGGCTTTAATGGAATTTTGTCTAACGTTTTAAAATACGATATTACACCGACAAACGAAATTCCTCGTCCAAGGACAAAATTCAAATGATATTTAATGTCAGAAAATTTACATGGATATTAAGCTGGATCTCAAGTCACCATGGAGTGGGAATTATTTGAGAGGGGCAGGTAGCCAAAGCACTGTACGTCCCCAAGGACCCTAGCCTGGTTATCTACCTTCAGTTGCTGGTGATCTCAAGCCCGTTTTTATACTGTATTGTCCGTACTGTTTGTCTATTTTAACAGTTACTTACTAGTTTTAATTCTCTGTGATACTCTAGTTATTTTACTGTCCTTTGTCGACGTTTTTTTTCTTTATATAATTTGATTGCGCTTACTGTTAATTTAAAACGCTGTAAGTCACAATATGGCTGAAATATTGTCAATGTGACTATAAATTTTAACTCACTCACTCACTATTCGGAAGGGTCTATGTTATCAGAGTTTATGGTTTAATACTTTAAGCAGTCTGCGTCCCTTTAACTGTACCCGTGAAAATCAGGGTTAGAATTAGAATTCAGCAAAACGACGCTTGTCGTTTGAGGCCACTAACGGGATCAGGTGGTCAGGCTCGCTGACTTATTTGACACATATCATCGTATCCCAATTGCGTAGATCGATGCCCATGATGTTGATCACTAGATTGTCTGATACAGACTCGATTTTTTACAGACCGAAACACTATAGCTGGAATATTGCTGAGTGCGACGTTAAACAACAAACAAGCCATTTAATTTAATGACCTATTTTGTCTCGTGATATTGACAGTGGCATTGACGTTATTGTATGGAATATACTGACTGACTGAGTTTGGTTTTACGCCGCTTTTAGCAATATTCCAGCAACATCACGGCGGGGGACACCAGAAATGGGCTTCACACATTGCACCCATGTGGGGATTCGAACCCGGGTCTTCGGCGTGACGAGCCAACGCGTTAACCACTAGGCTACCTCACCGCCCCGTATGGAATATACACTGTAATTTGTTGATATCCCTTCAGTCAGTTCAGTGTGCCTGCAGTGTGCATACAGTCAAAACATTGGACGTACATGTATGCCAAACCCCTCGTCATGTTGCGATAAATGAGTATATTGTATTGCCCGACCCCTCGTGAAAACGATGGCGCATATTAGGGATGCCAAACACATACCAGTGTTGCATATTTCCGCTGGCTTGTTATCATTGGAGAGGATATGAAAAGCTCATCTTTTCGTGGGCGAAAGAAAACTGCAGTCAGTTGTCGCTAATCCAGGCGAAATATATCAGGTGCATATATATACATAGTTATGTAGAAGTGATTTAGTTCATAATTACGATGTTACGGATGAACGCCAATACATTGGATATCACAGGATGGTTCTCGCGCGATGGGTTAATGTTTATAGTCAATGCAGCATTTTGGATCTGTAATCGTAAATGTACGCGAAACACTGGTAGCTTACAATGAGGGTTGGTCAATGTAAGCAGCACTTCTCCAGAATTGAGTTCACGTGTTTCACCAAAGGTTCTGGAGGTATGTTCGCAAGTGTTCTGTCTATAGTATTACATTTGTAACATTTAACAGTCAAATATTTAAATGCGTGTGTATCAAAGAAAATAAGTGAAATATCAGTGATGGGGTGGGGGTGGGGGGAGAGGGTTATTTTTTAACACCATGCAACACACACAATCACCCACTCACTCTTTAAGATGCGTAGTATTAACTTTTCCAAAATACCGACTGATAATGATTGAAAAAGAAGGTTCTTTGTCTATAAATAATACTTTCGGTGGGGGTGCGTTTGTCAAATCAGACGTGACCGGGTGATCAATCAATAACGATTTTCCACAGACTTCCGAGTCAAGATAGCAAGAGCAATTTCCTTACGAATTGCAATGATACCTTGTTGAAAATTCAGCCAAAATAGTTTGATCGGCCACATTCAAGAAATATGAAATGAAAAAAAAATAATACAAATGTGCGTTTAATGTCCCTTACATTCAAATATCTTTAAGCTAAAAGAAGCAAATGTAATGTAAGTCCCCATGGTCTCTAGTATGGTGATCTACCTCCAGTTGTTGGCAATCCATAGTCTGTTTTATATTGTAGTGTTCTCTTTAAAACAATCATTTTATGCTAAAATGCTAGTTTAACGTTAATATCTGTGATATACTGGTAGTTTTACTGTTCTTCGTCAAAAGGCGTTTATTTTCTAATATTATTGTTTTATAATACAATAATTACTTGTTCTCGTCACGATAGGGCTGAAATATTGCCGATGTGACGATAAAAATTAACTCACTCACTCTAGATCTCGCTCTCTTTTCAATGCCCCATATTTCAGTTCCATATGTTAAGATTGAAATCACAATAGCATCAAATAACTTCAGTTGGCAGGCGTTAGATAAATTAAAACATCAAGCTTTTGATAAATTATGGCTAAGAGTTACCTAATGTTGGTGTTTTTTTCTAATCAGTAATAACAGCAAAAGTCATCATTCTGTTTACCCTTTGTCTCTGTATGGCATGACCAAATGTATCCTGAATTCCTGCTGGGAAATACAAGGGCGAAATATGGTGTCTTCATACCTCATAGCCTTGACCCAAAGGTCAAAACAATGACGTCATAAGTAACCCAGTTTTTGCAAAATGTATCCACGTTCAGAGCACGTGGCAGTTTATCTAAAATAATATCAACGAAAATATAGTTCCCTGGCAGATCCGAGTATCGTGGCACGGATGTATCCCTCCGAGGAAGTAATCAGGCCACGAGCAGGAACTCACAGACTTAGCGCCACTTGTCTATTTCTGCACTGGCAGCTTTATGTATAGTTGTGTACGTCGGTGCTAAGGGGGAATGTAAACACGTCTGTTGTTTGCAAGTTTAACGTTTTTCTGCAGTAAATATCAAGTTTGTTGATATCAAAGGTATTTTTTCAAGAGTCAGGAGTGTCCAAATATAGTGAATCCCCAGGAAACACATTTCCCTAATGCCGAGGTATTTATTGAATAATACTGTGCACATGTTATAATATGTGGCCCACAAGCATGTGTGACATTTATAAGTAGGAACAAATATTCCGAATTAATGTCTGTATCAGAAAACGGGATAAATGTATAGACAGAGATGATGTAATAGTTTCTTAGTCATTTGTTAGAAAAGGTATGATACTTCATGGATGAATTCTTTATTTTATTGTGAAGCGACTTTTCGGTATAGACTCTTAACCGTTGTCAAGCAAGAGTGATGCGAAACTGTACCGAACCGTCGCATCAATAATACAGCAAAGACGTTGTCACCCATAAAGTGTCATATCATCATTATTTATCAACTTCTTAAATTTCAATCAAACAGATTAATCATTTGCTGATAACAAACGTGATAAACAGTATTTTTTATTGCATGATAAAAATCATAATATTTTTGCGTATGTATCGCGTTTTTTATATAGTCATGAATATTTTCCAGTTTGGGTGTGATATTGTGCATGAATTGATGCAGTTTGGAATAGGAGTAATTTACAAATATCTATGAACGGGGGAACGTTTAGTTAAACATTCCGCTGGTAGAAGTATATCTTTTAATATGTGCTTTTAAAAAACAATATGGAAACTTTTGTGTGTGTGTGCGTGCGTGCGTGCGTGCGTGCGTGCATGCGTGTGCGTGTGTGTTTCTGGCGGCGGAACTCGTCAGGGGATAACAGGAATATGTCACAGTTTTGGAAATAATTGTAAGGAAATTACACAGTTTACAACAACAACTTTCTCAAAAATGTGTTGAAATTGCAAAATGTTCGGTATTGTTTGGTATATCGGCTTTATGTATACACAATTTCAAAGATATTTTTGTATTACAAGAAGAAGGACGACGTAGATATGGTATAAAGGCAGGGCCTTTGTGCGTCAGAAATAATAAGTTGTGTTCACACAGGTTTCTAGGCAGTTAGCAATCTCAGAATGTTATGAAATACATCACAGACTATGGGTTTACTGCAAGTCCTATAGGTACACGCTTTATTCGAGTTATCGCACAACTGGCGTGCAACAACCTGTATAGTTGCAGTATAATCAGTGCCAGATGTTGACACATATGGCGATATAAGTTCCATTAAACACATGGGTATGAGGGCGGTAGTCATTAGGATCAAAGGGATTTAGATACAAGTTATAACCATGATTATTCTTGGCCACCCTATGCTATATATAATTAGACATTCTTGTTTCAAATTCGTGAAGATCCGGGTTAGAATTGGTCTTCACCAACCCATGCTTGTCTTAAGACGCGGCTAACGGGATCGGGTGGTCAGGCTCGCTGATTTGGTTGAGACATGTCATCGTATGCCACTTTTGTTGAACGATCCTCATGATATTTATCACTGGATTGTCTGGCCCATACTCGAATATTTACAGACTGTCGCCATATACAGCTGGAATATTTAAAACTGCGATGTGGAATCTCTGTGGACAAGCACTATAAAATTAAACCCACTCACTCATTCAGAGAACACATTTCTATCCCAACACTCTTTTTTGTTGAAATCATATAGAATTATTCTCATACACAAATAAGGGCGGTGAGGTAGCCTAGTGGTTAAAGCGTTCGCTCGTCACGCCGAAGACCCGGCTTCGATTCGGTACAATATGTGAAGTCTATTTCTGGTGTTACCCGCCTTAATATTGCTGGAATGTTGCTAAAAGCGGCGTAAAACCAATCTCACTCACTCACTTGTGTGGGTAACGCAGGTATATAATTATCAAGCATTACATAGGCATGATGAAAGTGACACCAGTATGTACCAGCGATACTGTCGGTTCAAGACTGTGGAAGCCTCACTGGATACCCACCAATAGCACAAGGAACCTTCACCACTACCTGCTGTGATCGTCGATTGCCTTAGTTAGCTGACTGCTGGCTGGCTGAGTATGGTTTTACGCCGTTTTTAGAAATATTCCAGCAATATCACGGCGGGGGACACCGGAAATGGGCTTCACAAGTTGCGCCCATGTGGGGAATCGAACCCGGGACGAGGGAACGATTTAACCACTAGGCTACCCCACCTCCCCGCCTTATAGTTAGCGATTATCTGGATGCGAACATAGAACTATTCAGGAGCGGAACCAGAAGGGGTCTCTCTCTCTCTCTCTCTCTCTCTCTCTCTCTCTCTCTCTCTCTCTCCTGTCCTTTGATGACAGTTTTTTTATATACATATATTCCATTTCATTGTCAAATATGTTCTCGTCATGATATGGCTGAAATATTGCCGATGTGACGTTAAATATTATCTCACTCACTCACTCACTCATTCTCTCTCTCTCTCTCTATTTTCAATGCCCCATATTTCAGTTCCATATGTTAAGATTGGAATCACAATAGCTTTTGATAAATTAAGTATACGAGACACAAAGATATTCCTGCGTGAATGTTTTAACCCTGCGGCTAAATCGAATGGTTACAAAACTTTCAAACTTTATTTACCTTTCATCGCCACCTCCAAATCTCAAATAGCAAGTGGTCCATGCCTCCTTGTGCAAGTGGTCCGTCTGTGAATGTGTATCTCATCGTGTTCTCGGTATTATTCACAACTGTGCACATCTCGGAATCTGTGATGTAGACTGATAAGAACTTTATTTAGTTGATTCCGCCGTGTAAGGTTTATTGACCATGTGGTGATTGAATGCTAAAACGGCATATTATTATTGGGTTTGAGAACCTCCCTCCAGACCATAAGCTGCACATTCACTCGCTCAAGCATTCGTAAAATATTTCCATCAACGCGCATGGCAAATGATCAACGGGAATTTCCCAGGCGTTTCGCTTTGTTTGCGGCGAACAGCTTCTTCTCATTCATCTCGGACAATTTGGAACTGTTTGCAGTCTCGCGTTTATTCATGCGCAATGTTTGTACCCCGCACTCAGCAATATTACAGGTATATGTCGGTATATAATCGAATCGGGACCAGACAATCCGATGTTGGGAGTCGATGTAAAGATTTGTTATACAATGACATGTGTCGACCAAGTCAACGAGCCTGACCACCCAATCCCGTTACTCGCCTCGACAATCATGGGTTGCTGAAGACCGCGGTGTGTGCGCGTGCCTGTGCGTGCGCGTGCGTGGTTTTATCATCGCAATAAGATTGCATTATGATTGTGAAAACATAAATATATAATTACTAATTATACTTAGCAATAAAAACACCGAACATCGAGTATTGTGTATTTTGTTTTGTTTAGTATGTTATGGTTTGTTGGTATTGTTGTATGTGTTTGGTTGGTTGGTTGGTTGGTTGTGCTTTTGCTAACTGTTTAGTTGTTGTTGTTTGGATTTTTTGTTGTTTTGTTTATGTTTTGTTTATGGTTTTTGTTAGGTTGTTTTGTTGTTGTTTTTGTTGTTTTGTGTGTTTTTTTTGTTGTTGTTTTTTTTTGTTTGTTTTGTTGTGTTTTTTTTTTTTGGGGGTTTTCCACGATGTGGGTACAATTGCTGAGTCGAGAACAAGAGTGCATCTCTTGCACAGTTCTCATACCAATGACAAGGCATCAATGGAAGAAGAGTTATCTCCCTTCCATGTGTCTAAACAATTTCCGTCCCTGCTAAAATGTGCAGGGTGTTTGAATGGAAAATGTTATTACCGTGCGTGTTTGATCTTGGTAGCATTCATGAGGAACATGGTACCGATATGGACCGTGTTAGCAACCCATCACTTCTAACACCTCTAAATCGCGGACAAAGATTTCATAACACCAGCTAACACTTACGTAGACCGTGTTTAAAGGCTCATGGTCGCTGTGTTGTTTTCGAGGAAGATTTTTGCAATAATTGGAACACTTGCGCATTCTCGACAATGTCAGCAATCAGGTCGCCTATTTTGGACAGAGAGTCGGGGTGTTACAGATGCATTTTATATCTGCTGTGCAACAAAGATGTAAAGATTATTTTCAGAACGAATGAGTGAATGAGTTTAGTTTTACGCCGCTTTTAGCAATATTCCAGCACTTTCACGGCTGGGGAACCAGAAATAGGCTTCAAACTCACTCACTCACTCTTACACCGACCTGATCCGGGTTATAATTAATCTTCAGTAGCCCATGTTTGTCGTAAGAAGTCACTAACGGTATCGGGTGGTCAGGTTCGCTGACTTGGTTCATCGTATCCGAACAGCGTAGATCGATGCTCATGATGCTGATCACTGGATTGTCTGGTCTAGACTCGATTATTTACAGATTCCGCCATATCGCTGAGTGTGGGGTTAAACAACAAACAAACACAAACAAACACCAAATGGGTGGAAAAGTAGAGAACCTGTCTCCTCTACTCCACCCAGCTACGTCGTGAATAATACGTTCTTCAAAGGGACTAACTCACCTACCGCGAAAAATAGACCCGTGAAGATCCGGGTTAGAATTGGCCTTCACCAAGCCTTGCATGTCGTAAGAGGCAACTAACGGGATCGGGTGGTCAGACTCACTGACTTGGTTGACACATGTCATCGTATCCCAGTTGTGTAGATCGATACTCATGATGTTGATCACTGGATTGTCTGGTCCAGACTCGATTATTTACAGACCCCTGAGTGCTGAGATTGCGGCGTTAAACAACCAAGAATCCTACGAAAAATAACAAACCCACAGTGGCTCGTATAAAAGATAACTCATTTATTTCAATAAAATAGTATAAAACTCCCTCTATTTACAAACAAAGAAAATTTTCATAGAAAATAAAACAGGGTGTATATCAATAAATAATGAAGGACTAAACTCTTCACACATAGTGCAGAATAAGTCCTAACTATCTGGGATGCGGAATATCTTCAATTAACAACTGGCATTTAACACCGAATACTGACTTTAATGGTTCAATCCTGGCGCCATGACAACTAACAAATGTCAACGTGCATCACGAACCGGGCTAAATCATTTCTGGATGTTAAGGAATATTCTCATATGCCTTTTGTTTATCCGAAATTTGAAATTCCCTGTGAAATTACAGTCACTGTTGTATGGTTCCCACTGAGCTTGTAAAGTTAACATAAAGAGTCAGTTTTGTAGAGCTTGCTAAAATTATCGGTAATCGGAAATATCGTCGATAGGGAAAATAATGATCATCGCTATGAAAATTGGGATATCGATATATATTATACATTAATTTTTGTGATAGAAAGAAGTTTTAATATATATTTAATATAGATAAAATATATTCCTTTTTTCACACAATTTTTCTAAAAGTTACGTCTCCGATATTTATAGATATCGATCGATATTTAGTTAACGATTATCGATTTCTATTATCTTTAACGATAGCCAGCCCTACAATTTTTAATGACTTATATCAAATAATCTAAAACTACCGAAGACTTAGAGCTGTTACAGATGTATTGTATCTGTTGTAGGATAAAGATGTAAAAATTGTTTTCAGCAAGAATAGTTAACGATAATCGATCTCTTTTGAGTTGTGACGTCACCTCAGCCCATTGCAACCGCTAATATTTGTTTACCTATGATGAAGTTATCAAAATATCTATGTGCAATATATATCATATATATATGCATATTTTATGAATATTGCTACTACATGAAATCTACGAGGCAGGATGTATACACTTATGCGGAAATGTTTCACAACAACTTATCACAAGAAATTCAGTTTAATTATGAGTGTAATTACCCGTATGTTACATGACGACTTCATCTGTGATAAAGACACTGAAAACGTTGCATACTTCATCAAGAGAGTTTGTAGGAAGGTACATTCAAACTTTCGTGTTTAACATCAACGAGATGTCATTTTCACACAGTCGAAGATTTTGACTGATCATCTATTTTTGACACGGGCTATCACATGGTCGCTGGATCTTGAGGACGTTATGAATGATTAGTTCAAACACAAATGTCAAGCTATGCTATACATGTGAATATACTAATGTCCGAGGGAGCATGTCAATATTGATACATATTAATATACCACGAAAAACAGGCACGAACCCCGTTTATCGTATACGATCGTAACAATTTTCATTTTTTTAAACATAAGATGCTCACTAATGCGGTTTAGTTACGATGAAAACAGAAATATTTGGGCTTAGTGTTTATGAAAAATAAGATGGTGAAAAAATGGTGACGATGATATAGGTTTCGTTCAAAAAACGTGTGATTTTGAAAAGTGCGTGGGTAGTAGGTTATAAACAGATATATACAAATGGATTAACAGTTTTTTTGTGTGTCATTAACTGGAATACTTCATAACGTTTTTACGTTTGTTAAACTTGCAACGGTACTTTCAGATATGTAAGACTCTACAGCAACGGGTTCATTCATCTCATACAATCTATACTGCTCACATTCAAATGGCATATTTCGTGGAAAACAATGCATAGATCTAACCGAATAAATCACGGTGTTCGGTTGCTATGGTAACAACGTGGCGCATAATCTTCACACAATACGTGAGATCAGGCATGTCAATTCGTTTCAAGGCACAAAATGTACATGGACTTTGCACACTGTCAAAATAGATGAATATAGTCAACACTAATTTCACAACAACAAAACAGATATATGTAAATCTATGCCACTTTCACTCAAGATTCAACACGCGCTCTACAAAACATATCAGTGCATTCTAGATGCGAATTATTTTTCAAACTATCACATTTTCTCTTTTTGATACTAATGATATATTGATATATCATTCGCTTTTCATGTGTCCATTCTTTTCCTCCTTTTCCGCTTCCATCGTAATTTCCTTTCCATCTTTTCGTGACACCCGGATGTATTTTGGCACATAGTTCCCAAACCAGTGACAGTAGAGGGCTCCACCCACTAACACCACCATGGCAATTGAACACAGTATGCCTGCCAAGATAAAGGCCCCTTTCTCCGTGTGAAGGATCGAATGTTCAATACCTGAAAATAAACATATTAGTTGATTATTTTATACACACAAGATGCAAAAACGTAAAACACGAAGGAGCTTTCAACTCCAACCCAACCATTCGTCACCACTCGCCCCTTTCCGTAACCTACGAGAACATGTTCGGCTTCTCTCGGAAAGACACGAGTTCGTCACTCCCACAACGCCAGAAGCAGCGTTACTAAGATTAGTATAATTGTGACTAAAGTCTTTGGATGAGTGAGTGAGTTTTTACGCCGTCTTTAGCAATATTTCAGCAATATCAGGGCGGGAGACACCAGAAATGGGCTTCACACATTGTACCCATGTGGGAATCGAACCCGGGACTTCGGCGTAACAAGCGAACGCTTTAACCACTAGGCTATACAATACGGAGGAAGGGCATATTCTATTTCTAGTCGTTTGTTTGTTTGTTTGTTGTGTAATGCTGTATTCAGCAATATTCCAGCTGTATGGCTGAAGTTTCTTCTAAAAATATTCAACGGTTTTGGAGTGCTACTCCGGAAAGGAACAGTACCCTCATTTTCGATATTCGTCTAACTTGTCGAAATTAAAACGTAATAGCTGGTTGGGGTTGGGGTTTTCAAACAGTGAGGATAAATTAGGACGGAATTGTTTGAATAATGAATGGAGTGAGATTAGTTTTACGCCGCACTCGAAAACGAATGGAGTCGCGCTGTCCGGGAACTGATAAATTGTAAATATTAAATAGAGTTATCTGCCTTAGATAATACTGCTGCGGGCTAAAAAGGCAACTCATTTTGATAATTCACCATCACTGATACATTCAACGTGTACGGACGAATGCGTTCACTGAAATGGATTTCTAATATTTTAAAGATATGTATGTTATAATAAAATCAGTAAAATCAGTTACTTTGTTTTCTTCTGAAAAAGGAATTTGATCGTCTTAGAATACATAAGCTGATAAACGTTATTTTATTTTGTTGGGGTTTTCCCTTTCTATTCCATTTGTATGACGGCTGTTTGTATATAATCGAGTCTGAACCAGACAATCCAGTGATCAACATCATGAGCATCGATGTCCGCAATTCGGATACGATGACATGTGTCAACCAAGTCAGCGATCCTGTTAGTCGCCTCTTACGACAAACATGGGTTGCTGAAGATCAAGCCTATCTCGGATCTTCACAGGTTATAGCGGATATGGATCATAATGTTATTCGAGAGTTTGAAGTCAAACTTCATTCATTTCAATACAGTTTCTGAAGTTCTAGTTCGTGTTTCCAGGCTCCGAATCAATATGTACTTACAAGGAAAGAACATCTGTGAACACGTTGACATTGCTCAACTAAAAATACACATTCCACATGGCGTGGTAGTATGAAGTCCCAATTCCACACTGACAACAATATCTTGACGTCACAGAAGATGAAATCAAATGCATACATGTGACGTCAGGCACGGTCACATGTCTATGACGTCACAATGCGTGAGTCGCAATGGTGACACAAGCGGTCGGCATGGCCTAGATGAACACGACCAAGCCAGGGTCACGATCCATATAGCCTTCGTAATGATACAACCTATCGTAACGCTATACTTTATCGCGGGCTTACGAATGGCGTAGTGTTACGAACGTTTTGTGGATAGGGTCCCAGCTGTCGTTCATTTCCCGTTGAACGTCAATTTATACAAACCTACGTCATACTAGACTTAATCAAAACGACATTGTGAAATAATATTGTTACACAGTTAATTATTTCAAAGTAAAATACAAATGTTTTAACATAATGCCTTACACAGAGCTAAGGCTGACAAAAGCGACATCTGTCGTTTTTAATGACGTCATAGGATCAGATCACATGACTACGCGTATGTCACGTGATTAGGTTTTCAATCGCGCGGAGAGTTACAGAACAGTCAGTATATCGCCCATCTTGGAATTTTGACACCTAAGGCACTGTTTTCATTAAAATTGAGGTTGTATTTGTTCACGTTAATAAATACCATGATATCCCTGTATCACTAAATCACCAACACTTCACAGAACATTCATAATAATTCACTTTCAGGATCAGCCGGTTCATGATGTTTTTGTCTGTTGTTTTTGAGGTGAGGTGAGGTGAGGTGAGGTGAGGTGAAATTGGGTTTAACGTCGTGCTTGAGAATATTTCGCTCATATGACGACGTGCATGCGTGTGTATGTGTATGTGCGGCTGCTTGTACTAGCCCAGACTGAAGCTGGTTTTATAGTGCTAGCCCACTGAGATACCATGCCGCAGTGAAGCATGAATACTCCACTCAGACACATTATACTGACTCCGAGCCGACCAGTCCTTGTTGTACCCATTGATGCCGAGCGCCAGACAGGGACCAACAAGTACCATATTTTAACGTCTTTTGGTATGACGCGATCGGGGATCGAACCCGCGACCTTCCGCTCTCCGGGCGGACGCTCTAACCACTACACCACGGAGGCGGTCTGTTGTTTTGATGCTGTGCGGTTTTGTTTTCGTTATTAAAACCACTGCCAGAAATAGTATCGCTTTATCTCGGCGAACTACAAACAATCATGTCCATATATGCATTTCCTTCTTTGATATAGAATTCTAAAAAGTGTATATTGTCGGGCTATCTGTGTGGTTCAACGGAAATCCTGTTCAAGCTCACGGACGCGCCGTACGTTTCCGGCTTAACATACGAGCACATAGTCCTTTCTCAGATGATAGAAAATAAATTGAAAAAAGGTCTAGAATGACTGTGCATGTCTTAATTTTCTGGGCTCCTTTTTGATTCTAACTGCGCGCGTGCGTGCGTAGATACATACTTTAAATATAGGGCGATAGGGTACCCTAATTGTTAAAGCGTACGCTCGTCACGCCGAAGACTCGGGTTCGAATCCCCATGTGTGAAGCCAATTTTTCTGGAATAATATCAAAAGCGGCGTAAAACCATACTCGCTCGTCTACTGACTTAAACAAGATAACTATATTTTCTTGACGTATATAGGACAGAATGATATGTACATACGTTTCTGAAAGGCTTTCAGCTCATCCAGAACGTGCGAGAGGCCAGCTTGGGCGTCCTGGACATAGCTGTGTTCAGCCTCTCCCTCTGTCACCGCTCGGCCATAGCCGTCAAAGTCTTCTCCCGAGCCCTGAAAACAAATACGACACAGGTGAAAAATTGCATCATAAAAGATACGCAAGCAGCGGTCACGCGTGATCGACCTTCAACTAACATTAATCTGACTTTGTTTTAAAGCTGGAATACTACTGAGTACGTCACACAAGTTTGTTGCACAATGTCTCTCGTTGCACAATAATCGTACTTTTTACACATGTACAACGCAAGGTCCCATAATATAGCCATGTCTCAAACCCTATCAGGGTATGTTCGTTTGTCACTGAACGCCGCACTCAGCAATACTCCAGCTATACGTCGGCGGTCTGTAAATGTGCGAGAAGGGACCAGGCAATCCAGTGATGAATATCATGAACATCGATCTACGTAATTTGGATACGAGGACATGTGTCAACAAAGTCAGCGTGCCTGGCTATGGTATGGAGAGCACGATACCTGATACAGTGAAACATAATTCATCGGAACAACACCGTTCGACTGGATAAACACAGGATTAACGAAACACTTGCAAGCACTTAACATTACGGTACGTAAATCGATGGTCCTTTCAGTAAACGTCTAACAGATGTTGATCCCTAAACAACGAGTGAGTGAGTTTAGTTTTACGCCGCACTCAGCAATATTCCAGCTATATGGCGGCGGTCTGTAAATAATCGAGTCTGGAGCAGACAATCCAGTGATCAACAGCATGAGCATCGATCTGCACAATTGGGAACCGATGACATGTGTCACCCAAGTCAGCGAGCCTGACCACCCGATCCCGTTAGTCGCCTTTTACGACAAGCATAGTCGCCTTTTATGACAAGAATGGGTTGCTGAAGACCTATTCTACCCCGGATCTTCACGGGTCCCTAAACAACGAGCGACTGCTAAGCCTATATTACATTATTACAAACTCTTCAGATTCATTTCATATATGATTTCAGTTATGTAGTAGCCTAGTGGTTAAAGAAGACCCGGGTTCGATTCCCCACATAGATACAATGTGTGAAACCCATTTCTGGTATCCCCCGCCGTAATATTGCTGGAATATTGCTAATAAAAGCGGCGTAAAACCAAACTCACTCACAGTCGCAACGAAGCACTACCCCAGCCGTGAGACAGCGGCCTGAAAACGAGTCAACTAAAATCAAGAAACTAAAACACAGTTTTCTGTTGAGTTTTACAATTTTTGTTCCACGAGCATACGCCTGTATATTGAACCAAACTGAATCAATGTGTCAACTTTCAGCTCGGGTATTCACATCAAGTCCAACCTGTTACATTCTCCGTGATGTTATGGCTCTTTGAATTACTCATATTGCCTTTTCGCTGGTGACATATGATATATATCCATTGGCTGGTGATACACGATCAATGTTTTATAGTCATTGCATTCGCTTGGCAATTAAGCATTTGAACACTGTATAGTTAAACGTTGCGCAGAGTTCGCATGTATTTCAACGGTAGACACCTTTGGTATTTCGTAACTATTCTCCATCTAAATTTGGACGCATGGTCTATGTGAAAAATACTAGATTCGGGATGGATGAAATATGGTCCTAAATTTGTATTTGTCCCGAGCTAAAGGACAAGTGGTTGGTTGGTTTGTTGTTTAACGCCGCACTCAGCAATATTCCAGCTACATGCATGGGGGTGGTCTGTAGATAATCGAGTCTGGACCATACAATCCCGTGATCAATATCATGAGCATCGTTCTACGCAATTGGGATACGATGACATCTGTTAACCAAGTCAGCCAGCGAGCCTGACCACCTGATCCCGTTAGTCGCCTCTTACGACAAGCATGGGTTACTGAAGACCAATTCTAACTTAGATCTTCACGGGTTAAAGGACAAATGATTTTGTCTGGTATTTTGGTCGCTTGCTTCAAGAGTATTCCACTGACCAATATGAATCTCGAAAACCTGGAGTATTTAAGCGACGTTATACTAACATCTTGTCTCTGAATGTAAACTGAAACAAACGTCTGATATTCTGAAAATATAATGAAAAATAACCAAAAGATTTTCTTCAAACAGAAACTATAGTAATCTAGATTTGCCAAATATTAGACATGCGAGGGCTGTAATATACATATTTGTTTCAGGTTGTATTTTTAAAGATTTAAGAAGGATAGAGAGACATACAATTTATTTCCTCCTTTCAAATGAGAAAATAATAAGCAATACTGCATATTGCATTATCTCATTTTTTTAATACAAATGAGAAATATATACTACCCATCAAAAGTTTAGACTCACTTAAAGCACTCACTATATGTTATGTATATGTATGTGGTTACATCGAAGATGAATTTCTCCACCAACTTGGGGGAACCAACTGAAAACCTTATGCAGATGAATTGCACAAGGATGATGCTTCAAATTGCGAAAGGCATGAGCAAATGTCGTGCATGTGAACAGATGCGTTTTGGTGTAAAGTTTTGTTAAGAATTCGCCAATTTTCACAGATTTTAATCATTTACTGAACTCATGACAATAATCTTTTCAATGTTACGAATATGTTTTACAATACACCAGTTCATAACTAAACAGTACCTTTAAACAGTATGGAATATTTTGCAAAAAGCTAGTTTAGAACAGTGGACAAGTAAGTGGCTCCATTTACACTAGTGAGTCTAAACTTTTGATGGGTAGTATATTACTTATACTGAATATTTCACAAAATGAATTTTCTGTTTTCTGCATCACATGCTACAATTATTCAGTTTTCCTACAGATGAGAAATTCATAGGTGATATGGTATACTACATAACACGACATAACAGTACAATGCGTTTTAATCGCACACAGCGTTATACGGTGACCTATATAACAAAATAGAAAGAAAATACTCAAAACAGTATGACGCGCTCACATGAGAACAAATTAAGAAGTCACGTATGTAGGTGCATAAACTCACGTCGTAAAATTATCGTACCACATCACACAACCACGTGCACTATATGCATACTGCAAATTTACGATTCACTGACCTAATCAAGATCTGCATACGCTGCAATCAATATTTCGCCATCGCCCATGAGTTACAGATTCGAAAGAAAATTTAACTGACAGACAACATGCTTATTGCTGTGCAACTTCCGTGAACACACATCGAGCAGCACCTACCATTGTGGTACCACGCGTCCAGGATGAGACTACACGCTGGATGATACAACTGTGGATGGACCCTGTTCAATAGGATGTACAAACAGGCTGTTACACACACAGGCGTAAACTAGCTACGTCACAGCTGGATATATTGTTTGGCGTAAGTCATATATTAAATCACATTAGTATATCAAATAGCAGTTCTATTTTATCAATATGTGTCTAACGTTCATTTTACCGGCTGGCAGTTTTATATTTCGATCATATGCTGAAATTAGTAAATATATATATGTGGGGGGGGAATTAAATTAGCGTACCTGTCCATACGTCACTATTTAATATAAAAGTGAATTTTCTTCACTTTGGTAGAAATAATCGTAAGTTAAATTAACCTATTCAGGTTTGTGGTGTTTGTTTAACGCCGCACTCAGCAATATTCTTGCTATATGTAAGCTGTAAATAATCTGGACCAGACAATCCAGTGATTGACATAATAAACATGGATCTACATAACTGGGGTACAATGACGTGTGTCAAACAAGTCAGCGACCCTGACCACCCGATCCCTTTGGTCACCTCTTACAACAAGCATGTGTTGCTAAAGACCAATCCTTCAAAGATCGATCTTCATACGTTACGATTCAGGTATAAAATGAAAATGTCGGTGAATGCCAATGGCAGGCACATGACGTTTGAATATAGTTTCACGGAAACCATTTTCAAAATACAGGCTATTATTCCACGAACTGTCAATATGCTATCGTTTACGATTTCGATATGCTTGTTTTCTGCGTGTGCTTGAATAAACCTACGTTCGTCAGACAATGCAAAGCACCCCAGCGTCCATTTGTGATTCACATTTTAGTAAAACATTCCTCCTTGGTTTCCGTTGAAAATGTGAAAAGCCCACTAGCATTTCCATGTTTTACATTTTCGGTTGTGATTTTACGAACTAACAAGCGGTCTTAATGCAACAGATAGCAGAAGGTAAAATCGAACATCCGAATGCCTTATAATGAAACAATACAGTGTCGCGGTATAAAGGAACGGGATTGCCTCGTGCGAGAGAAGGACAACGTGCAGCACGCACACAAACGGATGGTTGGTTGGTTGGTTGTTTTTTGAACGCCGCACATAGCAGTATTCCAGCTATATGGCGGCAGTCTGTAAATAATCGAGTCTGGACCAGACAATCCAGTGATCAATAACATAAGTATCGATCTATGCAGTTGGGGTACGATGACACGTGTCAACAAATTCAGCGAGCCTGATCACCCGATCCCGTTAGTCACATCATACGACAAGCTTCTAACCCGGATCCTCAAGGGTCGCACACAAACGGAGTCGCGCCATGTAAGACTGAACAACGTTTCGTCACCTGACCAGGCAGCTCAGTGAGAAAACAGATGGTTACAGTACAGAACACGATATATGAGGCCGTACGCTTCACCGAATTTCCATGTTATGTATATTGAAAAGCTGTTTATAAAATTCAACTGTAAAACTTTAGAGCAGGTCTTACTGACTGACTGAGTTTGGTTTTACGCCGCTTTTAGTAATATTCCAGCAACATCACGGCGGGGGACACCAGAAATGGGCTTCACACATTGTGCCCATGTGGGGATTCGAACCCGGGTCTTCGGCGTGACGATCCAACGATTTAACCACTAGGCTACCCCACCGCCCCTAGAGCAGGTCTTAAATTTCAAATGATACCCGTGAATATCCGGGTTAGAATTGGTCTTTCGCAACCACGCTTGTCGTAAGAGGCGACAAACGGGGTCGGGTGGTCAGGCTCGGTGACCTGGTTGACACATGTCATCGTATCCCAATTGCTTAAGTTCGATGCTCATGGTGTTGATCAATTGATTGTCTGGTCCAGACTCGATTATTTTCAGACCGCCGCCATATAACTGGAATATTGCTGAGTGCGGCGTTAAACAGCAAACAAACATAAAATTCAAATGAAAAACCTCTCAGGAGGTCTCTCACAAAGTGTCACCCAGGAAATGAGTGAGTGAGTTTGGTTTTACGCCGCTTTTAGCAATATTCCAGCAATATCACAGTAGGGGACACCAGAAATGGGCTTCACACATTGTACCCATGTGGGAAATCGAACCCGGGTCTTCGGCGTGACGAGCGAACGGTTTAACCACTAGGCTACCCCATCGCCCAAGTGGCACCCAGACCGTGCAAGGGGTACTGGACGTTGTAATAATCAAGAAACCGCGTCTTTTTAGATCTTAACGTATCGGTTACAACTACATTGTACATTGTACAGGCAAAGTCATTTATCCTTGGCTGTGTCTAACCTTGAGTCAGTTGTATACCTACAACTTGAAACGCTCTCGACGTCAGCTGTGACACAGCGACATTTGTTTCACTCTAAGCACTAACCTGACCCAAAAAGGTGGCCGAATCGTACAGGTGACGCTCAAACGAAAAACGCGTTTCAAGGACTTAGTGTGACATCCTCGGAATTATTTTTTTTGTCCTACCCTGACAACAACTTTCCTGAAGGACCGTGAGATGGACGAGCTGAAGATCAATTCTAACCCGGATTTTTTACTGGTCCTCACATACAGGACACGAGCAATGATACACCGCACGTAGCTCTACATTAACAAATATCACCTAACATTACACCAAATGAGGTTAACAGACAGGTGTGGAGTATGAATCCCGATGATTCAGCGTTTCTAATTTTCCTCACCGAACAGCAAATATGTTGAATTTTAAAAAGGTTTCCACATATTTATTTTACAGCACAAAGTGTTATCATTGCTCGTAATTTAAACACCAGACCCGGCTCAGCCTCGTTAGCGGCTAATCCGTTATAATATCTCCCGGACTGGGTCCCAATCATGCTGTCTGTGCTATTAGAAATCACCGTTCCTAAAGCCCCTAGACCTTCATCAATACATCAAAGGCAAACAGAGATTTGCAATCCCAACTCCGATGCCTGGGTGCCTAGTCATGTCTCAGGGTCGGAACATCTCACTACGTATTGAGCTATTGATGCATCACCCTCCAAAGTGGGAAGTCGTGTGAAATTGAGACACGCACAAAGGCTGCAATCGATTTCATTGTTTTGAACACCGTGGACAAGGTCACGTTGTGCGAAGCGCAGTCATTGCAGTTTCGCGTGAATTGTCCAAGTTTTGCTTACGGGTGATGTACTGTCGTGATCAGAAGCTAAGAGTAATGTTTTACGCCGCTTTTGGCAATATCGTGATAACAGAAATGGATTCAAGACATTGTACCCATGTTCGGTGTTGGATGGTTGACTTGTTGTTTATCACCCAGAACTCTGTTCAACAGGGGTTCCTTTCACGAAGCGGGCGGTGGGGTAGCCTAGTGGTTAAAGCGTTCGCTCGTCACACCGAAGACCCGGGTTCGAATCTCCACATGGGTACAATGTGTGAAGCCCATTTCTGGTGTCCCCCTCCGTGATGTTGCTGGAATATTGCTAAAAGCGGCGTAAAACCAAACTCAGTCAGTCAGTCAGTAGATCATAGAGTCTGGATCATGTAAACCAGTGACTGAAATCATGAGCAACGAGTCAGTCAGTCCTTTCACGAAGCAACCTTTACTAAGGTTAACCTTAACTGCCATTCTTTAACATTGCACTAACGTTACCTTAGTGACTTACGATCACCTTAGTGCTTTGTGAAAGGAAGCCCAGGAGAATTGCTTTTATTACCCACGTGGTCAACGTATAGGTAGTTGCATACTAATCTCGTACGTCACACGAGTGTCTAATCGCGTTTACCTGTGTCGTAACGACTTGACCCGAGATTCTAGCGATTTGATAGGATAACCGATTAGGTCACGTTGTGACGGAACTACTTTTTCATTCATAAGAAACACGTGAATTCATTCATTCTACAACTTATATGCATTGTGGGAATGTAAACATTGCGAACGTTGCCTTATCACTGTTTAATTGTGAGTCGAACTGAGACATTATATGCGTCGAAAAACAGAAACGCAAAGTTTCCACCAGTGAGGTTAGCCGAGTGAAGCAACTGCAAACTAAGAAACGGGTTGCTACGGAGTAGTTTAATATAGGAGGCTGTACGAGGCGATGACCACTGACATGCATCGTGACGTCGGTTACCAAGGGGGCAGACGAGCAAGGCGTAATGACGTCATTACAGTGTGACGTCATGCAAAAAGTGTACTACAGAACAACATTCTTCCGCAACCTCTTTATGAAACCGGTTTCGGTTTGAAACCATAACAATAAAAAAAATACGCTATTTTGTCAATTTAATGCATGTAAGACGTGGGTAATAAATAAAATACCACACTCGGTCTCATAACATACGAATTATACGAGTTTCCATAGGAAGGTTTCCGTAGCACCCAGGGCCCTTATTCTCGAAACGTTCGTAGCCTTAAGAA
The DNA here is from genome assembly GCF_003918875.1 of Haliotis rubra. Classification (NCBI taxonomy): domain Eukaryota; kingdom Metazoa; phylum Mollusca; class Gastropoda; order Lepetellida; family Haliotidae; genus Haliotis; species Haliotis rubra. The sequence continues at coordinate 62,292 of NW_025767537.1, forward strand.
TTATTAACTTTGATCGTAGCCACTGTGTTAAGAATGGGCTTAAGAAGTTCGTAGGGCTACGAACGTTTCGAGAATAGCTAGCCAGTTTCTTAGTTTGCAGTTGCTTCACTCGGAGACCTCGTGTAGTATTCTCTATGTATGAAACAAACGATATCTCTGAGGAGATATTGTTTTGACAGTAGATTTTGTACAATGCCCTGACAATGCTATGATGTCATGAACTTGATGACGTCACAATGCTATGACATCACTGCACTGCAAGTCTAATGGCAGTACCGTGTTCAGAGATGTACATTTTTCATTGAAAACTAATGAGTGATTATTGTTGATAAATAGAATATCCTCCTCGTGTCTACTGATATCAATTATATCAACACGCGTTGATAAAAGTAAAAATATCCTCGACAAGCCTTGGATATTTGTAACTTTATCAACTCGTGTTGATATAACTGATATCAGTAATACTATACACTTGGGTAAGATTCTCTATTTACGCCGCACTCAGTAATACTCCAGCTATATGACGGAATCTGTAAATCATCGAGTCTGGACCAGACAATCCAGTGATCTACCTATGTAGGGAACGGAACAAGGTCTTCGGAGTGACGAGCGAACGCTTCAACCACCAGGCTACCTCTCCGCCACATCAAGTTAAGGACCTTCTCTCTGAGTTTAGTATGATGAAGGGTGAACCGAAGAAAAATTATCCGGAACAAACGGATCCTAATGTTATCGGTACTACCCTAAAACACAGGCCCTCGTGTCTTTGCGAGGATAAAAGATTTTATCAATTATATACAAAAATTTGAGATGACCCCCGACTCGAAATGCTTCACAGTATAATACATTATGACAAGGCCGGACACTTCGGTGCACCCCACCCGACTGCTTTGCCGATCGCTACGCTACCATCGCATGCAATCGATTAAAACTTAATGTAAACATGATCATGGATGATTGGCCTATCGAGCAACACTCATGACACCTACCAATTCTTTATTGTTATTTTTGCAAGTCGATTGAAACCCGATTTTGACCCTCAACTAAACGATCTTGACACAAATGGCTGACGATATATCTGCACAAAACGGGGGTGTGGTCGAAGCAAGCCCTCTGGTTGGTTGATGTTTGTTAAAGGGACATTTACAAATGATGCTTCCTTTTGAGAAGCCATAGCTGGAAAAAAGTCTTACATTTCTTCCAAGTCAAGGAGTCGATGGAAGTAAAAATTCCCGAGAATTTATAAAGAATGTGCAGATTTAGAAGCGTTGACCAACCAGACGGCTTGCTTCGACCACACAAGCGATAGATGTAACGGTCACAGAATATTACTGGAACTAAATATTTCTTTTGGGATTTGAACTAATCACTCGTTACACGTGTCAACAGCGGATTACATTCCTGTACTCTCCTCGACTTTTATACCCGGAGTGAACAAGCCATTCCGGGCCCCGTTGCACGAAGCGATCTTACCACTACGACCATCTTAAGGCTACATTAGAGTATAGGAATCTGGGAAGCCTTGTTCCAAGGCTGTACTTAGTCTGTCTCACAGTCCTAAACGACATTATCTTCCCTAATGCCTAGCCCTCCCTGCAATGCTAAAGCCCTAAATGAAGTAAGTCTTGATTTCCCCTGATTCTCCCAACTCACTGGGGCTCCTTTTCAATTTAAATGGGTTTATTTGTTACTATCAATATTATATATATTCAGGGACTAAGCGTTAGTCTATGCTGTACTGAATGCTTAGCCCATGTATGTATAGTAATTCTATCCTTTAAAGAGGCAAGTCTAGATAAGCTGGCAGGACGACAGTTTGTTGTTAAGATTATTTTAGAAGTTTTTAATTAAACTATTAATTATTACCTTCGAGACTTGTGCAAGTCTAGAGTTATCGCTAAGATCGCTTTGTGCAAGTGGCCCAGCTGCAGTTTGTTAAATCCTGCGCACCCAGCGAGTGACGAATGCAAGTCATAGTGTGTGACGGTGATATCATCGTAACTAATATTGAAATATCAAGTCAAGTACGTACACTCTCCAAATATAGACGCCCGCACCCAAACACCCAACACAGTGTCCACAATAGATAGTCCCTTGTATTCACGTGGGTGCTACAAACAGAATGTACTTTTGGGTCCTATGTTGTATTTATTACAGTTGGTCAACATGCCGCTCCTTAAATAAAAGCAAGTATTTTGGGAAACCGGTTTGAATGGAAATTGGTTCGCCCCATTATAACGCTGGGCTAAATATTTACGTTGGCGGGCAACAGCAACACGATTATATTTGTGTTTTTGTGAATGGGTTAAGCATTCTCACGTTTAAGTGGGACACTTATCACAACGACACAACATGTCTTGTCGTGTGAGAAGCGTGCATTGACACGACATTACATAATCATAGACCTTGGGACCAACAACTTCTGAATTATTCTGGGCACAAATATTACAATCTATTACCCATATGGTGAAACATAACCAGTGTCATATGTATCACATGTGCACATGTGCACATACCACTTTTGCCTTGCAACCATTGTTTCTGTATTTCGTCGTCTGTGACGTCATTAAACAATTGAACGTGACGTCATTGAAGAGGGCCGTCACACTTGCTTACTGTCTTTTACTGCACAAATGTACATGAATAAAATGGATAATGAAGAAATTATTACACTCGATCAAGTGTGTCATATGACTTATACGAAACTCGTGCAAAATTATGTATTGCCCTCGCTCTCGCTCGGGGAAAACAAAATTTCGCACTCATTTCGTATAAGTCGTATGACACACTTGCCCGTGTAATAATCTCTTTATCGAATACTAGTATGTATCAACTGCACTCGTTGATATATTAGTTGATATAGTACGCCGCTTTTAGCAATATTCCAGCAATATCACGGCAGGGGACACCAGAAATGGGCTTCACATATTGTATCCATGCATGTGGAGAATCGAACCCGAATCTTCAGCGTGACGAGTGCACGCTTTAACCACTAGGCTACCCCACCGTCCCGTTAATAGAATAACAAGTCCACAATTTCGCGATGGCGTCCAAAACTTCAGTACAAGCTGCCAGTATATCAATTTATTTTAAAATAAGCAAACATACGAACTGTTTTCTGAAAATGTGTGTAACTGTGTATCAATGTGCCGATTCAATCGATGATACGGCTGGGAGTTATAACGCTAAATTCAGGCGACCACAGCGTCGAAATAGTCACCCAGTCACAAGTAGATTCATATCCTAAGCAAACACTATCCGAATAATCCGTCCTTTGTGTCAACAATACTGTTAGTTTCATAGTACGGACAAAGCCTATCAGAACTGCATTCTAGTTTAGTTGGTAAAGAGTCAGTTATGTGTCATATTGCCCATGTATGGGTCTATGGGGATCAGGTGACCAGGCTAGGTGACTTAAACGCACAATGAATGAGTAAGTATGGTTTAACGCCGCTTTCAGCAATATTCAAGCAATATCACGGCGGGGGACACCAGAAATAGGCTCACACATTGTACCTATATGAAGAGGGAACGCTTTAACCTCTTAGCAACCCACCGCCCCCAACGTTAATTCACAGACTGCGGGTCATCGTAACCAGATCGTGATCGTTCCTCATGATTTCAGTCACTGGTTTACATGATCCAGACTCGATGATCTACTGACTGACTGACTGAGTTTGATTTTACGCCGCTTTTAGTAATATTCCAGCAACATCACGGCGGGGGACACCAGAAATGGGCTTCACACAATGTACCCATGTGGGGATTCGAACCCGGGTCTTCGGCGTGACGAGCCAACGCTTTAACCACTAGGCTACCCCACCGCCCCTCGATGATCTAAGTCCCAGTGACATTGCTAAGGTAAGCTTATCCAAATGAAATCAAGACTTACTCACTGCACTGTGAGCTTCTTGTTGTTCAGACAGTAAGACTGTATACTGTAGATAGATCTTGTTATAGTTGGCCGTAGCTCCGTCAGATCAAACCTTCAAACATACGGAAGCAACTCAATGTTGACAGAGCGTAGGCGTTCGCTCTGAACTGCACCGACCCGAACCAAACTGAACTTCAGAAACTCAAGCTTATCCTTTAGTAAGCTGATGTGATGTTTATCCGATCTCCTACAGAGTAATTCTACATACGCAACACAAAACATACCAATCTCACATCCCTTCAAGCACCAGCTAGGGACGTAGATGCAGTTGGTGCATATAGGAATTACGCTGAATTCCTCAGTCAGGTATTGACACGGAGCGGCTCCAGAAGGAAGCGGATGAGGATGAAGATACCAACGACGTGATGTTGTGTACACGTGTGTGCGTCTACAGCAACATAAACATGCCTTGTTTCGCAACATCTATAAATAACTACATGCACCTGCACAGAGTAATACTTCGGCAAGTGCTGATTCGATTCTGGCACCGTAAGCTCTACAGATTTCCTGATTAATGTAATTTATTAACTCAAACGTTTCGACGGGAAGCAGAAATTGGTCGCGTGTCGTGTTGGCTATTTCCACCTCATATATAATTAATCTTACCGCGCTGGATAATGTCTGGGCTAATATTTGGCTAGACGTGTCCTTCACACTACACTTGGTCGTACCGCAGCCAGGGAACTAAGCCAGTCCCCACAAGTTAAGAAAATACCAAGGTGAGTTCAAGATCATGGGAGGTAATTAAAACTTCCCGAGAACTCTACACCACTATTCGGAATAAGAGTGTCTGAGCCTTTCAGACGTTCGAGTGACTGTAGGGTAGTTTAGTGGTTAAATCATTCGTTATTCACGCCGAAGACCCGGGTTCGATTCTCCCCACCATGCGTGAAGCCTATTTTGGTGTCCCCGCCGTGATATTGCAAAACGCGGCGTAAGAGTAAACTCACTCACTCACACAGACTTTCGAAACGGTACTAGACTTTTAGAATAGTGAGTGAGTTGGGTTTAACGCCTCTTCGAACTGTATTCCAGGTATATCAGGGAGTGTTTATATGGGAGGAAACCCCGAAGGAATATACCATTTTACCATTTTGGTGAAACCCACGATTAAGTGAGTGAGTTTAGTTTTACGCCGCTTTTAGCAATATTCCAGCAATATCACGGCACGGGACACCAAAAATGGGCTCTGCACATTGGACCAATGTGGGGAATCGAACCTGCGTCTTAGGCGTGACTTGCGAACGTTTTAACCACTAAGGTACCCCACCGCCCTAACAAGCAAGACTATGGTCCTTAGAAATCTCGAAACAAACGGGACGAACTGGTTTTCGAACCCAGTATCACAGCTCTCTGACTTTGCCAGCTTATTGCAGTGCCTGAAACGAACAAGTCTACAGTGCCTGCAGTGTTGAAACATAAAAGAAACACTTCGTAAATGTAACTTTAACAAATCAGAAAATCTCACAAATCATTTCCATACAGAGCAATGCTGACAGGACAATGAATTGAATTTTACCTTCCCCTGAAGCCTACGAACTTAATGTAGGTCAAAACGATTATAAATGTCATTGCGTGTAAAAAATGCCCTTGACAAATGCCCTAGATACAGTTATAATTTGCATAATATTCTCCTCGCTATGTGGCTAAAACCACGCCGAGGAGACTTTGCATTTTCACTCATGGTAGGCTCGTCAATACTGTCCACACATTCACGTCACAGTTTTTCGCTGTGGACGCCCCACCCTTCGTCGTCACGTGACCTGTACGCACGCTAAATGCGTAATGTGTCTCTCGAGAGAGTATTCGATTTTATCCACGTGATCGCCCAAGCTTGTCACGTTGACGATTTGGTTTCACGGGTACAATGTGTAAACCTCACCGGGATGAACAGTAATTTTGAATACGGGATATATAATTACGTGTCACACGAGCTGTTTATCTCGTGAGTCGACAAAACGTTCCGAGTGTCACATTGGCTTTGTCAGGTCACGAGATACTGTAACATGTTATTTGACAAAAAGGTAAATGTTCTGATTATTATGATCTTACTCTGTAAACCCCTGATGCAGGGTGCGGTGGGGGTAGGCTATTGTAGTGGTTAAAGCGTTCGCTCGTCAAGCCGAAGGCCCGATTCGATTCCCCACATGGGTACAATGTGTGAACGTGAAGCCTATTTCTAGTGTCCCCCGCAGTGATATTGCTGGAATATGGCTAAAAGCGGCGTAAAACCATACCCACTCACTAACACTGATGATGTAGGGAACAGATCCGGAATTTAGTGTTATTTGATATGCCATATTACTTCACAAAATAACAATTATATATTTGCCTATACAGTTCTGCATCAGTACAAAGAAATATACACTGTACTTGCGTAGACGAGACGCAAAACCTTGCATGTTACATGCATTTAGTGACGAGATATCAACAGATAGCAGTGCTGCTCATACAGGGATATATTTCAGTATTTAAACAAAATTCTTCATAATACACCTATTGATACAAAGGATAAAGGTGGGTGTGTCTTTCTATGCGTGTGTGTCGGTGTGCACGTACGTACGTGCGTACGGTAGCCCATCTTGGCTCTGGCGGCCTGCGAAATTACGAGTCTGGACCAGACAATCTAATGATTCATACGAGCCACAATCACCACCGTATGGGTATCACAACACGCTGTCAACCAAATCACCGATTCAGACTGGCCGATTGATTCAGTCACCCCTTACGAGCGGAACAACGGCATACAACGCACTACAAAATAAAAAGTGCTCCAGATCACAAAAGCACACATTACAGTGCCAACAGTACGACGCTTCCATGACCACAAAACGTGTTGGATATCGGACAAGAACGTCTCCCTAACACCAGCGAAAATCCGGGTTATAACTGGTCTTCATTAACCCATGTTTGTCGTAAGAAGCGACTAACGGGATCGGGTGGTCAGGCTCATTGAATTGGTTGACACATATCATGACACCAGTTGCGTAGCTCATGATGTTGATCACTGGATTGTCCGGCCCAGACTCGAGTATTTACAGACCGCTGCCATGAAGCTTAAATATTACTAAGTGCGGCGTTAAAAACAACAAACAAAACGTCTCCCCGACCACTTCTTAACAATGTAGGGAAACGAGTAGGACTTTGAACAGACCCTTCGCGGTAACTGATTGATCATTCCAGTCATATCGTGCCGGCAGCGAATACCAATGTCAGTAGAGCAACACACATATGTATGCAACTGCATCCAGATTTCCACCAGAACGACCACATCCCCGAGTAATCCTTACCAGCTGACAAGGGCCTATTCGTATATTTATAACACATCCACGTCGCTTTTATCACGACATCCACATTTACTTGTCGCAAGGATTGTTCGCGAGTATTCGACCTGTTCTGGAATATAGATGGCGCGTTGGGGTCTTTGTTTGCCATGTTTTGCCACCAATTCCAGTCGCGACGCAGGTGCCACATTCATAACATTGCGACAATTAACGGAGACGCGGCAACGACTGCTTTCCAACGGCTGTGAGAATCTACGCAGAGAGTAAACATTGGCAACGAGAAGTATCGATGTACAAATGACGCTATTTTCCATGGTGGGTTCGGTAATACAATAGCTAAGTTTTAACCAAAGAAATATAAAGTGTAAAACACCGAAAATTCATTTCCAAACACGATACAGCGTCGACTGTGGCAATAACAACGTCGGTGAGAACAGAGAGGTTACACACTGTTGCCATTAGAATACACAATGCCCTTTTTTTATATAAGATGGTCAATTACCCTGCTCTACATGTATATAATAACGAGTCCTTGGGAATTTCTTTTCCATATTTGAGGAGTATGGGAGTAGCCACTGCACCCACAAACAAATGACAATTTAATGAAATATGCTTGTTTCAGAAGATTTCCCTGCCTGCCTCCGAACTTAATGATTCAATGCAGACGTTCCTCAGACAACTGGCTGTTCCTCTCTTTGCACTCCTCCCTCGTAACAAATAGTGAACTGTGTCAAAATTTTAATGATAGTTTGTTCAACACCTTTTTTATTTTTAGGACATAAATTCTGCAAAAACTTGGCAGAGTTGGTCTGATGTTTAATTATGATCAGCGTTTCATTTAGTATTATACGCATATTAGTTTTCGAGTTAGACTGCGATTCATCGGTCCAATTTTCAGCCAAACGGACTATAATAGCTTTAGTTAAATTATGTTCAATCATCCCAACACCCACGCTCTTTTGCGTCCATTTTTGATAATTATTATTTGCGTCCATACTTAATTTGTATGTTAACATGACGCAGTATTTTGCGCCCACACACACTCGTTAAGTTACGTTAATTTAATCATTTAACCCATGTGACATAGCCGTTATATTTCACCAAGCGCAAAACAAATAAAAATGAAGAAATATCACGAAACTAATCAGATCACTAATGGCGCATGGTTAGTTTTGCAAGACTCAAATTCCATTTGGGCTTTCAAAACATATCAACAATCAAATTTATTAAATTGATATATTAAATAGCTATTGTAACTACACTCATGTGCCAAATTGTTTCAATTTTTACCAATCAGTGGAAAGCGATGAATTTGAAGACGTTTTTATTTCGCGGCGCATCTCTTGGTAGCGTCACGCGACAGTTATCTGGGCCATTCTCAAACCATCTTGGAGAAACATGAAGTTGCTACTTTAGAATTGGCTTGAGTGCTGTTCAACGCCGCACTCAGCAATATTCCAGCGATGTGAAGGCGATCTGTAGATAATCGAATCTGGACCAGACAATCCAGTGATTGGCATCAGGAGCATCGATCTACGCATATAGGGGTACGATAACTTGCATGAACCTCCTAATCACCGATCATGACAATCCAATCCCGTTAGTCGCCTTTTTAAAGAAATCATGGCTGAAGACCACCTGTTCGTGTCGTGTATTTGCATAAGTTCTTCAGAGAACGAACCAATCTGGAACTCTATAACGCATGTCACGTACGAGAGGCATTACTCTCGTGGGGCGGTGGGGTAGCCTAGTGGTTAAAGCGTTCGTTCGTCACGCCGAAGACCAGGGTTCGATTTCCCACATGGGTACAATGTGTGAAGCCCATTTCTGGTGTCCCCGTCGTGATATTGCTGGAATATTGCTAAAAGCGGCGTAAAATTAAACCTCACTCACTCACTCATTACTCTCGTGGGTTTTAGAAAAATGGTTCACGTCTGAGACCTGCATTACTCCGGGTTTTCCTCCCATATTAAGCCTACAAGCCGTGATAGAACTGGAATACTGTTCAAGGCGGCGTAGAACCCAACTGACCAACATCCGGTAGCTGAATTGGCCAATCTCAAAGTTCCTGAACACGGTCAATATTGAGGTCACGAAAAAAGGTTCAACGAAAATATAAACAACCAGTTCCCCTTAACGAGCCGTAAGTGGGAATGATTACTTACTTATTCATAGCACTCAGTGCAGTAGTCATCAATCACTCAACGCGCGACATGGTGTCAATCTCGACCTCTGTTATAGTGTTTACATGCCAAGGACACAGTGACCGAAGCCATGATAAACATCATTGTGTTGTTTCCACGCAGGTTGTGGACCAAGCCCATCCCACCAAAACAGTGATCAGATCATTAATTATAGATTAGAACATTCGGTCTTGTTGTTCCTTTCCGTTATTTGCCGAAGGCTTGTCCCTGAAGATCCTTATATGGTTTCATGTAGGTTACGCTCTTAGCAACGTAATTGATGCAAATGTAATACATAACATTAAAATGTCACTCCTGGAAAAGAGAAGCCGTGTTTTAAACAAATTATTTTAAAAAAAATAAGGATAAAATATATGAGAAGATTACCGAAGAGGTATGGTATCATTCGTGAATTATGAATGTGAGCAAGGATTTAGGCAAGAAGTAGGTTAACACACTGACGAGTACACAACTGCAGAACATTTAACCTTGGTTCGGTCGGTACATTGCCGATCAGAAGAATATAACGACAAAAACATGTCTTTTAAAGCTCTAACATAAATCAAGTCAATGTATTTATTCATTTGGAAAATATTTTTAAAAAGTCGAATATTGCTTTCACCTGTATGACTTATATGAACACCTGTATGACTTCCGCTGTCATTAGTCCCCCGCCGTGATGTTGCTGGAATATTGCTAAAGCGGCGTAAAAACATACTCACTCCACTACATTAAACCAATCTTACCAAAGCATTTCCTTTCTCCTTTTTCAATCATACTACGCGAGTTATGAAGTGCAAGATGGTTTGCTCTTCGACCTGCAATATTCGACTATAGTTACAGCTGATCAGGGCACCCTGCAAACTAGTGGTTGATACCTTGAGCAACTATCATAAGACGTAACTTCTGATTCCTCATTGTTTGTTTAACGCTGCAGTCTGCAATTTTCCAGCCGTATCACGGAGGTCTGTATATATTCGAGTCTAGCCAAGATCTAGTGATCAACATCATGAGCATCGATCTACGCAACTGGGGTAAGATGACATGTGCCAACCAAGTCAGCAAGCCTGACCTCCCGATCTCGTTAGTCATCTCTTAGGACAAGCATGGGTTGCTGAAGATCGATTGTAAACCGAATCTTCAGCGGACCCGAATCCTAGGTGCTCATTAGTATGTTTTGGTAGAAGGGGTTACCAGGAAGCTTTCTTTAGAAAGTACTCGTGATTCTACTGATCCTACACCTTAATAACGCATCCAGAAGCAGAGTGAGTGAGTGTGCTTTTACGCTGCTTTTAATATTCCAGCAATATCACGGGGACACCAGAAATGGGCTTCACACATTTTACCCATAAGGGGAATCGAACCCTGGATCTTCGGCGTGACGAGCTAACGCTTTAACCACTAGGCTACCCAACCGCCCCAACGCATCCAGGAAATAACACTGAAGACAATGAAGTACAAAAAGGCGAGATTTTCGGGATCCAGAACCAGTCTTAGCTAACCAGAAAATATTTGCGTAAATAATATTTCAAAACAAACGACGAAAACTGCAGAGAACTAAAAATCTAATCTGAACCATCATCTGTAAAGAAGTAAATTGTACTCTGCAAGCATTATTGTGTAATTACATTTCCCGTCCTTTCTTCACCGTTGATAACAGTTACAAATCTCCCGGCACCAACTCAGACGTTTTTCACCACGCCCGATGAGTTTGAAGTGTACAAGCCCCAAGAGAGTCTTTAGAGGTACGTGAACTTTAGACCCGAACTGTACACAATCAGGGTTCTTGTTGTTCGGGGTTCACATTCTTTCCTGTTTATATATGAGTGATCTGAATAGAAATCAATAATGTCAAGGGTCGTACACAAACCCGGTCGGTAGATACCCGAAGAGCCAGGTTGTACAAAGGGGACGCAACTCTAACCAAGTGACCTCAACATCGGTAAAAATGGGTATGGTTTTACGCCGCTTTTGGTAAAGAGCCGAAGACCCATGTTGTGATGATTGGTTTGTTGTTGTACAGCACATGTAAATGGTAGTGAGTGAGTGAGTTTAGTTTTACGCCGCACTCAGCAATATCCCAGCTATATGGCGGTGGTATGTAAATAATCGAGTCTGGACCAGACGATCCAGTGATCAACATCATGAGCATCGATCTTCCCCATGTTGTGCCAAGGGGACGCAACTCTAGCCTCACAAACCCGTACAAACTGGGTGAGTATGGTTTTACGCCGCTTTGGGTAAAGAGCCGAAGAACCAGGTTGTACCAAGAGGACGCAACTCTATAGCGAAGTCTCCTCGTCATCCGTATAAAATAGGTGGGTGTGGTTTTACTCCGATTTTGGTAAAGAGCCGAAGAACCATATTGTGCCAAGGGGACGCAACTATAGATGAGTCACCTCAACATCGGTACAAAATGGGTGGGTGTGGTTTTACTCCGATTTTGGTAAAGAGCCGAAGAACCATATTGTGCAGCCAAGGGGACGCAACTCTAGCTGAGTCACCTCAGCTTCGGTACAAAATGGGTGAGTATGGTTTTACGCCGCTTTTGTTACAGAGCTGAAGAACAATATTGAGTCAAGGGGACGCAACTCTAGCTAAGTGACCTCAACATCGGTATAAAATGGGTGAGTGTGGTTTTACGCTGCTTTTGGTAAAGAACCAAAGAGCCATGTTGTGCCAAGGGGACGCAACTCTAGCTAAGTCATCTCAACATCGGTATGAATCAGTGACTATGGTTTGCACTTAAATGGTGACTATGGTTTGCTCTCAAATGCCAATAATATCACGGCGGGGACTTCAGTACCACCATGTGCGTGACACATTGTACCTACGTGAGTTAAACACCCGGTGTTTGGTCATGACGAACGAACGCTCTAACAACTAGGCTACCCCACCGCCCCCATCCCGCAAAAATGCAATAAATCCTATTCGCCCTAAGCTACTCTGCAATAACTAGCACTTTAAAAGCGACACAACAATTCCCTGTCGAATACAACGAAAGCACCACATACGAGGATTATTGATTAAGCGCTTCCTCCATGCAATGGTTTGAGGAAAATTTGAAATCTTCAACACACTGCAGTATACCATGTTTTTAGAGGTATATTCAGGATCGATACACAAGGCTCACATACTACAAGACAGTTGTTGTTTCACATATGCTACACTGGCAAACGAGCTGGAACTGTCTCACACTAGGTGAGGCTGACACCAGGCTGACTTCATCAAAGATCACAGAAGGGTCACATGAATAATTGAGTGAGATTCGTGTCGAGCCTAATGAGCGAGATGTGGTTTGTGTAATATTTATACAACCTGGCCGCTCCGTCACAACAAGACAAGGCTTGAGATCAGAACACATGAGGATACGCTGCTACCTGTTTTTATTGTAATTTGTTTTGTCATCACCATAATTCATGTGCTTAACGTGAATTCCTTCACTTAGTAAATCCGTTATCAACACTTCTCATTTAACTAATGAGCCCAGGATCCAACACGACCCCCTAAGTCATTAACCCCTCGGATCAATGCGGCTCAGTTTTTAACATGGTAACCAACGCTCCTCCTTTAACTCCTTAAACACGTGGATCAATGCTACTCAATTAACTCGTTAAACAAGTGGATCAATGCGACTCAATTAACTCTTTAAACACGTGGATCATCGCGACTCAATTAACTCTATTAACACGTGGATCATCGCGACTCAATTAACTCATTACAACCATGAATGACTGTGACTGTATTGACTCTTTAAACCCGTGGATCAACTGTTACACGACTCCGTTAACTCATTAAAACCGTGGATCCTTGCAACGTAATTAACTCATTAAAACCGTGAATCATTGTGACTCTATTGACTCTTTAAACCCGTGGATCAACTGTTACACGACTCCGTTAACTCATTAAAACCGTGGATCCTTGCAACGTAATTAACTCATTAAAACCGTGGACCATTGTGAGTCTATTGACTCTTTAAACCCGTGGATCAATACGACTAAATTAACTCATTGGAACCATTATCGACACGATTCCATTAATTTATTAAACCTCCTCACTCCCTTCAGTCATTAACCCGGTTTTGCACGCCCCACAGACAATTAGACCTTTTACTATGTTCACAATAATTTTCTGTTATCGCTAAAATTTTCAAGTTTGTAGCCAAGTACAAGTTGTTGTTGTTTTTGTTTAACGCCGCACTCAGCAATAGTCCAGCTGTGACTACGGTCTGGACCAGACAATCCAGTGATCAACATCATATGCATCGATGGACTTGAGTCAACCGAGTCAGCGAGCCTTACTACCCGATCCCGTTAGTCGCCTCTTACGATAAGCAAGGGTTACTGAAGATCAATTCGCGACGGGATCATCAGCTTCAAGAATCGGTTCCGTTAGGGACCGGTTCTGAATTTGTGCCTATAAAACTGGTTCCAGGGATTGCCTTTATAGGATTTTTACCCACCCTCTGTTACATTTAGTAGTCTCCGTCTACCGGGCTAGCGAGAACACCAAAAGTTGCTATTTCAGTAAAAATTATAATTCAAAATCAATCTCCGTATATATTCACGAGTATGCCCTACTCCAAACAACCATTCGAATCAGGTTTGGCATGATAAATCTCCAAACAGATAGATCATAACAATGACTTAATTAATATTTAATGAATTTACAATGAATGGGGATTGACGTTCGCCCGAAGAGATCCTTCCTGAAAGAACGTCATTACGCAATCATCACGTGTTCATTCCATTGTTCTGGTTGCGAATGAAGTCCATCCACATGAGCAACTTCCGCTTGCTGTCATAAGACAACATGAAACTTCAAGTGGTCGTAAAATATTAACGTCGATTGAAAAAAATCAAAAACGCATTAGCATCATCGTTAATTATCGCCATCCCAATACACAGAAAATGAATGAGTAATTAAGTCGTAATTCACATGACTCAGGATACCACTGTATTCATCAAAGCACGGCCGGCAAGGATGGTTGAATGTGTGACGTACTTCATAACCCGTTACGTATTACAGACTATAATTGCATGGTAGAGGCGCCGTAAGTCGTCCCTAATTAGGTCGTCACGTGGCTAATTAGGTCATGATTACTTCCTCTACTTTAATGACGGCATTATGATTAATTGACCTACATACCAATACGTCATCGTCCTGATCGACGGTCGATCAACTTACATAGCGGTGTATTTTAGAATCTGATCGTAATTTTCTTCCGTCAAACCCACCGTTAATACTGCACATAAATAATTATTTTATTCAGTGGTAATATTAGCACTGTCTTATTCGTTTGACATAATTTCATTCATGATTGTTCCTTCATCAGCTGGGGCGGTGGGGTAGCCTAGTGGTTAAAGCGTTCGCTCGTCACGTTGAAGACCCGGTTCGATTCCCCACATGGGTACAATGCGTGAAGCCCATTTCTGGTGTCCCCCACCGTGATATTGCTGGAATATTGCTAAACGCAGCGTAAAACCATACTCAGTCACTCCTTCATCAACTATGTTCAGGTGTACGGTTCTGACAAAACTAGAATAAGACAAAGGCAAACTGGGATTCGAACCAAGTGTAGGTTTCAGGTGTGCCCAAGGGAGGCAACCCTGTCTCACGTTTTCAACAGAGAGGCATTATATGTCATTAACTGTACAAAGTTCACTGTAATCATTAATCCATCTTTTACACGTGATGGAAATATACTGCCATTATCATGTGATCCATGTTCTTTACAATATCTTAATAATTGAAAATCAGAAAAAACCGTAGCTTAGAACGCTATACCGACCAGGGTATGTTTCACATGCTGTTTGCTATAAAGAATGGAAATAAAACATCAAAGTTCATCCGATATTTTTTCAACGGACTGACAACATCAAGAATCTACAGCTATACGTGAATTGAGAACAAAACATTGGATGCCGGTTGTTGTCGAAGAACGCCGTGACGTATTTGATTTCCGATTACTGGAGGTAGCGATACCAGTTCCATTACATAAGCGTTTCGAGTTCTCTCTGAGAAAAGAATCAATTCTTTACCACGAGCAAAGTAAATATTGCGACATTCCAAAATATTCAAGTAGAACACGACACCGGAATGACAAAGACACATCTCATCAGTATATCAACAATGTCGTTCAACCGAACGAGTCTGCAAGTAAGGAATATATTGAATTTGAAATCTTTGTACTTGTGGACACAAAGATGACCTTGACAACCCAAAACATGAAGCATCTCACATACGAAAATCCAATTATCGACTGTCTCCGCTGTACACAGTGCACACTAGGTAGGCGTTGGGCTTAACACGGGCTACAGATCAAACTGATAGGAATGCATCTTAACGTAGATCTTATAACATCATGTTTTTTTTCCTATTGTGTTGGCGCATCATGTATCGACGTTAAATATTTAAATGCACCCGCAGCGGACATGGAAATAAGATGAAGAAAAAAAATGATGAAGGAGCAAGCATACACTCCGAAATGTCGTGTTATTCACAATAAAGAAGTTGACTTCCATAAATCTTGTTTTTCTTATGCATTCCACTTCTAAATGCCCTTTAAGGATTTGAAGAAAAAAATGTGAAGAACGAAAAGTTAAAAAATATGTTGGGTTTTGGTTGTTTTTTTTTAGATCTTAACTCGAAAGAGTTGGCAGTGAACGAAAAAATCCATGCCAACCAATACTTTTTTATTTTTAAAGTACACATTATGTATTTTTTGTGTTTAATTTGATTTAACTTGCAAATCCATCATAGCCCTCACTGTGTTTATATATTAAACACTGCTAGGCTTATACCAGTACAACCAGAAATTATTGAGAATTTAAGATTGTAAATTTGTTTATATGTTTCATTAATTACTCACGTATTAAATGTGAATATGAGCAGAACATAACTCCAGATTCAAAGACAGGTGAACAGTTAGTATTTTGTCAAGTCACCATGGGCAGCAATGCAGGCTTCAATACGGCGGGGCATACTACTGATCAAGGAAGTTAGAAAGTCGTGGTCCATGCTGTCCCAATATCGGACCACCTCTTCTTTCATTTCAGCAATATTTGTCAGATTTTTCTTATTGACACTTTCCTTCATAAGTCCCCAAACATTTTCTATTGGATTTAGGTCAGGGCTATAGCTTGGCCAATCTAATAATGTCATATTTTGGGTCCGAAACCAGGCCTGTGAATGCTTTGAACGATGTTTTGGGTCGTTGTCCTGCTGGAAAATCCAAACATTTCCATAGAACACGTGAGCAGATGGAAGTAAATGTCCCGCGAGAATATATGTGTAACGCTCACTGTTCATATTGCCTTCAAATACACAGAGGGGCGTTGCCCCTAACACAGATATGCCACCCCACACGTTAAATTTCGGACTGTACTTTGGGCGCTGATACAAAGGTTTTTCAGTTTGTTTGGTCCCGAATTTCAGTGTATTAGGAAATGGCCACACAGAACTTTCATCTGAGAAATTCACATTGTCCCAGTTAAAATGTCTATGCTGTAAGCACCAGTTCAACCTTCGCTCCTTTTGTTCAGGTTTCATGATCGGTGATGGAATTCCTCGACTTTTCTGCCAACCCATTGCATGCAGCTCAGTTCTAATTGTCTCCTTACAGACAGCCACCGTTCCTCTATCAATCATATCCAGCCTTAAGTTTTCTAAACTCCTTCGTTTGTTTTTAGAAACAAGAATACCAAGCCTCCTCCTGTCACCGACAGTCAATTTTCTGGGCCTACCTGCACCTCCTTGGTGCTCAATGCCATATCCATTTGCAATATTTTTCAAAACACGATAAACAGTGGACAAAGGGATGCCTGTTCTACTTGAAATCACTTAAGCTGATCTGATGTCCTTGTCATAATACTCTAAAATCAACTTCCTCTTCCTCATCCATACTGAGGATCACTGAAAATGTCGCCTGCAAGCAAGTAAACAAAGGGAGATAACTCTTCACAAACTAATGAAAAAGGATTAACGGAGTTGTCGCCCTTGAATGAAACCAAGCACTTGATAGCTGGTCAAGGCTGTTTATACTAGAAATCCAATTAAACATATTCCTAAAATTCTCAATAATTTCTGGTCATATTATAAATCGGCATCGAAATTCATAAATTATATACGGGGCGGTGGGGTGGCCAAGTGGTTAAAGCATTCGCTCGTCACGCAGAAGGCCTGGGTTCGATTCCCCACATAGGTACAATGTGTGAAGACCATTTCTGATGTCCCCACAAAACAGAAAAACGACCTTCCACTATATACAGTAGATATGAAAGTCGACCTACACGCCTGTTTAGAACCATCTACCCTTCTTTATTTCCATCACGAACTTCCTGGTATCGTTTGGAAATACCTACATACGGTTGATGTCTGCATATAATAGGTTTCCAAAAGTTAGTGGATATATTTCATCAGATGCTTGATGCAGTTTCTGTTTGTTTGTTGTGTAATGCCGCGATCCAGTGATCAACAGCATGAACATCAATCTACGCAATTGTAATACGATGACATGTGTCAACCAAGTCAGCGAACCTTACTACCCGTTCCCGTTAGTCGCCTCTTACTGCATGCGTGGGTTGCTGAAGACAGTTTTCAAGTCGAATTTCAAGTCGGGCTGCTTGATACAGGATACCTTTTAAAAATCACTATTCCATTTGGATACATATATTTCTAGATGCTCAACTTCAACATGTTTTCATGAATTTCACAGCAAGGTTTCCCTTTACACAACGTTTCTTTGGGTTGTCGAAACTTGGTATTCGTTTGCACTATACGTTTTATATTTCATGGATTATACAGTGTAAAGCATTGGAATTTATATCAAATTTAATATTTTAGTGTGTTTTGCATCTCTTACACTTTAATCAGCAGGTCACGTGCATATGGAGCGGTAAATGAGCATGGTTCCGATCCATAAAACGTTCGTAGCGCTACGACATTCGCAAGCCTATGATAAACTATGGGGTTACGACAGGTCGTAACGTTACGAACGCTTTGTGGATCGAGACCAGCGCTACGATATTCGTAAGCCTACGCTAAACCATAGAGCTACGACAGGTCGTAACGTTACGAACACTTTGTAGATCAAGACCAGAACCTAAGACGCACAAGCTTTGTATGTGCGTGCACTACAACATGAAACTCGATAGTTACACGTGTGTCGCCCGTGATAACCACTTTATGATCGTCATATCATACATATCTGAGAGGTCAAGTGATAACTTGTCCTCCTTTAATCATGACATATATTTATACCGATACCGTTATATAACTGTCACTGACTATTTTATAACCTGTTTTAGTTCTGTCCTTGAATACTTAAGTATAGGAATTCCGGAATCAGAATATAACCCAGTTGCACTTTGAACCTCATGCTTTTCGTTAGAGCTGACTAATGGAACATCGGTGCTCATGATGTCAATCATTGAAATGTCTGGTCAAAGTTCGATTATTTACAGATCGCTGTCACATAGTTGAAAAACTGCCGAATGTACCTAAAACAACAAACAAACAAAAAATGTTAAGCTATTAATAACCCAGGTTAACAGCTCTTCACGCCTACCCTTCAATCATTCGGTTTGAATTTGTCTTCAGCAACCTGTGAATTGTCGAAAGAGGCGATTAACGGAATCGGGTGGTCAGGCTCGATGTCTTGGTTGACACATGTCATCGTATCCCAATTGCGCAGATCGATGCTTATGCTGTTGATCACTGGTGCGTCTTGTCCAGAATCGATTATCAAAGAAAGACACTGCCATATAGCTTGAATACTGCTGAATGCGGCGTTAAGCAACAAACAAAAAACGCCTGCACGTCCGCACTACTAAGAAAGCGTATTGGAATGAGACGGATGCGATTCAAGTGTACGGACATAACACAAATTCTCGTACTAGCCTATGTTACTGATTGTACAATGGTTTTATTTATCGCGTATGACCTGTCTATATCCTGTTGTGTGAGTTGGGTTTTACGCCGCTTTTAGCAATATTCCAGCAATATCACGACGGGGGACACCAGAAATGGGCTTCACACATTGTACCCATGTGGGGAATCGAACCAGGGTCTTCAGCGTCACGACCGAACGCCTTACCCACTTGGCTACCCCAGCGCTCCATATCCTGTTGAATACATCTGAGATATGACATTACCACACTGGTACTGTAATGGGTTTGTTCTGGGCTCCATCCTGAAGAATATAGAGATGAAAACAAAACATACCTAAGCCTTAAAGGTGACGACACATCTCTGAAAAGCCCCAGGTTAAGGTTAGTGAGTGAGTGAATATGGTTTTACGCCGCTTTTAGCAATATTCCAGCAATATCACGGCGGGGGACAGCTGAAATGGGTTCACACATTGTACCCATGTGGGAATCGAACCCAGGTCTTCGGTGTGAGTTAAGGTTAGTACAGCGTTCAGACTCATTTCCTTTTCAGCTACAGTGGTTTCCAAAATACCCAAGGGTTTAGGATCTTTAATAGAATTAATTTGATTGACATCAACCTTGTACGTAGCTTTATTTCGGGAAGTATTCATTCTTGGGCAAATATCATAATCAATGATTAGGGTTTTTTTCAGGAGCAAGATGAATTGAGTAAAAAATATCAAAACAGATCTGTGTAATGTAGCTTAGCAATGTATTAGATAATACATGGATCTGTAGTGCAGGATTACTACAGAGACCATATGTTCTATCGGAGGGTATCGGAAAAGAACTCGCAACTGCGCTAGTACGACCTGGGTTGAAGATCAATTTCTACAACGTTAAATCGCGGAAACAAATTTGGCGTAATACCGCTCGCAAGCACACATGCACACATACAACGTGTCCGTTACCATTTTGTACGCTCATAGGGGCCTCGTCGTCGTGTAGGAAGATTTCCGCGTTCACGCAGGTGAAAGAAGACTTTTCCTGGCTCTTCCAAACCAGGTGGTGGACTGAATGTTTCGACAGTTTGTGTGTATATTTCTAATTTCGATTTCTATCACACATTTTGTTGGCATGACAATGGGGCACGTGACTTGCATTTCATCGAGTAATGACGCATGACCTGAATTTAATATATTTATAATTGTCATAAAATACGACGTGTTTCGCATAGTTCTCGTTATTAACACGTGTGCGTCTAACAAATGATATCCCTGCTGCATATCGCTGCACATATTTCCATTTAATGGCAGGTCATTTCTGAGCGTCACCAATATGGACGAGGGCCCTTAACCACCAGCAGTCAAATTACATGAAGTATGACTTGTCAGTTACTACTCAATGAGAACATATTATACAGGTGTCTCATGTCATATGTTGCTTTCCAGCAATGCCATCAATAAATTACATAACATGTCACGGCAAGTTACCGATCAAGGAAACAAGGGGTTGATATCATGAACAATTGTTCTACGCCTTTGTGTCAATGGAATCGTCTGAAGCACAACAATACCATACACACACATCATACATATAAACAGGTAGAACCACAAACGTGCTGCATATTGTGTAATGCCGCATAGCATATCAGGGCGACATGAAGATCAGGGAAACCAGTGGTTAATATTATGAACACACGCTCTGCGCCGCTGTGTTCTTGTTTATTTGTTTGGTTGTTTTGTGCGTGTATGTGTGAGGGAGAGAGAGAGGTGAGGTGAGGTGAAATTGGGTTTAACGTCGTGCTTGAGAATATTTTGCTCATATGACGACGTGCATGCGTGTGTATGTGCGGCTGCTTGTACTAGCCCAGACTTAAGCTGGTTATATAGTGCTAGCCCACTGAGATACCATGCCGCAGTGAAGCATGAATACCCCACTCAGACACATTATACTGACTCCGAGCGGACCAGTCCTTGTTGTACCCATTAATGCCGAGCGCCAGGCAGGGACCAACAAGTACCATATTTTAACGTCTTTTGGTATGAAGCGGTCGGGGATCGAACCCGCGACGCTCTAACCACTACACCACGGAGGCGGAGAGAGAGAGAGAGTCCTTACCTGTACTTATATACAGGTAAGGTAACACCTTGTAACCTACTTTTAGTCGGTAAATAGGTCACGAAATCCAGCGACCTATTTTAACCCCAAATGTCTTTCATTGTCGTGATTTGCTTGAATGAATCGTCTTATACCCGTGATACGCCTACACATAAATATCTACCCCAAAAGCAAACATACCGACAGAAGGCCTAACACTAAATTAACTAAAGATCCATCCACCCTTTCAAGTGACATTTGTTGAGCATTCTATTTTTTAGGTCAGTTATAAATAAGGTTTTAAGAGAACATTTACAACACACTTCAAACTTACTGAGACACGTATGTATTTACGACATGTTGTTATCAAAGTATTTTACCACATGTAATACACGGAACTTCAAGATTTATTGTTGACCACTATAAACACATGATAAGATTCAAATCTCTGCGGCAGCCTGTGGATTGTGCAGATACGTATGAGCGCAGGTCATGTGACGGCCTGTCCTGTTTGAATTAAACACTTGACCGTTTAACTTTCAAGATCCTGGCAACTCCGGCTTTTCAACTGTCGTGGTGGCAATATATATCTTAGCGTTCAGGGGGCTATTTCATGTGAGCTGGTCTTGTAAATTGTATGTTCGTTATTTATGTGTATGTGGTGAGAGACACGAGTATCCATGTGCCGATCAAAACGGTTACCAGTTTTGGTAGATGATAAGAGCTGACTTTGTGTGGTTGGTTTTGCTTGTTGTTGAACGCCGCGCTCAGCGATATTCCAGCTATATGACGGCGGTCTGTAATCGAGTCTCGACCAGACAATCCAGTGACTGACATAATGAACATCGTGTAAGGTTTTCGGGCTATGATTACATTTAGTAAAACTTGTTCAGGGCCCCGTTCCCCGTAGCGCTACGACTGTCGTAAGTTTATGATAAAGTATGGGAGTTACGATCATCATAGTGCTACGACAGTCGTAAGTCTATGTTAAAGTATGGGAGTTATGATCATCTAAGTGCTGCGATCTTTTTGTGGAAGGGGGCCCTGATGACTTCTCCCTCTCTATCTCTCACACACACACTCTCTTTCTATCTCTCATGCACACACTAT
Organism: Haliotis rubra; assembly: GCF_003918875.1. Taxonomy (NCBI): domain Eukaryota; kingdom Metazoa; phylum Mollusca; class Gastropoda; order Lepetellida; family Haliotidae; genus Haliotis; species Haliotis rubra. The sequence goes on from NW_025767537.1 coordinate 84,772, forward strand.
CTTCCCACCCCAACCCCACCCATCTCTCTGCGCTCTCTCTCTCTCTCTCTCTCTCTCTCTCTCTCTCTCTCTCTCTCTTTTTTTTTTCTTCTCACACACATAGATATACACATGATTACAATCATTATTATTTATATCGTGATAACATATTTGGAGATTTCACGTTTTGGAGCATGACGCTGATGATTGTAGATAACACACTGTTACTAGGTGCCGTTCCATACCATTATGATGAGGATGTGTGTGGGCATGGTGTCAATGTTAGATTTTGATGACAAGGTGAGATGTATCGAGTGATGACGATGATCACGGGGTACCAGAATAACGACATACAAAGATCCTTATGTATATTTGTCGCTGAGACAATGTGACTGTGATTATTTCAAATCCTTACCTTTATCGTATATGTTTACATGAGTTTGATAAAGCAAATTGTGATGTACGGGACTAAGGCATATGTTTGTGATTTTGTCATACGCTTGAAATGGGTTCCGAGTATGACTATACCATTAGCCATTTACAAAATCTCTCTGCCCGGCCCTCGGCAATCACCTCATAAAACAACACCTTGTCAACTCGGAGTCATTATAATGTACCTAATTGGGGAGTCAATGTTAAACTATGTCATGGTATCTTAGTGGGTTAGCGCCATTAAACAGGCTCAGTGTCTGGCACAGCTGGGCGGTGGGGTAGCCTAATGGTTAAAGCGTTGGCTCGTCACGCCGAAGACCCGGGTTCGATTCCCCACATGGGTACAATGTGTGAAGCCCATTTCCGGTGTCCCCCGCCGTGATGTTGCTGGAATATTGCTAAAAGCGGCGTAAAACCAAACTCAGTCAGTCAGTCAGTCTGGTACAGCCAACACAAACACGAGCATGTATATAGTCTGTCTCAGTCCCTGAACCGCACTATTTCCCCTTCTACCTACCCCTTTCTTCAATGTTAAAGCCCCAAATGAAGCAAGTCCAGATTCTGTCTCAGGTTCTGAATCTCCCTGCTCCCTGATTGTTTGCTTCTATCAATATTATATACATTCAGAGACTAAGCCTTAGTCCAGCATGGATACTGCTTTCTACACGTGCGATAATCTTGCAAGCAACGTTCAACACGATATCACCTCATCCGTAGTAAGCCAGTAACGGGACACAATTGTCAGCTATATCTCGCTAAGCTCTACTAACTCGGTCAACATATTATAATATATCACATAGCATTGTTAAAGGATAAGGAGAAATACTTAACAATAGTGTCAATTAAGGCTCGACTATAGTGGTTACCGTCAACATTCACTGACAGCACGAGTGTTCAATTATTTCGTCGTATTAACTCGTCACAAGAAGGCATCAAAATAACTAACCGTATTGATCGGCTATTGATTCAAAGCCTACATTAAAAGGATTAATAAAAACACTGCTCACTCACCGTGACCGTCTCCAGAAGGAATGTAAACAGAATCGCAGTTGGAAGCATGAGAGGAGGTCAAAATGGCAAAATATAGAGAACCTGGATCCAATTCGCGTGACGAGACCTCAACTGGAAATCTGTCCTAAAAAGTCCAGTGATAATGTTCTCCACGATGACAAAACAATAAAAAAGGAATTTTCTAGACTCGCTCTGTTTACTTTGATCCCACACAGCTTGCCGTCTGCTCCAAATGACGAAACAAAAGTGTCGTCTGCTCCTCAGTGAAAGTTGCCTCTCCGTCTGCCTGCACTGACACTGTCAAGATAAACGTGTTGCACATCCACAAAAATAGTCGACAACAACGTGTTTACACCATTGTCGTGTGCTTGTGACGTTTTCACTGTTCACATGCTAATTTAGGACGAGTGAATCAGGGCACCATTTCTGTCGAAATTCAGGTCAGGATCTGGAGTGAAGGAGCTTTCGTAGTCAGCTGGAACACATATGGACGGTTACTGTGGCAGTGCCTCGCAGCGTTCGGGTTCACAGGTACACGCGGCAACAGGACTGTCCGACACTAACCGTAAATCCCTCGTTATACGGCGCCCTTCGGATATACGCCCAGCTTTATCAGCTGCGGGACTTCTTGACTATAATCTCGTCGGTCACGTGGTTATTTAACAGAAGACATGCCAAAACACTGGTCGTATCCCTTCCTTTTGATAGCTGTCTTGATAGCCACGGTTCAAAGGTTGATCAACGTGTGTGTGTTGTTCGGCTGACGAGACGTATATTCATTTTGAGACTACTGCGAAATTCGGAGAGCTTCTCGGTCAACCGCGGAACTTCGTCAAATGAACGTTAAATGAGCCGTTTTCAAGCTGGGTATTGAATGTAATTATCGGAGGCATTCATACAACGATTATGCGTAAATAATGGTGTTTGTGTGAAACCTGTGCAGGGATGTAACCACGAGTTTCGTCCTGTAGAAGAATTCAATGTGCAATTATCAACAGACTTTAAAATCAATAGTGCTCACAAAGCTTTGTTTATTTTCCTACATTGCTTGCCAGGAACATCCCCGCCCCTCCATCCACCATCCGCACCCAGCCTCTCAGTAAGGGCATCATATTTTGTATGTGTTTCACGTAGCCAGCAAATTCTGAACATGGGTCGGTCGGGGGAAAAAACAAAACAGAAAAAAACCTTAATAAAGACAAAATTATCTGAATAATGTTCTTGATTCTCGTTTGTTTTTAATTCTTATTACAATTTCTTGCATTCTTTGGACTTGTGGGAGCGACTGACCAAAAGATAAACATTTTATATGACGAGGCGGTACGTTTTAGGTTCGAGTCGGCGGTGTTGGAATGAACAAAAAGTTTTTGGGGGGATCGGCAATAAAATTAGAAGGGTCGGTCGGGCGATGAGAAACACAGAAAATATAAATGCTGCCCTAACATGAGAAAAAATACGTATCGATATAGCTGATCGCGGGTTCTCATTTTCCGATCTTAATCACAAACTTTTGCATGTTTGTGTCGATATCCTGATTTTTATAGTCATTAAATAATAATTACTGTTCTGTACAAGAGTTTAATTGCATTCACGCTGTGAGACGGGATGGTTTGATTTTGTTTGTGTTGAATGATGTTTATATGCGTTATTTATAACTATTGTTGACTGCTGTCTCTATGATGATGTTTGACCTTAGTGACTGTGTGCCTCCAGCCATCAATGGACCATTAAGGCACCTGTTGTTCGGACAATAATATCATATACTTCCCTCGCTATAAGGTCTGTAATTTTTCAAGCATGTCAAACGGCGTTGGAAGGTCTTTTTGATCGAGTATGGTGCTTGAGTGAATGAGTGGGTGGGTGCTTGACTGAGTGAATGTGTGTGTGAGAGAGAGAGAGAGAATGAGTGAGTGAATGGTGGGTGGTTTAGTGAGTGAACGTGAGGGCGATTACTTGAATGAGTGGGTGAGTGCTTGACTGGATGAACGTGTGTGTGTGTGGTAGTGAGTGAATGGGTGGTTGATTGAGTGAGTGAGTGAATGAATGGGTGGGTGGTGTGAGTGAGTGTGTGAGTGAATGTGGATGGGTGCTTGTGTGAGTGAATGAGTGGGTGCTTGAGTTAGTGGATGTGTGAATGTGTGCTTCAGTGTTTGTGTTTTGTTTGTTTGTTGTTTAACGCCGGACTCCAGGCGTATGACGATGGTCTGTAAATAATCGAGTCTGGACAGAAAATCCAGTGATCAACAGCGAGAGCATCGATCTACGCAATTGAGAATACAACGACATGCATCAACCAAGTCAGAAGTCACCACCCGATCCCGTTGGTCGACCACCAAGGATGGGTTGCTGAATATTTTAACCCGGATCTTCACGAGTATGATAGAATGAGTGAGTGAGTGAATACACAAGTCGTCTAAGCCTCTTGGGTAAACCAGTCACGGTTTTTTCCACACATTTCAGCCTTTAAAGAATCTCGGCGGGGGATGCCAATTGCTTCACACATTGCTACCATGTGGGGAATCGGCATATTCGCCATGGCGTTGAAACCTGCTCTCCGTTAAGTTAACCGCTCACGTATTCAACACCACCGTCAACGACACTTACTTACACCATTCAGATTAGTGAGTGAGTGAGTTGGGTCTTACGCCACTGGCATTGCATACTAGAACATTACGGATGCTGAAGGTAATTGAGCCATGGTTCACACAGAAAGTTGGTTTGGTAGACTGTCAGTTTTACCTGAAGTCATGGCGATGCATACTATAAGAAAGTTCTTGTAAAGCATGTATTTCGGTATTGTCAGCCATTACGTTCATTGTCGAGGTGAGTGAGTGAGTAAGGTTTCGTGTCGTTGTTAGCAATATTTCAGCAATATCATGACGGGGGACACCAGAAATGGGCTTCACACATTGTACCCATGTGGGGAATCGAACCCGGGCCTTCGGCGTAACAAGCGAACGCTTTAACCACTAGGCTACCCCGCAACCCTTTTAAATTAGTGACGAACCGTATTGAAGTGGGTCGTGATGTGATAAATAACCCGGGGTGACTCATGTGGACCTTTTATCACTTAAGGAAACCCGCAAGCATGGGCATTGTGTTGATCAACCGGGATAGTCCTTAGGCGTGAATACTCTAATGTATGGTTTGTTTGTTTGTGTGCCGATGACGTCGACCCTCTCCGTGAAGCCCACTTGTGGTGGCCCTCGCTGTGATAATACTGAAATAGCGCTAATTGCGGCATAAAACCACACTCAGTCAAGTTATTTCATACAAAAGCAGAAATGCTTCCACACAATGCCCCGACTAACGGGATCGGATGGTCAGGCTCGCTGACTTGGTTGACACATGTCATCGTATCCCAGTTGCATAGATCGGTGCTCCTTATGTTGATCACTGGATTATTTACAGACCGCCGCCATATAGCCGGGATATTGCTGAGTGCAGCGTTAGACAAAAACAACAAGAAGAAACAAACAAAAACATCAGACGTGTGGGTAAATTCACGCTGTCAAACTATCAGCTCTTCATGGATTAGTCTAAGGCGGAGTGGAAAACATCGATTAAAATGTTTGACAGTATAAGTATTGTATATATGTTCCTGGTGTTGGAAAGCATGTTTCTGGTAATGGTATTTTAGTACATAGTGGTAGATCAAATATTTATGTGGATTATTACGTAGGGTTCATTAGCTATTGGTGTAACTTACCCATTTGACACAAAATGAACTGTAATCACATTTTTAAAATAATTCTTAGTGACTGGTCATATATTTATAGGGGTGAGTTTGCTGGCTGGAACTGTATGACATTTTAAGCGCCTTTGAGCAGCTGAGCTGAGCTGGATATCGGCGCTATACAAATGTTAGTATGTTGTATGTATGTATGTATGTATGTATGTATGTATGTATGTATGTATGTATGTATGTATGTATGTGTGTGTGTGTGTGTGTATGTGTGTGTGTATGTATGTATGTATGTATGTATGTATGTATGTATGTATGTATGTATGTATGTATGTATGTATGTATGTATGTATGTATGTATGTATGTATGTATGTATGTATGGTATGTATGTATGTATGGTATGTATGTATGTATGTATGTGTATGTATGTATGTATGTGTGTGTGTGTGTGTGTGTGTGTGTGTGTGTGTGTGTGTGTGTGTGTGTGTGTGTGTGTGTGTGTGTATGTATGTATGTATGTATGTATGTATGTATTTTGCTGACAAATAGTAATCTTGTGAAATGATATGGTCTATTTTAAATATATTTTGACCTGAAGCGGTGCCTCCGTTTCGCTTGATTCTTCTTCTTCATCTTCAGTGGAAGATTGTCTTGCAAGATGTAAAATCGGATCGTATTGATACGGTCTAACATCCATTTCAGAAATGACACCAGGAACATCTTTTACTGCTTCAGAATCCACGGACACTGTTAAGTTGTGAGGTAAAATCAAAGAGGAAGCCATCAGCAACAGGCACATGTGACGTCATGTCACGTGATACCCCCTCTGCTCATTAACTGTCGGGTGTTTCCGTAATAGGCGGAAATACGAATACGTTTTTGTGTTTTTATTGCTATTTTACAAACTTTTTGTTCAATGTTAATGACGGAATGTGACTTTTAGATTATCCTTTACAATATATCTAAAGTTTTGTTTTCGTTCGTATTCTCCTTTAAAGGATGTCCGAGAATCGTTATCCAAAACAGTCTTACTTACTTATGAAGAAATTAGATTCAGCCTCGGCGACATCGGTTAAATATTTTTTACGTTCCTATGGTTTCGGATTTGTACCACACAGTCAGGTTCTTGTCGATACTTCCCTTTTTCAAAATAGACTTCTTGATTGTGATAAACAACGTATTCTTGATAAAATAAGTAAATCGCCCAATCTAAGATATTTTAAAGAAGTTAAATCATTGTTAAATATTGAATATAATCTTACTTCCATTAATTACATAGCAATTAGGAGAAATATATGTTTACTTAGATTACATTGAGATGTAGTATTAGAGGTATTAGTTGAGATGAGATGTGTAAAATACGTGACTACGGTTCGAATGAAGATGTAAGTCACTTCAAGTTGGAATGTTCAGCATGTGATTTCATTAGAGATAAGTATTGTCCTCATTGTACAGGACAGCATACTGAATGAATATCCTCATTTCATTAGCAGCAATTGCACCATACACTTTTTAACGGTTATAAATGATTATATTAAAGAAGCTCTTGCTGTTAAAAATTCTGTTACATTTTCTGAAGTAAGTTATGTGTATTTATTCTCTGTATAATTTGCTACTCTTTATATCGTAAACTGTTTTCTTATTGTACATGGACGAACAGCCTATAAAACCGAAATAAAATGAATTGAATTGGCAAACAATCCTTCCTTTTGTATGTGATCCTCTACTACTTTCAATCAGTACATGTGTAGAAACATCTTTATATACACGTTCAGTAGTAAAGCTCATCCCGCAAATCTACCGGATCTGCGGAGGAAGGGAATAACTCCGAAATGCCCAGGAGCCAAATCGAAACTGCCCCAAACCACCATCACGAGGATATGAATAGCTCGCCTTATGTAATACGGCGGTTTTCCCAACAACGCTATATGAACACATGAACCCGAACACGCCACGTTTCCAACGGCGTCGTTCTGGGAAATACCAGAAGACAAACTGATTCTCATGCTACAATTCAACCTTTGTACTTCATCCACCAAGTAAGCTCACGATTTGTACATATGACGCTCAACGTCACGGAGCTCTCGGTTCGAAGTACACAACCTGAGAGACAGTATCCCATTTTAATGTGAGTGAGTGAATATGGTTTTACGCCTCTTTCAGCAACATTCCTCCAGAAATGGGCTTCACACATTGTACCCATGTGGGGAATCGATCAAACCCGGGTCTTCGGCATGTCGCCCCCATGTTTTAATGTCTTCGCTGTCGGAGTTTACGCTTCACATTTCTCCGAATATCGCTTACAAAAAGTATTCATGCAGCAGTGGATCATGTTCAGACACATATTTGTTACATGGTAGTATCTATCCGTCTGTGATGAGCAGCAAGATGTCACGTGCTGAACCGACATCTGTGACGGAGTGTCACGTGTTGTAACTTGACGAGGGGCCTCACGTAACATGTGCTTGTACCAGTTGTAAATTCAAAGGTGTAGATATTCTGTAAATGATTTTTCATCCTGGTTGTTGTTCTAAAGTTCAATGATACTATTTATCGATCCCTGTTTTACTGTCCGTTGACGACAGGTGTTGTAATATGCATATGTATTGTTATCAATATCAATATCAAATTATACTCGTCACGCTATGGCTGAAATATTGGCTATTTGACGTTAAGCATTAACTCACTCACTCACTCCATCTAGTCTTCTTACCGCTCATTCATTCATCGTATCTATAGATAGATAGATAGAAATGTAGGTAGGTAGATCCCTATTGTCAATATATTATGTCTACAAATGTTTGTTGTATAGGGGCGGTGGGGTAGCCTAATGGTTAAAGCGTTGGCTCGTCACGCCGAAGACCCGGGTTCGAATCCCCACATGGGTACAATGTGTGAAGCCCATATCTGGTGTCCCCCGCCGTGATGTTGCTGGAATATTGCTAAAAGCGGCGTAAAACCAAACTCAGTCAGTCAGTTTGTTGTATAAGTTTGACATTTGCTGTTTCATATTGATATATAGTTCAGGAACACGACACAAAAAAATTGAACCGCGAATGACGAGGGAAATATGTTAGTGAGTGTATTGGGTTTAACGCCGCCTTGAACAGCATTCCGACTATATCACGGTGTGTCTGTTTAAGTGGGAGAAAATCCCGAAGTGATGAACGTCTCTGATGTTTACCACTTTCGTGAAAACCTGTACCCGTGAAGGTCCGGGTTAGAATGAACCTTCAGTAACCCATGCTTGTCGTAAGAGGCGACTAACGGGATCTGGTGGTCAGGCTCACTGGCTTGGTTGACACATGTCATCGGTTCCCAATTGCGCAGATCGATGCTCATGCTGTTGATCACTGGATTGTCTGGTCCAGACTAGATTATTTACAGACCGCCGTCATAAAGCTGGAATATTACTGAGTGCAGCGTAAAACTAAACTCACTCACTCACTCGTGAAACCCAAGGGTAGAGGTATGTTGCTGACAGGCATAGAAACATAATCGAGCCGAACCGGGATTCGAACCCAGAATTATGTCTTTCTGCCGTACCAAATAGACCTCAGTATCTTGTTTGCTTGTTGTTTAACACACTCAGCAATATTCCAGCTATATGGTAGCGGTTTGTAAATATTCGAGTCTGGATCCAGCGATCAACATCAATCACGGGTTGATGAAGACCAATTCTAACCCGGATCTTCACGGATGACCTTGTTTGATGACATGTGACATGCCCGTTCACATGTGTATGAATAAGTAACGGCAGGGGCAGTGAGTGAGTGAGTTTAGTTTTACGCCGCTTTTAGCAATATTCCAGCAATATCACGTTGTCAACACCACCGTCAACGACACTTACTTACACCATTCAGATTAGTGAGTGAGTGAGTTGGGTCTTACGCCACTGGCTTTGCATACTAGAACATTACGGATGCTGAAGGTAATCGATCCATGGTTCACACAGAAAGTTGGTTTTGAAAAGTTCTTGTAAAGCATGTATTTCGGTATTGTCAGCCATTACGTTCATTGTCGAAGTGAGTGAGTGAGTAAGGTTTCCTGTCACTATTACATGTATTAGCAATATGCCAGCAATATCACGGCGGGGGACACCAGAAATGGGCTTCACACATTGTACCCATGTGGGGAATCGAACCCGGTCTTCGGCGTGACAAGCGAAGGCTTTAACCACTGGGCTACACACACACACACACACACACACACACACACACACACACACACACACACACACACACCACCCCACCCCTACGCTCATAGAATACATCGTCATACCAAGGGGCGCTAGGGTAGCCTAGTGGTTAAAGCGTTCGCTCATCACGCCGAAGACCCGGGTTCTATTCCCCACAGGGGTACAATGTGTGAAGCCCATTTCTGGTGTCCCCAGCCGGGATATTGCGGGAATAAGAGGCGTAAAACAAAAACCCACTCACTCACTCAAGTAACGGCTTAGGCTGTAATTTCGTAATAACATCCCATTTGTCCTACACGACAGGGATATGACAGTAGCGATAAAATACTTCCTGAATAACGAACTCCGCGAGGAAGCAACTTCCACGTTAGATGTTGATTAGATCCCAAACGAGGAAATGCCCTTGTGCGTCGATATGTCACGTGTCGTCTTTCATTGTACTGTGTGAAAACAATGATGTGTTTTATTGATTCCGATGGAATTATTGCCTACCGAGATCTGTACGTGACATGAGTCGTTATTCCATGAAATAAAATTTTAAAAATCATTACGGTGTGCATTGCCGGTAATTACAGTCATTGGTTTGTTGAACATATTTCCGCGAAGTAATCCGCAGGCCATTGCTCACCGTGTGTTTATGAACTTAAAGCGATACTACCATCAAAACATTAATTCACATAGATAAAAAAAGGTTTTGGCTTATGTTTTGTTGTCAATGTTTGTTTGTTTTTATTGAACTCAGCAGGATACAAATGTATTAAAAAATATAATGTGCGTCCATATTGGCATAAGTATAATGTGGCTAGTCGAAAAAGACGTCTAAATGGGGATTGGGTCGGTGGCCTGTGGCTAATTGTGTGTCAAAGTACTAGTGCCCTGGTGGAGTCGATGTTTGTTCATGCGTTCAATCAGTGGACTATTAGGACTTCAATCATGTCGGTGCAGGGGCGGTGGGGTAGCCTAATGGTTAAAGCGTTGGCTCGTCACGCCGAAGACCCGGGTTCGAATCCCCACATGAGCACAATGTGTGAAGCCCATTTCTGGTGTCCCCCGCCGTGATGTTGCTGGAATATTGCTAAAAGCGGCGTAAAAACCAAACTGAGTCAGTCAGTCAGTCATGTCGGTGCAACATTCAAATCAGTTGTTTATATAAAAATTGACCTCGAACCAGTCACTATGTCGATCTACATTACTGTCCAAAAGAAACGTCCCATCGCGAAATACATCGTCCCGACGATCATCGATGTCGACCCCGGTGTTGTTACTATCGTTGAGAGTCGTAGTTGAACATGACCACGGTGCGAATCTTTGGCGACTATTGATTTTCTTTTTCGCCTTTTCTAAGATCAGGGAAGATCATGTTAGTTGATGTGTTAAAGGTTATAAGACTTACAAGCAGCGATGACTGATAACCACATCGGAACTGAGCACATCATTCTTAATTTGTTACAAGTCACTGTTACTATTTATTAAAAAAGTTATTACATACCATATATGGCAACTGTTCTCTGTTTGGAGGCTGTTCGCTTTGAAGTTTCAATAATCGGTATCACGGTAATCGTAAGGGGTAATAATTCGTTTGTTGCATCAATAGGAAGCTAAAGTGAGTCACATTGAGGTTACACTCGGTACAGACCTTGAATCGTGTAAGACACGCAAAATGACATTTTGAATGTTCACATTCACCAATAAATTCTTTATTAAACATTTCAGGGCCATACTTGTACAGACATGGTTTTGTATGAAAATCAGTGTGTTTTTTTAATGTGCACTTATCATCATAAAATCAACATGGATTCCAATCATTTTGTCGTTTTTTATGAGTCAAAGGATCATACGGGTCAGAAAAACTCATGTTTTTCCATCGTGGTCACCGACAGAAGTTTTATGTACGTATGGAAAACCTATCATTGCTTAAATACAGTTTGTGCTTAATTAAGTTCTTTGTGTATATGTATAATCTAGGCCAAAATATTGTCGAAAATGGGTAACATTGTGCCTTTAAGTCAGTGTTCTGTTAGTGAGAAGGATGTAGATACCACATAGAAAGATGTGCTCTGTCCTAATGTGAAAGTAATCACCACAGACAAGGCTCATGTGCGTTTAACTTTCATCATAGAGCAAGCCTCAAGATTTTAAATGAAAGCCCCATTTTGTCATAAGGATTGACGAGTATTTTGAAATCTTTTCATCTGAATCGGGACAAGGAACTAAAAACAATGATGTCGTTCTAAATTTGGAAGTGTTTTAAATATTTTTAATAGGATTTTGATGAATCAGTGAAAGAGGAGTGTTGTGACAGCAATGAATCAGACAATCTTTCTTTTGACATAAAAAGCGATATTTTAACACCGATTTCCTGACTCAGTCTCACGTATCCAGTTTTTATATATTTTCTCTTTCGTTGACTGTTTTTCGTTCACCATTGCCTGGCGAAGTAGTAACAGTGTGGCTTCAACATCAAATATTGTCTCCAAATGCAACGGTTGTTTCTGTATTTAGAATAAACAGAAATCAAACTTGGATTTTTACTCAAAATTTGTTTCTGGACAAACATGGGGTTCCGTACACACATGGGGCGTAGACAATCATGGACTGCTGGACAAAACATGGGAACCAGAAATTAGGATTCTGGACAAACATGGGGTTCTGGACAAACATGGGGTTCCGTACACACATGGGGCGTAGACAATCATGGACTGCTGGACAAAACATGGGAACCAGAAATTAGGATTCTGGACAAACATGGGGTTACGTACACACATGGGTCGTAGACAATCATGGACTGCTGGACAAAACATGGGAACCAGAAATTAGGATTCTGGACAAACATGGGGTTCTGGACAAACATGGGGTTCCGTACACACATGGGTCGTAGACAATCATGGACTGCTGGACTGGAAAACATGGGAACCAGATCAATGGACAAAACATGGGAACCAGAAATTAGGATTCTGGACAAACATGGGGTTCTGGACAAACATGGGGTTCCGTACACACATGGGTCGTAAACAATCATGGACTGCTGAACAAAACATGGGGACCAGACAATCATAGGATTCTGGACAAACATGGGGTTCCGTACACACATGGGTCGTAGACAATCATGGACTGCTGAACAAAACATGGGGGCAAGACAATTATAGGGCGCTGGACAAACATGGGTTGTTGTACAAACATGAGTTGTAGAAAGCCATGGGGTACTGGACAATCCCGCAGTGCTGGACAATGGCAGAGTGCCGTACAAACATGGGTCACTCGACAAACATGGGGTACACGGTGCAGTGGTGGTAGGAACGAGAGCAGACCCCAGCACTCAAGGGTCGCTAATGGGGATCGGGTGGTCAAGTTTCACAGCTAGATCACTTGGCTGTTTTCTTGTCATCAAACCCTGAGGCCATGGAACGTGTGGAATCTAGCACTGGTTTGTCTGGCCCATACTCGATTATTTAAAGACTGTCGTGGTATAGAGTGAGTGAGTTGAAATTCAACACCACATCGACAGCATTTCAAAACTATCGTGTCAAGTCATGATTTAGATGAGATAATACCCATATTCTCCAATTTCTAATTATATCTAGGTATTATATACTGGTTCTAAAATCCATACTGATTAGGTTTTGATCGTGTTCGATAATTAAGCACCTTTAGACAATTACTACACACAGACACAACCTGGTCAATGCTCGATTCCAGACTCCGTCGTTAGAATATTATAATTGAGCTTGGCTAAAAGCAACTTTCGCTCATTTAATCAGCCGTTTTAAGTCAGCTGTAGACTGTCTAACACTGCTGAAACTGGCCGTTAGACCGGTTCGTGATTTAGCTGAATTGCACACTATGCATTAGACAGCAATGTATATATGTCTGCGTTGTTTTAACTTGTTGTCGACTGGAACAACCCTGTGATTATAGCGAGATCGGGCGTGGTTTGTCTGCGAGCCAACCGTTGTTTTTAACAACCAACAGAAAAAAACAGGCTGCAAGCAAACGGTGGGTTAAGCTGGAAGTTCAAACGAACGTTCGTGACGCAGAATACCAAGTTCGATTTTCGACACGGGTGCGATTTGTGAAGTCAAGTTATGAAGTCCCCTGTTCTAGTATTGTGTGAATATTTAGCCACGTTAAGCTGTGCTGTTAAGTCATACGGAAGTTGGTCTATTAAGCGTCGTTATCGACTTATCTGTAGAGAGATCAGGGTGGGAGCCTTGTGGTTTGGGCTAGTCAAGATAGTGACACGAATTTGATTCAGCGCGTGGTTTCACGATGTGAATCCCGTTGTTGGTGTCCTGTTCCCTTATAAGGCAGAAATAATTGTTATTGTCGCGTTAAAACCCACTCGCTCGCTCACTCAGTCACTCACTCACTCGTGAACCCATCCACTCACCCACTCAGATTTCCCTCATAAAGTAAAACATAATTGTTACTGTCGCGTTGAAACTCACTCACTCACTCACAATTCCGTTATAAAGCAAACCATAATGGTGACGGTCGCGTAATAACCCATTCACGACTCACTCGCTCACTCACTCACTCACCCACTTACTCACTCACTCACTCAACTTTCCTTTGTAAAACAAACCATAATGGTAACGGTCGCGTAATCCACCCACTCACGACACACTCGCTCACTCACTCTCTCACTCACTCACCCACTTACTTACACACTCACTCACTCACTCACTCACTCAACTTTTCGTTATAAAGCAAAACATAACTGCAACTGCCGCGTAATAACCCACTCAATCACACACCCATTTACTCACCCACTCGCTCACTCACTCTCTCGCTCACTCACCCACTCACTCACTTACTCACTCACTCAACTTTCCGTTATAAAGCAAACCATAATTGTAACTGCCGCGTAATAACCCACTCACTCACTTACTCACTCACCCACTCAACTTTCCGTTTTACAGCAAACCATAATTGTAACTGCGGCGTAATAACCTACTCACTCACTCACTCACTCAACTTTCAGTTATAAAGCAAACCATTGTAGTCTTGGCAGGCGGACAGTACAACGCCAGTCTTTTGGGGGGATAACTTGTGCATATTATTTGAAAATTTAGAAATTATGATTTTGAATTTGTTTAGAAATGAATAGTTGACTAAGGGACTTGTGCAAGTCTAGCAGGTTGTGTCCATAACTATTTCCAAACTGGTTCTACGTCAATACGCTAGATGTAACGTGGAAGCGGAAATCGATCACACATGTGTTGATATGGACTTCACCAAGCACACGTTACGCGCACTGCTTAACCTGCCATTGGCAAGCAATCAGAGAAATTAGCCATTCAAACTTACCCTTTGTCTGACATTGATTACCCCACATTCTTTCACCGGGCCTAATTTCTGTACATCACGCGCTCACTGGTTGTGTGACGGGGTGGGGGAGGGAGTGGAATGGGGGTAATATTTTCACATTTGGAAAGACGCTGACTTGAAAGTCGAGTTGAGAGAAGTAAACATTGAGAGTTACGCTCACGTAATGAGCGTGATGATGAAGATAGCTATATGGTGTGGGGTGGGGTGGTTTGGGGTGTGGGTGGAGTGAATAACTGTAGTTTGCAGGGGGTGGTGCGGGGGCATATGTGTGTATCCTTAGGTAAAAAGAAAAAAACCCAAATAATTTAAAAAAAAGAAGATATCATTTGATCTGAAAAATGTGTGCGTGTGCTCGCTCGTGCATGTATGTGCGCGTGCTTGCGTGCGTCTGTGTGTGTTGTAGGGCATGGGGAACTTATGGGATGGCACGGGTAGGGGACGGGCCCAGAAAAGTGGATTGGAGAGAGCGTCATTAACAACTAACTAGATACATACACCGGCATCATGATTGAAAACAAACGAACACTTTGTCCACACCCTACCCCACAACCCACCCCAACACCCAACACCCAACCCCAGCCCAAGCCCTACCCCACCCCCAGTACAAGGAAATCATGCAAGACACGTTTTAGAAGAGTTACAGACATACGGGATTGAATGTCATGTTCGAAGGTTCGGGACGACGGGATAGCGCAAACAGCGAGCCGTACAGTCTGTTGATTCAGTTTTAGAATTTGGTGCGAGTAAACGAACTATTCGCATGAAAAGCTCATAATATGTTCAAAGTAATCTCAATCGAGTTCGATGAATCAGTTTAATTAAGCAGAAACCAGCTTTACTCTGTCCGTTTTGTGCGGCAGTGATCTTAACAGGTTATGTGTGTTTAACCAGTACTCACACAAAGGATTCGCAGCACACACTTTGAATAATTTTCTTGAAAGTTTTGGAACTACACTGTGTCACATACAAGGTAGGAATTCAATAGGAACAAATATAATGGGTAAACTAAATATTCAATGGAATTCCAATTAGTTTAGGCCGAGCTAAATCTTCGTTTGCAGAGTTTAAAAAGTATGAATCGATACACGAGAAACCAGAGCGCATCAAACGCCCTTCGTTTGTTCTCGGTTCAGTGTCTAACAGTCCTCACAGAGTTATCTCCCCTTCATTACGCGCGAACACACGTATTCGTCATTTTGATTGCTTGTTACGTAAGGCGAAAGCCGATGTCGGCCAGAGTAAGAACTATTGATTTTGCTCGTACAAGCGAAACTAGAATATAGTATCAACAACATGTTGAATAGTCTTGAATAATGAGTCACTGTGGCAATGAAAAGGAAAGCAATGGAAAGCAATGGAAAGCAAATTCAGTCGTTATCTGTTCGTACAAACAGCGGCAGCAACAACATTTTGCATGTTCCTCCGAACACGATTTGTAAAACACTTAGATGTCCTTGACAAATACCCTGCATTCGTTGTGTACACTAGCGTTCTGTAGCTGTGCTGTGATGGGCGGTTCATGGGTTCGAATCTCTGTCAACATCAAACTCATTTCCACAGCTGTAACTCCAAAGTAGAGATGAGTGAGTGAGTTTAGTTTTACGCCCCACTCAGCAATATAATCAAATCTGGACCAGACAATCCAGTGATCAACAGCATGAGCATCGATCTACGCAGTTGGGATACGATGACATGTGTCAACCAAGTCAGCGAGCCTGACCACCCGATCCCGTTAGTCGCCTTTTACGACAAGCATGGGTTAATGAAGATCAATTCTAACCCGGATCTTCGCGGATACAAAGTGGCAGTGTAACATGCCGGTATTGCTCCCTCGTTCTGCTGACATCCATGTGTCGAATACGGGACCCCAGAATCGACAATAAGAAATTGACACATTCATTATCACTGGTATGTACAAACACCCTGTGATTTATTATGAGACTTTCGAAGTGCTATGCTTTTTCCAGGTTCACAACGAGTATCGGTGTCATGGCTAACGGGGTCAGGCATAAGATGGTCAGGACTAACACGGCCAGTAACTACAAGTATTAATCTTTATGGGATCGGGATTAACGGGATCTGAACAGGCAAGGTCACATATGGGTCAGATATAAGATGGCCAGAATAACCACGATCAGTAGTGAGTCAGGACTAACGGATTCAAATATTTATGGGATCTGGACTAACGGGATCTGAACAGAGGGGCGTCAGGGGTAAAGGGACAGGCATAGGAGGGTCAGGACTGCCACAGCTTGTACTAACTGTATCAGGACTAACGGGATCTGAAAAGACGGATGATGACTAACGAGGACAGGCATATAGGATGGTCAGGACTGCCACAGCTGGCACAAACCGAGTCAGGACTAACGGGATCTGAACAGACGGGTGATGACTAGCGGGACAGGTGTAGGATGGTTAGGACTGCCACAGCTGGCACAAACTGAGTCAGGACTAACGGGATCTGAACAGACGGGTGATGACTAGCGGGACAGGTGTAGGATGACACAGCTGGGACAGGTAACGGGATCTACGGGTGATGGTCAGGACTGCCACAGCTGGTACAAACTGAGTCAGGACTAACGGGATCTGAACAGATGGGCGATGACTAACGGGACAGGCATAGGATGGTCAGGACTGCCACAGCTGGTACTAACAGAATCAGGCCTAACGGGATCCGAACAGACGGCGTCAGGAGCAGGACTAACGGGTCCAGATATAAGAGGGTCATAAGGACAGTGTACACAGGCTGGCAAACCGTACGACTAGCGACTGTGTTACACAACACTCCACGGCGCCGACTGGCACTGTGTGGGTTTGATCCAAATATCAGTGTCAAATAACTGTGAGAAGGCCAGAATGTCACTCAATTGACTGTTGTTCCGTCTATTTCCCTTGTGAATTGTACTTACTTCCCTTTGACCTATAACGTCAAGCGTTTAAGGAGCCACTGACAAGCTATTAACCGCGTTTACAACGACAGACATGAATTTATATTTATGGTTTGGTATGTACATGTATATGTTTGTGCGTGTATGTCTGAGGTGAGTTGAAATGGGGTTTAACGTCGTACTTGAGTATATTTCGCTCATATGACGGCGTGCATGCGTGTGTATGTGTGGCTACTTGTACTAGCCTAGACTTAAGTTATAGTGCTAGCGCACTGAGATACCATGCCGCAGTTAAGCACGGATACCCCACTCAGACACATTATACTGACTCCAAGCCAACCAGTATCCATAAATGCCGAGCGCAAGGCATGGACCAACAAGTACCATATTTTAACGTCTTTCGGTATGACGCGGCCGGGGATCGAACCCTCGACCTTCCGATCTCCGGACGGATGCTCTACCCACTACACCACGGAGGCGGTCTTGTATCTCTGAATGTGTGTGTGTGTGTGTGTGTTCTTGCTAGGACCTGGGTGCGTGCGTGAATATATGTCTGCGTACTTCGTACTTTGTACTTTTCTGCCATATACTGGGGCGGTGGGGTTGCGTAGTGGTTAAAGCGTTCGTTCGTCACGCCGAACACACGGGTTCGATACCCCACATGGGTACAATATGTGAAGCCCATTTCTGGTGTCCCCCGCCGTGATATAGCTGGAATATTGCTAAAATCGGCGTAAAACTAAACTCACTCACTCACTCACTCTGCCGTAAACTAGTAACAGTCACCTTAAAGGCGGTGTTTCTGTCCAACGAGGTTTTTTCCCAACATTACACTTCACTCGTATAACTACCCTTACCATTCTTAAAGGTTAACATGAGTATGTTATGAAATTTTACTGTACGATCATCAAACCAGCATCTGCAATCATACACAGCCCAGGCGACATTATACAGGGGTTGGAAGCGCTCGTTAAATCTCTTGCATTATTTTCATTAAGACGATCATGGTTTTGTACACTGTTGAACGTCGCACTCAGCAATATTCCAGCTATATGACAACGGTCTGTAAATAATCAAGTCTGGGTCGTACAATCCAGTGATCAACAGCATGGGTATCGATCGACGCAATTGGGATTCGATGACATATGTCAACCAAGACATCCAACCTGACCACCAGATCCTGTTAGTCGCCTCTTACAAGCATAGGTTACTGAAGACCAATGCTCGCCTGGATCTTAACGGCTGAAGACCAAGGCAAACTGGAAGTGTTAAAGCCGAGAATAGTGTCAATATTACTGAAAGCCGTATAAGACCATTTTTTCACTGACCAATCCGTAAAACTAAACTCACTCACTCACTCACTCATGCTCTTGGATGACATGTAATCGTGACCCAATTACGTGGACTACTGCTCATGATATCGGTCACTGGAAATCAGTCTTATCCAAGCCGTCATACAGCATGAATATTTATTCCAGTGTTTAACAAAAGATACAACAAATCATATGATGAATCTAACCCTTGCGATCTTGTATTTTACCATAATGGTGAATGTTGGATGATGTTATTTGTGTCTATTGTAGCCCTATGGGTGTATTTCTATACTGATGTACATAAGAAAGTACACACCGGGTGTTTTGGGACTATTCCCATGAAAATCATAAATATTTTGCTAGTAATGTTGAAATTGGGTACAATATCTGTGGTGTTTCGGAAACACTTGCACAATGTTTGTGACAAGGCAGAATCAAAACACTTTTTAAATGTTAATGCTGTTTTAATGAAAATATTTTACCAAAGAATCAGGTGTGTACTTTCTTTTGAACGTCAGTTTATATTCGTTGGGTTAATTTTTTTCGGGGGGTTTTTCTGCACATAATTGAAATCGTTTCTATTCTCCACTGTCTGCAGAATGTATTTTTGTGGTAGATTTGTTTGCATAAATATTAAATACCAACCACAGGCTGTCTCTATAGATTACCCTTTATCGAAATATAAAATCGTCATGCAAATCGTGATGTATGATCTAATATGAACTGATACCCTAAACGGACCGCCTCCGTGGTGTAGCGGTTAGAGCGTCCGCCCGGAGAGCGGAAGGTCGCGGGTTCGATCCCCGACCGCGTCTTACGAAAAGACGTTAAATTATGGTACTTGTTGGTCCCTGCCTGGCGCTCGGCATTAATGGGTACAACATGGACTGGTCGGCTCGGAGTCAGTATAATGTGTCTCAGTGGGGTAGTCGTGCTTCACTCAGTGGGCTAGCACTATAAAACCAGCTTAAGTCTGGGCTAGTACAAGCAGCCGCACATACACATACACACGAATGCACGTCGTCATATGAGCGAAATATTCTCAAGCACGACGTTAAACCCAATTTCACCTCACCTCACCTGATACCCTAAACACCGCTGCATAAAAAAGATGCATGACATTTTGCCTTCCAATCAGGTTTCAAACAAGACATTTTACGAGCGGTTCAGTTTTTTGGAAGTATGCACTTGTGTCCAGGCATCGCCATTGATGTTTTTAACGCCCTTCTCCCCAGTGCCGTAGCTACATGACCGAGTTCTGTAAATAGTCTACTCTGGACCAGACAATCCAGTGACTAACGCCGCATTATAGTGATCTACGCAACTGAAATACTGGTATGCATCATCGAAATCCCTATCCTGACCAACCGATCCTTTAAGTCGCTTATTTCGACCGGCAAATACTGCTATACACACATTGTAGGTATGTGTGACAGACCTATGTCTCTTTCGCACATAACAATAACTATAATAACACTATTCTGCAATTTAAAAGTCAAGCCTATCTCCAAATCATTTCTCAGCCCCTTTCTAACACCAACAAACCCTTTTCACTGCAAATATCTCTCAGTGGCCCCCATATATCTGGAATATTGCGTAAAACTCACTCACTCACTCAGGCTCATTCCCACTTACCTAACTTACTGGGGGATTAAAAGAGATTACCAGTTACGGGTCAGTGAGTGTGCAGGGTGAATTTGTTACCCCTGCTTTGGCTGTGACACCACCACATTCAGGGCCAATCAGAGCAATCTCATGACCACCCGTGAATTGTAATTTTCACAAAATAAACTTATAATCACATCACTTGCTAACAATTATATTTGATCTGAGTGAACTATATTCATATCCTTTGCTACGAATTGAATTTTAATTGAGTGAACTCCTGGGGATCAATACAGCTACGGTAAATGGTGCCCCATCTCGTGCTGGCTGGTCTGAAGGTGTGTCAGCTGGGTATTGATGCATTGTTGCCCTCAAATTGGTCAATCTCAAATTTCTCTCATGATCAATAAGAAGGAATTTTTAATACAGTTACAAAATTACAGAACAAACATATTTCCTTCTTGCTTAGCTGACCCTTTGACATCAGCTAGATACTAACTGAAACTGATTCCACGCCTTTTTGGATGACATATTCTTCAAGCTACATAAGAAGTGATTTCAGGGAATTATTATGTCTAAAATTCTATTTTTCAGGGATTATGTATAATTCCTGAACATTTCAGTGATTATGTATAACCACTGAGTGAATCAGACGTTATTCATAATCACTGAAAATTT
Source organism: Haliotis rubra (assembly GCF_003918875.1). Taxonomy (NCBI): domain Eukaryota; kingdom Metazoa; phylum Mollusca; class Gastropoda; order Lepetellida; family Haliotidae; genus Haliotis; species Haliotis rubra. The sequence goes on from NW_025767537.1 coordinate 105,890, forward strand.
CAGGGTTTATACATAATCCCGGTTTTTACATATTCAGTATAGTTAATTAGATAAAGATAAACATCGAGTCAAAAGTAGTTGATATTTTATCCTATTTGGTCCCGGATACTTTTTCACAGGGAACAAAATAAGGGATTAAAGGGGATTATCACGCCCAAGTGATTTCTTCTACTGAAACAAAGGATTTGGGTAAGTGGGAAGACACCCTCACTCACTCTCAGTGCTTGAGCGTATGTACATGATTCATATGGACATCATTTATGAACTGTAACTGGTACAGATGCTAACATGTTGAGATTAAGATGCTTATTCTTCAGTTAGATTGCTCATATCCTTTAAATATTGTTGCATAAATTGGAAGTGAAAACAATCGACCTATATGATGGTGAAAAAGTTGTACAGTCAAGCACCCTTGTGTCGAATTTGAAGGGACTTCCGTAAACACTTCGAGTTATTCGAGGTTTGACAAAACCGCAAATTGTTGACAGAATATGGAATACGCAGGGATCCAGCTATTACTTCGAGACATCCGTAAGTTCGACACGTCAATTTCGAGACAACGGTATTTCTCTGTATCAATTACTGGTTTTGGGAGCGGAATGATTAAAGAATTTTCCAAGGCAGTTTCTTTATTCAGTATCAAGGCCAACGGCCCATGATTAATACAAAATAATCATTATAATGACAGATGGGAATGTTTGAAAAACAAAGCTTCCCTACTAAACTTTGCAACGTTTAACAAAATATTTATCTTGTTACATGTTAGAAGAGTTTAAAACTTAAACATCGTAGGTGAATAACAATTATATTCCGCCGACCTAAGCCTTGGATCCAGAACGTACGTGGGAGTTTCAGCACAGCTCATCGGGAGGATTTTACGGGGTCGTTAAAGGAGTTATGTGCCCTTTGACCACTTAGTCCTGCTTATTGTACATTCAAATTGGGGTGGAAACGTCCGTGCATGTGTAGTGTGTTAGCGTTCGCGGTTGAAGATAGCGCGGTACATGTAGTGATGGTGTTGTGTGCGTAGATGCTGTGCGGATCGGAATGTCAAATGTATTATTTGTGACGTCATCAGCTCAGGGGGCCTATAATTCTACAATATGTGTCTTGGCATTTTCCCACTACTACTGACTGACGGACTGACTGACTGAGTTTGGTTTTACGCCGCTTTTAGCAATATTCCAGCAATATCACGGCGGGGGACACCAGAAATAGGCTTCACTCATTGTACCCATGTGGGGATGCGAACCCGGGTCTTCGGCGTGACGAGCCAACGCTTTAACCACTAGACTACCACCACCACTACTACTACTACTGCTACTACTACTAGTAGTAGTAGTAGCAGCAGCAGTAGTAGTATTCGTTCAGAATGTACTTGTGGCTACAAAAGTAGCAGTAGTTTTATTAATAATAGACTAACTTTTGTTTGTTGTTTAACACCGCTCTCAGCAATATTCCAGCTGTATGCTGGCGGTCAATACAAAATCAAGGCTGGACCAGACAATCCGGTGTCTGGGATAGGGACGATCTACGCAACTGGGATACGATGACATGTGTCAACCAAGTCTGACCACCCGATTCCGTTAGTTGCCTCTTACGACAAGCATGGGTTGCTGAAGACGAATTCTAATCCGGATCTTCATGGGTCATTTGTAATAGTAGAACTAGTATCAGTAGTTGTAATGGAAGTAGCAGCAGTATTAGCAGCAGAGCTTAAAGAAGAGATGCAGTAGTTCTATTAGTAGTTACCCGTGCAGGTCCTCGTTAGAATATTGATCTTCAGTAACCCATGCTTGTCGTATGAGGCGACTAATGGGATCGGGTGGTCAGGCTCGCTGACTTGGTTGACACATGTCCAACGGTTCCCAATTGCGCAGATCGATGCTATTTGCTGTTGATCACTGGATTGTCTGGTCCAGACTCGATTATTTACAGACCGCCGCCATATAGCTGGAATATTGCTGAGTGCGGTGTAAAACTAAACTCACTCACTCGCTCTTGGTAGTAGTAACAGCAGCAGACGTTGTGGCAGCAGTGGCAGTAAAGGCTGAGGTTGTCGTAGTGAACGTAGAAGCAGTTGCAACTGTAGACGTTGTAGTAGTAGTAGCTAGTAGTAGTAGATGGTGTTCTAATAGTTACTAATAGTTGTGTTAGTGTCAGTAGAAGTTATTGTTGTAACACTATTACCAGTAGCAGTAGTTATTGCTGTTGTTATTGCTGTTGTTGTTGTTCTTGTAGCAGCAGTAGTAATTGTGACATCAGCGACGGTAGATCGTATTGAACCATGTAGCATGCAATTTAAAAACAAATTAGTTTCAGTGATGATAAACCATACACTTTGTTTCGCCTCAGGGTCAGGGACGCCGTAATGAATATAACACAAATATATCATCGTTTTAAATACCATCCTCCTAAATTACCACAGATAATATCATTATAAGAGCTCTATTTCAATCGTTAATTGTCATATGATATTAACACCCATTTGGTGAAACTGTTATTGCCATGTCTAATTTTGTTGTACAGTCGATATGGCGTGTCTGCCTCCGTGTGAAGAGGGAACGGAAAAAACATAATGACCATTGAAGATACGTGTATAATCATATCGCTTTACTGATGCTAAATTAGTAGGAAATATGACGATAATCACACCAAAAAAGCGATCGAAGGTACAGCAGTTACATTAACACTGACCCAAAGTGGTTTTGAAACAGAAATGGCCTCTTGTACGGGATGATTGACGTTGTCAATAACGAAATCGATTGCAATGCAAATAGACCAGGTCAGGGGGTGGGTGTTTATGTGAGGAACGGACATGTGGGAATTCACACACATTTTGAATAATTGATAAGGCTCCAAATGAAATCTTGATTGACCCGTACTTTAGCTACGCTTCCACTTGAGGCTGGAGTTTGGTTTAAACATATTTTATTGTCCAAAAGACAACGGGATTAGGCACAAGTGCACCACTTATGATCGCCTTCTCCCTAAATACAATTAAACATATTATTACATAATACAATGTACAATTTACAGTGGAAGCTTGACACTGGGGAAAACATATGCAGCGTTGGTGTATATATACAGTGTTTTACAGGATATATACAGTGTGCTGGAAAGTGAAAAAGTGAAAAAAGTGCATGTCATACATTTGCAAATATTATACAGTATATCATTTAAAATAGAAATAGAAACAATAATATTGTGTTAGCTGGTGAATCTGTTTGTAGTTTCTATATACTTGTGTACAGACAGGAATATATGTTTATTCATCAAATCGTTAGGTTAGGGTAAATAAGATAGTGTGCAGTGTTTTTTGGCCTCCAAATCTATCAATATCTGAGAATAGCGGCTGGAGGCTGGAGTGAAAATAACAATGTAATGAAACAAGATCATACGTACGCTAATGCAATGAAGTGTTGTACTTTTGTTGCACGCATGTCCGATATTCAGAAAATCTGTGTCATATTGCATGGATGATGAACAGCGCCAGTACATGAAGATCACTATCAATGTGATCAGACGCCATCACAGCTGGGTAACTTGTAGATTATGGTGATCGCATTCAGTGCAAAAAGGCCACTATCTGATCCTTTGGAACGGGAGATGGTTCAAAAGACTATCAGCTGTTCATGGTGAACAGGTGTAAGTGCAAACACGTCACTCTCTGTTCTCTGTTGATTGAAGTTAGCATAACAAGGCTGTTATCTGTTTACGGTTGGCATGTGTAAGTACAATGTCGTTCTCTGGTCACAAGGAACAGGTGTTATTTACATGAATCTCAGCCTTCGTTTTTTAGAACAGACGGGCGTTAGTCGAAGAATGTCATTCGCTGCTCATCCTGAACACACTTTAGTCCAGTAATGTCATTCACTGTTCATAGTGCACAGGCTGTGGTCTAGAATGTCTTTTTCTGTTCATAGTGAACAGACGTATGTTCAAGAATTACATTCAGTGTTCGGTGTGAACAGGTATTAGTAGAAGAATGTCATTCACTGTTGACAGAGATCAGGTGTTAGTTCAGGACTGTTATTCACTGTTCATGCTGAAGAGGCGTTAGAATACGAATGTCAACCTCTGTTCATAGTGAGTCCAAGAATTTCATTCACAGTGAACAAGTGCTGGTCCATGAAGGTAATTTTGAGTTCACGATTAACAGGAATTGTTGAAAAATGCTAATAGTATTATTCATTGTTGGCATTCACGGTGAACATGCTTCCGAAAATATTGTCATGTTCATTCATCTAATTTCTAAACCCAGTATGTTTATCTCCATTCTACCATAACCGATTTAACATCGGACTTCCTCGTCCTGCGGAAGACACTGCGTAATCCGGCATGGGACGAGAGGTGAATTGAACTCGTCTGTGAAGGGAGTGGTAGGTGCCGTTCGTATTTTTTTTAACATTGCAACATAAAAAATATTCTGTCAACAGAAAACAAACTATTGTTTATTCAATGCAATAGTGTAACACCTAAGAGCTTGGTTTTTATAATCACAACTCCACACGACAGAAACCAGCCTATTGTTTTGTGTGCTGTGTTACTGTGCCCCCCTGGCCACACTATAATGGAATCGTCTGACCTACTTATTTTCTTGGACGTAGATAGTTACGCAACAGTTTGAAATGGCGGACGAGCCAGTGTTTACATTTTGCGAAAGGTTGAATTTCGAAGTGACAGTGGAAAATACTTGACCGACTGTCGAACCTGAACCCTGCAGAATCGAAGAATAGATCCTTTTCTGATCGACCTATGACCTCTAACTCATCAAAGACTGTTGATTGTTAAGACCGGCGAGTGTCGATCATGATTTCATGTACCTGCTTCCACCCCGGCATGCGACGAAAGAGTGACAGTGCTGCTTTGTGTACATGCGACTAACTTGGGATTCTTTGGAGCATTATTCTCATCATTTGGGACTGGATTGTGGCCAAGCTTTTCAAAGTGTACGAACAAAGCAGTGACAGCCTTGCGGGGAAGGTGGGATAAGGCGGAATTCTCGTGGTTCAATTTTTTTACATTTTGAACGATGCAACGGGACATGATGGAGTATGAGTGGCATAAATTTTGTGTTTCGCCTGACCGTTATCTTGCGAATTTCCCATTCTAAACGGAAACAAATATACCATTTACCAGGTAGGTAAATGTTTACGAACGTTTTGCTGCACAAATAGGGATAGATAAGGATGTATTTTTACAAGGTTTTCTGATTTATATGTTAGATATTGTTTGTTTATGTTTTGAGCTGTGTATTGTAATTGAATTTGAATATTTTTATAACGGAAGGTAATAATTATGATAGTGAGGTTCCGTAATAATTGTGGAGTAGAAATCGTATAACTGTATTTTTTTAGTTTTAATAAATGTTTCATCAGCATTTCCATCACGTCTGTTGTGTTGATCTAGTCATGTTGGTGGCCAAGCTGAAGTAGTGCGGCAGTGTTGTATACGTGCGCAGTGAAGCGCCGTGAAATCAGACGCATTTTCAGTCCAAATTGATACCGTCTGACTTTATTGATTGACCAATCAAATTCGACCATTTCACGTAGCCATGGTAGAATTAACAATAAACAAAATTAACACAACAAATTACAGTAAATGGAAGACAAAAAGATCTCGTGAAGATCTAGGACCTAGATTTTCGAAGCTCTCTTAGCGCTTAGATAGTCGTAAGTTAATGTTTATGCATGACACTTAAGACTATCTTAGCACTAAGAGAGCTTCGGAAATTTAGGACAATGTTACACTGATCTTCAGCAACCCATGCTTGCAGTAACAGGCGACTAACGGGATCGGGTGGTGAGGCTTGGTTGACTTGGTTGACTTGGTTGACCCAACTCATGGTACCCCAATTGCGTAGTTCGATGCTCATGCTGTTGATCACTGGATTGTCTGGTCCAGACTCGATTACTGACAGACCGCCGCTATATTGCTGGAATATTGCTGACTAAACAACAAAGAAACACAAAATAAACAAAGCAAGCCGTTTCAAACATGGTTTGGTGACACACATTTCAACAAAAATATACAGTCTGTACACCTCCCTCCCTTCCGTCAGTTCGCTTTAATCGTGACAGTTATATACATAGTGCACTGTATGCTCCTTGTGTGCGTGCGTGCGTGCGTGCGTGCGTGTGTACTTGTTCCAATGCTTCCATTCAACGTAAGGGTTCGTTGACACACCATGATCCACCTCTTTGAGCCTGAGGGGCGGTGAGGTAGCCTAGTGGTTAAAGCGTTCGTTCGTCACGCCCAAGACCCGGGTTCGATTCCCTACATGGGTACAATGTGTGAAGCCCATTTCTGGTGATATTGCTGGAATATTGCTAAAAGCGGCGTAAAACTTCATTCACTCACTCACTCACTTTGAGCCTGACGACCATTACCTGCTGTGGTCACATTCTGCCTATGATGAGTTGCGCTGAAACATAGTTTTCCGGTATTTCAAGGTTCACTGTACATGTCACAGCACACGTAACATGAGATTCCAGCGTTGATGACAGCCAAGCACCACAATGGGACTTCAGACTACAGGAAATTACTACCATACAATATCACGCATAACAATCAACACTGAGTCACAGAATGACATCACCACAATGACTCTACGTGCAGACATATGAGCTAAGTGCAACGGATTTCATTAATTCCTCATCCTGCAACGTTAATTTCTATAGCAACATCGCTGCTAATAACATGTATATTTCACACCGTTTCATACATTGTTGACAGTGGCCTTAACCTTCCCACGCCTTACAACGCGAGGCCTGAATAATTAACTAATTCACTTTATAAACTAGCATCCCGCGTGACTACGAGGCTAATGAACATCCCGCGAGCCTTCCCTTGACGTGATGGAAGGCCTGCTCGCTTCACGGTGGTATATTTATTGTCCTAATAACTAAATTGGACCACGATATATTCGGCTTAATACGCAAGTCACACGAAGTGTACAGTAAAACATGCTAAAGTGCAGCTCGAATGGATGAAGGCGTGAGATTCAGTCGTTGAACTAATCCGAAGTGGCGTGTTTATATTGTAAGTTAGAAAATAAAATAATTAAATAAAATTAGAAATTTTTAAAAAAATCCATCGATTGTATTTGTCATTTGAAATGTTTATTTGGTATATATTTCTCGTTTGTTTGTTGTTTTATGCTGTTCTCAGCAATATTCCAGCTGTAAAATTGCAGCGGTCTCTAAATAATCGAGTCTGGTCCAGATGAGTTCGTGATTGTTACAATGAGCATCGCGCCACGCAATCAGGATACGATTACATGCATCGGCCACGTCATCAACAAGTAACTGTGTAACAGGGTATATGCACCGGCAGTAAATTGTTCCTTTATGCTATACTCATGGAAACGAATAAGGGAACACAAGTGTGCCTTTATTCTTTTCCAGGTTTCTTCGCAAGGTATGTATTGCACTGCGGTTGAAATTCTGTAAATAAATAAAGGGACACCTGTACTTTCATGTGTTCCCTTATCCGTTTCCATGAGTATATATTTATCCAGATGAATTATTTCAATGGAACATATTTTACTAGATACCTGTGAAGACGAAGGTTAGAATCCAGAAACCCATAATCTGGAAACCCAAGCTTCTCGTGAATGGATCGGGTGGTCAGGTTCACCTACTTGGTTGATGTCATCGTATCCCAATTGCATAGATCGATGCTGTCAATCAGTGGATTGCCTGGTCCAGACACGGCTATTTACAAAACGCCGTCATTTATCTGAAATTTTGCATATTGAAGATTTAAACAACAAACAAATGAAGAGACCTTTTGCAAGCTACATTTGTCCATTAAGCATTTACACCGGCAATATTTGCTCCAGATGGAAATGATCCATTTCGCAGCCTCTTCTGAGAAACATGTTTTGCACGGGACTTAAATTTGTACATACATTATCCCTTTTTCACACTTTGACTGTTGATGAACGAAAGAGGGATTATTTACCTGTTTTCTATTAAAGCGTGACCTTGATATTTGTTGTAATGTGTTGTATGAATCAATTTTGAAAGCGTGGTGTGTTTTGACCGTCGACATCACGTGAGTCTGGCGGTTATGTCATTCTGCAGTTCACGATTTCTGTGACTATACAAAGACAGTCTCCATGTAATAGAAGACACATGTTTCAACGAAGATCGAGAGCTTGACATCGCAGCAAAAAATCACAACCCTTTACTCAGGTAGGCAAACAAAACCTTATCATTTCCTTTACAAACCATTGACGACGAAAATATATGTATTTCCTCAGTGTTGCCCATGGACAATCAACCAAGTTTCATGTAATATATTAATTCTTGAATTCACATCAATCATACCGAGTCGGACAAACTTGCCAACCTACAGTAGGTCCAAATTTTATAACCGGCCTAAGGCGGCTTCGTCATTGTGTGTCTCGTCCACCGTGAGTTGGAGTAACTGTAGCGCACGTGCTGCACGAAATGTGGTTGAAATGTGACATAACTCACTGGCCGGTGCAGAAGGACGGCGCAGTCTTATGAATTGATCTGATATAGTAAGAGTGAGTGAGTTTAGTTTTAAGCCGCACTCAGCAATATTGCAGCTGTACGTATGGCGGGATATATTACGAAGACCGTGGAGGTAAGAGTTCCTCCTGTTCCCCCATCCCAAATAATATGTATAGTTAATATATCCTAAAATAATTAACAAAACCTAACACAACAATTACTAGAGAACTCACAAAAATACCTAAAAGCCCCAAAATTAATTTCAATATATAGGGTCGAACCACGTTGTATGATAAGGGCCCCAGGCACGGTGATGTTACCCAAAAATATGGGGGAGCGGAAGGAACTCTTTCCCCGTGGGGTTAAGAGAGGGCGGCACTTGTGTTGATAATTATGATTTAGAACCACAATCCTGTCCCTCATGCATCTAAAGCATGTATCACTTGTGTGTAACATATCAACGAAATATAAATAAGGTAATTATTTTCAATGCATTAGTGCATCAACAACCTCTGACATTTTAACCTCTGTAATGAATGGGGCGGTGGGGTAGCCTAGTGGTTAAAGCGGTCGCTTGTCATGCAGAAGACCAGGGTTCGATTCCCCATATGGATACAATGTGTAAAGCCCATTTCTGGTGTCCCCGAAGTGATATTGCTGGAATATTGCTAAAAAAGGCGTAAAACCATACTCACTCACTCATTGTAAAACATGACAAGAATCTAAATTAAATGTCTCGGTCAAGAGCAAATGGCAACTGGATCAGGGGTTTAAAGCCATACAATCTTGCAAACGTGTGTGATATTGCTTGAATCTTTTTTATGCCGTCTTGAAAAAGATTCAAAGTATATGTTAAAACTTTATGTGGGACCAAAGATCTTTTACAAGAATAATAACCCTTGTATGATCATTATTTGTATTCGGTTATTGGCATGGCAACTATTCTTGCCTCCAAGAAAAAAGTACTTTGAACATTAAATGGTTATTATTATTATAATGGTTAAAGTGCTTGCTTGTCTCATCGTATCATCGCTAAAGTGTACGACTAGAATACAAACAAATTGGACATAACATTAAGATCAGTTGAGTGGCCCTCGAATTTTAATAGTAATATTCACTTACCATAATATTTGGATATACTCTTTAACAGGACACTGATGTTTGACATATAGAGAATATTTACTATTAATGCACATTGTAAAAACTATAATATGTGTTTGGGCGTTGGGGTAGCCTAGTGGTTAAAGCGTTCGCTCGTCACGCCGAAGACCCGGGTTCGATTCCCCACATGGGTACAATGTGTGAAGCCCCGCCGTGATATTGCTGGAATATTGCTAAAAGTGGCCTAAAACTGAACTCATTCTTTCACTATTATATGTGTTTAACACTAAACAGTTTTGCACTGCTGAAATTTGTACTTGATACGTGTTGCATTATCCGCGAAGTTTCGTGTTCTATTTCCCACATGGATACAATGTGTGCATAGCGTCTTTTATTATTCCCACCTCTTTTAACGTGTAACTATATTATCCAATCAGAGACTTGCTCTACTATTCGGTGCGGGTCTGCAGCCTTCGATTTGTTTACTTCCGGGCATATGTTCTGACTTCGTGAGAGAATAGACGGCAAAATTATTGAAAGCTTTAAATGAGAATAAAATCACCAGGTTAGTGATACGCAAGGTACTTTACAGAGGTCAACTGAGCATAAATTATGCAGTTTATTCAACGGTCAAAGCGATGGAAGCGTTTGTCAGACCGAAACCAAGCCGAGCCGAGCCGGGCCGCCATTTTGTTTCTTTACTGACACACCTTTCTTATATCTTATATATATATAGGTCATACTTATAAACATATCAGAGTCAGGCGCCTATGAATGTGAACCCATTTGTGGTGTCGACCACAGTGGTATAGATGAAATATTGCAAACCGCCAGGCAAAATAGTACTCAATTCGGGCATTTGTTGGGCTGCATACAATTGTTCAACTTTCTGTTCTAATACAATGCATAGTACTTTACCAGTGTATGAAGGAGTACGGAATCAGCGAATGCCTTATTTGAAATATTTTACCATCATCTTTTATATCTTTTACCGTTTGACACAGTTGAACAATGACACAGCAGGCAAGCGACTTCTACAGTGTCAAGTCTAATAGGTCTAATAGATTCAGCAATTTGCTATATTATCGCTATAATGAAATTTACACGTCAGTTAGCTGAGGCGTGTGTTCCTCCAAGCCAGAAACTAATGGAATAAGTTTCATTAATCCATTTTGTTTGTTGGATGTCACTTTCGGAATTAGCCGCTAGTGCACGCAATCAGCATAGACTTCATTTCATTAGGAAGAGATGGAACGAAGCGGAGATTAACAGACTGGTTGGATTTAAGAGGATGGCAACACGAGGTATACACATCAATGTTCAGTTTTCCCCATGTCTGATAATGATAATGATGATAACATCATCCTTGAAACTTCTCCTTCGTTTTTGCATCATCAACGTTATGCTTACGAACATAAAACCACATTCTTTGGTAAACCGACCTGATTCTTTTCAGGTCCGATACAGTTCCGTTGACATTGTTATAATTAGCAGTTCCAGAATTATTTTGTTTGTGAACCTATTTAAATGTAATATATTTTCTGGTTCTTCTTGAATATATATATTTGCCTCTGTGGTCTTTTCAACTGTACTATCTTATTCACCTTGCTCCGTGAAGAGTGAATTGGTCGTAGTTGGTTGGTTGTTGTTTAACGCCGCACTCAGCAATATTCCAGCTATATGGCGGTGATCTGTAAATAATAGAGTTGTTGACCAGAGAATCCAGTGATCAACAGCATGAGCATCAATCTAGGCAGTTGGGATACGATGACACGTGTCAACCAAGTCAGCGAGCCTGACCACCTGCTTCCGTTAATCGCCTCTTAAGACAAGATTGGGTCACCGAAGACCAATTCTAACCCGCATCTTCACCGGTAAATTGGTTATTCCAATCACCCCCATGAACAGTATTTCATTACAGAGTGTTACTGTTACCACTTATGAGCTGCACCAGTTCGGACATGGTAATTAGCAGACAGGTCGAATCAGGGATTCCAATCCACGATCAAAGTTCTTGGCCAAACTGCAGCACCTTACAGCTAAACCCGTCCCTCATTCTCACTGAACACTAAAAATATGACATATTCACCCAGTAAACTAATCATTCTGTCGAGGATATGCACAATGAACTCTGGAGAAATGCATTTAATCATACAAACGAAAGCGATAATTCTAACGAGGCATGCTATGTCGTTGTAAGCTTTGAGCGATGGAACGCTCAACATGAATGGATGCCAGTAAGTCATGTGGAAGAGAACTTTTAAGCATAAATTAGAATATCTACTAATTAGTGCAAAGGGAGAACAAAATAGATTGAACACACAAAGAGTGAGTGGATGTGGTTTTACGCCGCTTTTAGCAATATTCCAGCAATATCACGGCGGGGGACACCAGAAATAGGCTTCACTTTGTACCCATATGGGGAATCGAACCCGGGTTTTCAGCGTGACGAGCAGACTCTTTAACTCTTAGGCTAAAACAGCCCCCATAGATGTCAAACTTACAACCAAAATCTGGGATTGCCTACCGAATTGCAGTGTTTTAGACGTTTGGCGACCCAAGCCAATCCTTACTGACAACACAGAACCAGGCTGATAATTCCAAGACAATGGAAATGATTGCATTACTAAAATTGAGGCACACAAAAGCAATATACTGAAGGGACTCTGCACGAATATTAAACAGCACTAGTATTTAATTTTGTTGTAGACAGGGGCTTTTCACGCACGTGGGTCTAATTTGTTTTGATGTAAATTTAACAAATGCAGTTGACTGTTGTGTTGCCAGGTTGGTTTTATGTGGACGTTTACTGGTTTCATTCTGGTCATTGTGAGTTTACACAAGATATGTCCAACAGGAGACATGTTTTCAGTTTCCAAAGATCTGTCTGCTAGCCACTGTTCAAGCAAATGTCTCACATGCACTTTGAAGAGGTCACTGACGGATTAAAAGTAGAACTGTAATCGATGTAATCAAGGTATTCAGTGTGATCCACCTCTTGATTTGGGTATTGTATCAAGAATATGGTACATCACATGATGTTAAGCCAACCCTGGGTAACAACGATGCCCTAAAAGACAGCGTGGAACCGCCTTCGCGATGCTAGATTTCAAAGGCAGAAGGCCTGTCAAAAGTGTTTAGTTTAAGCAACATCTTCCACAGCATCATCTGTGGTGTCAAGAACACAGAGATTGTCCGGATAGTTGTAATGATAATCTGTCTTACAGTCCATGAACCATTATTTTCCCTTCGAACCAGCACTGACTAAAACGCAAATGCTCCGAATAGAGCAAGTCTAGATTTCCCCAGGTTCAGGTTCTGAATGTCACACCCTACTGGGGCCCTTTTCAATTTAAATGGAGCTCTTTTCCCTCTCAGAGTAATATTTTGTGCACGGGACATATTCCGTCGGGTGGCCATTTCATGCTCATCCATTTCACATGTAATATAATTTTAAGCATCCGTGAAGCTATTTTCCCCAAGCAGGTGAAGGCTCTAGCTGGTACATGAAACTGCATTGCCAGCAGGTTAGGCACGGAACGGATTTATCTTACCCCATGTTTATCCTTTGCTACAATGTAGAAATAAGAAACTGAAAAAAAATAACTCAGGGAATTCATTTGCCTTCGTATGGAGAGATAATAATTTTCATGTTTAGACTCTGAGTCTGACCTATATGTTGGATCCCATGTAATATTCAATACTCGACTTCGTTTTGCTGCAAGTGATTGCATGTTGTCATCACGGCAGGGAATATCCTTTTCAGTTGAACATCCTTGTTGCTGGGTACATGGACAGTTATCAAAAACACCACTGATCAATAGAGTTCAACTATTTTACAAGCAATGCTGGTTTTGTCAGTGATGGCGTTTGTCCTCCAATGTCCGTCCTTGAATGGGACATCTAGAACCGAGGGAACATTTCCTGTTCATTAACAGGGATATTTAAATGGGAACTTTACAGTCCCAACTGAGGAGCGTTCACAGTATTTCGATTTGGCTGGATAAAATCATAACGCTTGCATTGTGCGCGTGGTTCTATGCAAGGATACATTATAAGAGAATTTCATGTTTAGGTTACTGTTAAGCAAAGACAGTTTAGTTTCCTTTCTCCGAACAGGATGGCTTGTCATCTTGGTGTGAAAGGAAAGCCATGACTTTCTGCGACTCAGGCAGCATCAGTTATTGGGTTTATATTTCCATCAATATAATGTTATTTCATTTAGGTTTGTCAACAAAGAATGAACCCAGTCTTGGACTTGATAAGAACTTCGAGATGCTCGTACAGTCTCAAACGTCACCTTAACATCAGAGGAAGGACCCGTCTCTATCACGTCTCAAGTATTTCTTCAAAACATATTAAAGAATTATGTAGATTTTAAAGTAAATATTTGCTCATTGACAAAATGTGCCCTGACGGCACCAGACAATGTTACAGCTATCAGAGTAGTCTCGCACGGGCACAACAGAGTGAAAGAGAGAACATTATTTGCTAGCAGCGTCACTGTAATATAACTTTGATCTGAGACTGATCTACGAGTGTCCTTTACATGTGGATTCGCCCTCTCGTTGTTATTAGCACGTAAACCGATTTTGACATTAATTCTGTTGTTTTTTGTTATCAGCATGAGTTATCCAATTTTCCCATCTCTCCGCACAATTTCACCAACAGGCTAACTTCTGAAACCATGCGGCCAAACAGAATACTTGGAGCCAAACCCGAAAATGAGCAGGTTGGAAAAAATCAAACAAACTTCCTTTAGAGAGATGCGTGGGGAAATCAAAGCCTCCAAACCAAGACTTTCGAAAGAGAAACATGCAAAAAGGAAAATTTCTTAAATCAACCCAGTTCATCCTCATGCATAATGTACAAGAGGAAATTGAAAATCGGAAAGAAGTGAATTTGATACAGTGCTAGGACTCGCCATTTGAGCTGCAAAATGCCCAGCGATTGTATCCTTACTATTGATCCAGCAAGATGGAATGTTTCAACATTCTCTTCCTCTTGGCCATATGATTTTCCTCAGCGGTTATGCGTCCTGACAGGTCAATCGTCATACGGTGTAAAGATAATCCCCATGTGCGGAGTTATCCCCCTGGGCGAGATCCGCTACGAGGGGCACTGTTTGAAGGGATTGGAGCGATTTGGAGATAGAAATACAATCAGGAGCATAGATATTGTTCAACCTTTTGACCTTTGAAACATGACAGCTACATAAAGCATATCTGGGGAGTAAATGGAATCTGATACACAAATTGATCGAACGAATTGAGTGCATTAGTGAAATTTATTTTTTATGGTCCCAGGCAGAAAAGGGCGGCTACGGTCTTTGACACTAACATAAGATCGTGCCACTTGCTTATCTGTCTGTCTTACGATGGAGCTGTAACCGACGTCAAAGGTGAGAGCCGTGGGTCCAGAAAATTACATCTCCCCTTCCATGTGTCGGTCTCAGTTTTGGAAGTTCTCCAAACGTTATTACTTTGTGTCCTGGTTGTTTTAGACGAGTGGTAACCGGCCACGTTCTCATGGGTGATGTGGCTGTAGTTGTCTTGATCTTACATGTATAACGTTACATGTTTGGGTGTTCTCATTCTTGGTTCTAATGGCATCCTAATTTAATTGGCGTTTAACTGGCAAAGCAAGTCGCCATTGAACATGTCTAACGTAGTTGGGTTATTCATTGATTATCTATGTTGCTTGTTGGATAATGTTTGTATAATACTTCATGTGATGCATTATTTATTATGTTTTACAGATTAAAGATAATATGCAGCAGAGAGGGTTCGGGTGATCCTGGCACAGTCAGGCTGGTAAGGCTCATCATCAGCTCAGGGCCCTTGCCCCCTCTACACGCAGCCCAGACAGCGAATGGGACTTCTCCCAGGAAACGCTGCCTAGTCGAACCCACCAAGAACTTTCCGGAGAATATGAAGGCTCCCCAACACTGCAGCCTTCTGCATTACCCAGAGTGTCAGAAGGGCTGTGCTCCCGGTGGAGAACCGGGCACTCTCCTGATCTGCGCCAAGAGATCAGGAGGTACCAAACCAAGGGCACCGAGAACAATGGGGAGCCTGACGACAGTGTACTTGGGATGCAAGCGAGACATTTCAAAGGCGAGGTCCGCATATTTATCATGCTTTTCCTTAATCTTGCCAATCACATTGGTGTCAAAAGGGACAGAAAATTCTATGATATAAATAAATTCATTGGCTTTATCAAAAAGGACAAGATCAGGTTTGTTGGCAGGAATTCTTCTCAGGCTGTATATGGGCCTATTCCACAGAAGTTTGAAAGCATTATTTTCCATGACGCCCTGGACATGTTCAGGGTCGTACCATGGATGGACCTCGGAGTCAAAGCCACAGGCATGTCGGAGACGGTAGTAAAAGCAACGAGCCATGCCATCATGTCGTTTAAGATATGCTGTTTGTGCCAAGGAAGGGCATCCACTGACAAGGTGCTGGACAGTCTCTGTAAATTCATTGCAAAGTCGACATTTCATGTTAATATTCTCTTTCAGAATCACATTTAGGCGATTACGAGTGGGAAGTGACTGGTCCTGAGCAGCAAAAAGGAAGCCCTCAGTTTCACATTTAAGACCAGCCGACTTCATCCAGGCGAAGGAGTCGGTGGGATTGCTATTCTGTTCAACACACTGCATGTACACACGATGTAATGGCTTCTCAGAAAGCTTCTCCACAAAAGACCGACTCTGGGCAGACTTGGTTAAGGACTTCACCTGGTTTACTCCTATCGCTGTACTGTCCAGCAGTACATTGGCATCAGCAAAGTCAACCTCAAATTTCAGATTCTGTCCAACAACCTTGGCACGCTTAAAATAACTGTGGAATTCCTTGCTTTCATCATGAGTCTTCACATGCATCACCAGAGGATCATCCGATAAATAGATATGTGCAAAAGTACACAATAAAATTCTGTCATGAAGAGCCTCCACATTAATCAAACCCCGACCTCCAGAATTGATTGGCATGTATAAACGGTTAAGAGAGGAACGAGGGTGGTGGGCTCTGTTATCAGACATGATCCTTCTGGTCAGACGGTCAAGACTCTGGATGTCTTGTTTTGTCCAATCAACTACTCCAAAGGAATAGGAGAGGACTGGCACAGCAAAAGTATTGGTGGCTTTGACCTTGTTACGAGCATTTAGCTCTGAGCTACAGATTTTCTTTAAACGAGATTTATACTCGGCCCGAAGTTTTTCTTGAATCTGGGCATTCTGGAGCTTGTCTCGAACTTGCATTCCAAGATAGGTGTAGGCCTGATCTTCCACAAGATGCTCAATAACTCCTCCCCTTATTATTATTATTATTATTATTATTATTATTATTATTATTATTATCATGGGCCATATTGGATGCCACTTGGGGCTTGAGGCACTGTATGCTTTTTAGTGATAGCTTAAGTGAACTAACATGATGGTGAGCCTCGGATGCATGACAGGATCTCTGGTGTGATTTGAACCATAGTAGGATCCTGATAAACGATACAAGACTAGGTTCAAAATTGATGGTACACGTTAATATTCAACCGGTCACAAGTTCCTCTGAAAGTGAGAGATCTGTGTCAGGACTCGGACACATGTTAGGACTCAGGTCTGTGATAGGATGATGGTAATCTGATTATACCATCATATAGACATATAGTTGTTGATCAGTGTAATCAGAGGAAATGTGGTAGACTGAATCCACAACCAACGTATCCTTGAACGATTAAGGGAAGCAACTCCATTGGATGCCAATGGGACCAATTGGAGCTATGTTTATACAGAGTGATGCTTTGTGATATATGGTTGACACGTGAAACGGCCGAGGCAGGTGCTGGGCAGGGCAATGTTTGCACGTGTGTTATCTGTGCAAAATAACCGACCCAAATATATAGAAATAATTACTTTTGCATGCAAACCAGTCGATGTTTGTTGATATTTCACAGTGAAAAATGTTATATGTCCCTGTAACACTTTACAAAACTACTCCGTTGATGTTTGTTGGTGGTGGAGTAGCCACATAGTTAAGGCGTTCGCTCGTTCTCTCAAAGTTCCGGGTTCGATTCCTCTAATGGATGCAATGTGTGAAGCATATTTCTGGTGTCCGCCACCGTGGTGAAACCTACAATCACACAATGTGACACCTAACCGGACTTAATTCTGGTATTTCTTGGACTGCACGCATTTGATGTTCACGCACTCTTCTGTCCTTTATTGCATAATACTGAACTGTCGGCAGTATTGATCTTGCCGCCTACCATATCTCTGTATTATTAATGTTAAATATCACTCATCTGAAGTACTCACTCTCATATCGCGCTACAGCCAGCATCACATATACTTCAATTAACAAAACATCTTCAGGCACAACCAGTAAGATGTATACAAATAGCGTTCAATGCTAGCGGAATCAGAATGACTTAACTTGATCTATAAACCAAACAACGGATATAATTCAGTCACTTTCAGTTTTTGGTTATAACACAATGTCTAGTCATTACCTGCGTATGTGCCAGAACTGAATGAACGAATATTTTATTTGAAAAATACCACCATCATGTTTTGTGTCTTTTACCGTTCGACAAAGTTGAACAATGACACAACAGGCAAGTCGACTTCTACAGTGTCAAGTGCAATAGGTTTAACAGATTCAGCAATTTGCTATATTATCGCTATAATGAAATTTACACGTCAGTTAGCTGAGGCGTGTGTTCCTCCAAGCCAGGAACTAATGGAATAAGTTCCATTAATCCATTCTGTTTGTTGGATGTCACTTTCGGAATTAGCCGCTAGTGCACGCAATCAGCATAAACTTCATTTCATTAGGAAGAGATGGAACGAAGCAGAGATTAACAGACTGGATGGATTTAAGAGGATGGCAACACGAGGTATACACATCAATGTTCAGTTTTCCCCATGTCTGATAATGATCATGATGATAACATCATCCTTGAAAGGTCTCCTTAGTTTTTGCATCATTTTCAACGTTATGCTTACGGACATCTTATGAAAGACACGCTCCTTTGGTAAGCCGCAGTTATTCTCTCAAATAAACTATTTTGACAATATTGAAAGAAGAAATGTTCTGTATTCCATAACTGCATAGCTTCTGAAGCAATTTAGATGTATTATGTGCATGTTCGTGCTTATCACGTTGCTCCAAGACTAATCAGACAATGGGGTAGCCCAGTCGTTAAAGCGTTCACCTGTCAGACAAAAGACCCGGGATCGATTATCCATATGTGTAAAATGTGCGATGATCTTTGACGGCGTCCCCGACATCATTGGTGTTTTGAACACAGTGTATTAAGTCATTTTAACATTTTCCTTCTTTTATCAAGATATCTGGATCTTATATGTACATATACACGTGTGTACTCTGTTACTAAGTGATGATCTGCGTTGGAGACATACGCATGGAAATGTGTTGCAACACATATGATTTTACCCCCAGCTTAACCATTAATATTCCCATCATATTTATGTTTGGATGATTATTTTGTCCCTTCGGGCGCACTCTTCATTGATTGAAGACGTGCTGTGATCAAAGGCTAGCATCACGTGCAAAACATGCAGTCGTCACGGTACGCAGCTCTATCATGGACCGCCTGGAGTCCAGATCTCAATCTCATAGTGCATGTATGGGTCATTATGGGTCACAGAATACGCCAGAGAGATCCTTCACTAGACAATTTTCCTGTATTGGAATAAGTCCTCAATCAAACATGGAATGTAATTCCTTAACATCAAATTCAACGTCTGATCCATGAAAAAGAGGATCCATTGCAGTTGGCAGAGGTTACACCAGACATTGACACTGGGCTTGGGTATTGATACTTATGTTATTTCCTAAATGACTGTTCATGGCACTCAAACGATCATAGTCGTCAGCTCTTCAAAATGAATCCGTTGTTTCCCATGTTTGCTTCCTGAATAAACCACAGTGTTTCGCTCTATTTATTTATTATTGGATATGTATATAGCGCACATATCCACACACTAGTGCATGCTCAAGGCGCTGTTAGTTTTTCCCTCGATCATTGGATGTCAATCTCAACGGCACATCTTATTATCAATCTCAACTCCCTGGGGATCATACAACTCTTGCAGCCACTAGGCTCACTGAGTTATTGCGGCTTTAGATTTGCATTTAGATTTGCCATTTAAGTATTTTTTTTAGGGTCAAATGATCCAGATAGTAAGTTAAATTGAGGTTAGGATATGTCTCAACAATGGTAATGGTAACATTGTGATACATTGAAAAATATAAGGAGTTGCGATGCCTTTTGTCTTTGTGTATTTATGGTATTGCTCTTAAGCAATACGTCTGGAGACGGTCTTCTTTCGCGTCATCATCAATGGGATGTAAAAATTCGTCGATCTTCGTTAATCCGGTCATTTGTGAATCCGGAGGTTTCACTGGGAGCTGTATTTTCCGATTTATAGAGCTTTCACTGTATTTCGATTTGATGGGACATTAACCAAAGAAGTTGCGCTGCAATGCTCTTGGAGTACTCTGTGTCGAAAGACACGGCTCTAATAATCTCTAGTTGTGCACAGTATAACTGGAATATTGCTGCGTGCGGCGTAACACTAAACTCACTCACTCACCTTGAAATTAGCCCCACAAATAGTTGTAAGTGTAATACTTCAGCTCAGACACTAAATCATCGTGTGAATGAATTCCGAATTCTGAGTCTCAAGTAGTTTTTTTAAGAATATATTTTATTTGTTTTCTGTTGAAAGTAAATATTGGCACATTTAGGGAGGCGCCGTGACTTCACCAAACAGCAAGTGTTACAGCGAATACAACAGTCTCTTCGATGCAAGATGCATTGGAATTCGGTACCAGCGCTCGAACTTACACGTAATAGATAGAGAGACAGTATAATTTCCTTCTGACGTCATTGGATTAAAACTTTGAGATTGATCTAAGGGCTTCCTTCACTTGTGCAATCTTCTTCCCCTTGTGATTAACACGTAAAATAACAATTTATATTTTGAATACTCCTTGGAAAACCGGTTTTGACATTTGTTCTGTTATGATTTTGTACTTTCGGCATGTTACTAGCAAGTGTTATCCAATTTTCCCATCCCTCCGCACAATTTCACAAACAGGCTAACTTCTGAGACCATGGACCAAAAAAATAGTTGGAGCCAAACCCGAAAATGAGCAAGTTGGGAAAAAAATCAAACAAACTTCCTTTATAGAGATGCGAGGAGAAATCAAAGCCTCCAAACCAAGACTTTCGAAAGAGAAACATGCAAAAAGGGAAATTTCACAAATCAACCCAATTCATCCTCATGCATAATGTACAAGAGGAAATTGAAAATCGGAAAGAAGTGAATTTGATACAGTGCTAGGACTCGCCATTTGAGCTGCAAGATGCCCAGCGATTGTATCCTTACTATTGATCCAGCAAAAGGAATGTTTCAACATTCTCTCCCTCTTGACCATATGATTTTCTTCAGCGGTTATGCGTCCTGACAGGTGTATGGTGTAAAGAACATCCCCATGTGCGGAGTTATCCCCCTTGGCGAGATCCCTACGAGGGGCACTGTTTGAAGGGATAGGAGCGATTTGGAGATGGAAATACAATCAGGAGCATAAATATTGTTCAACCTTTTGACCTTTGAAACATGACAGCTACATAAAGCATATCTGGGGAGTAAATGGAATCTGATAGACAAATTGATCGAACGAGGTTTGAGTGCATTAGTGAAATTGATTTTTTATTGTCTGAAGCAGAAAAAGGGTGACTACGGTCTTTTGACACTCACATAACATCGTGCCAGTTGCTTATCTGTCTAGCTTATGATGGAACTACAACCGACGTCAAAGTTGAGAGCCGTGGGTCCAGAAAATAACATCTCCCCTTCCATGTGTCGGCCTCGTATTTGGAAGTTCTCTAAACGTTATTACTTTCTGAAATTCGGTCCTGATTGTTTCAGACGAGTGGTAAACGGCTACGTTCTCATGGGCGATGTGGCTGTAATTGTCTGGATCAAATGTTTGGGTGTTCATGTTCTTTGGTCCGATAATGTCCAATAGTATTCTTATTTAATTGTCCGATTAACTGGCAAAGCAAGTCGCCAGTGAAGATGTCGAACGTATTTTGGTCATTCATTGATTATCTATGTTGCTTGTTGGACAATGTGTGTGGAGTACTTCATGTGATGCAACAGTCGCTGTTTTTTCAGGGAACGTCTCACAAAGGATTACTTTTTATATCATGAGTCACTTGTGTCATATTAGATGTCACTCCTGGTGCATTGGAATTCGGTACCAGCGCTCGAACTTACACATAATAGAGAGAGAGAGAGAGAGAGTATAATTTCCTTCTGACATCATTTGATTAAAACTTTGAGATTGATCTAAGTGTTTCCTTCACTTGTGCAATCTTCTTCCCCTTGTGATTAACACGTAAAATAACAATTTATATTTTGAATACTCCTTGGAAAACCGGTTTTGACATTTGTTCTGTTATGATTTTGTACTTTCAACAATTTATTAGGAAGTGTTACTAGCTAACTTCTGAGACCATGCGATCAAACAGAATACTTGGAGCCAAACCCACAAATGAGCAAGTAGGGAAAAAAATTAAACAAACTTCGTTTCGAGAGATGCAAGGGGAAATCAAAGCCTCCAAACTAGGACTTTCGAAAGAGAAACATGCAAAAAGGGAAATTTCTCAAATCAACCCAATTCATCCTCATGCATAATGTACAAGAGGAAATTGAAAATCGGAAAGAAGTGAATTTGATACAGTGCTAGGACTCGCCATTTGAGCTGCAAGATGCCCAGCGATTGTATCCTAACTATTGATCCAGCAAGATGGAATGTTTCAACATTCTCTCCCTCTTGGCCATATGATTTTCCTCAGCGGTTATGCGTCCTGACAGGTCAATCGTCATATGGTGTAAAGAGAATCCCCATGGGCGGAGTTATCCCCCTGGGCGAGCTCCAGTATGAGGAACGGAGCTAGGGTATGAAGTTCCCTTTTTGAAGGAATTGGAGCGAATTGGAGATAGAAATACAATCAGGAGCATAAATATTGTTCAACCTTTTGACCTTTGAAACATGGCAGCTACATAAAGCATATCTGGGGAGTAAATGGAATCTGATACACAAATTGATCGAACGAGGTTTGAGTGCATTAGTGAAATTGATGTTTTAAGGTCCGAAGCAGAAAAAGGGCGGCAGTGGTCTTTTGACACTGACATAAGATCGTGCCAGCTGCTTATCTGTCTAGCTTACAATGGAGCTGTAACCGACGTCAAAGTTGAAAGCCATGGGTCCAGAACATTACATCTCCCCTTCCATGTGTCGGTCTCAGTATTGGAAGCTCTCCAAACGTTATTACTTTATGAAATTCGGTCCTGGTTGTTTCAGACGAGTGGTAATCGGTCACGTTCTCATGGGTGATGTGGCTGTAGTTGTCTGGATCTTACATGTGTAACGTTACATGTTTATGTGTTCTTGTTCTTGGTTCCAGTAGCATCCATTATTTGTCCTAATTTAATTGGCCGATTAACTTGGAAAACTAGTCACCAGTGGAGATGTCTAACGCATTTGGGTCATTCATTGATTGTCTATGTTGCTTAATAGGAAATGTGTACTTCGTGTGATGCAACAGTCTTACTCGCTGTTCTTTTTCAGGGAACGTCTCAAAAAAGGATTACTTTTTATATCGTGCGTCATGTTAGACGGCCACTTGTGTCATGTTGGATGCCACTCCTGGGATCTATGACAGGGAAAGATTACACGACAGGTCTCCTATACACAACAGGACTCTGACCTGTACCATGATTTCGATCTTTGACATGACAGATGTATCATAGGACTGAGGTCCGTGACAGGGTACAGACCAATATGGTAGTATACAGACCCACTGTGGGATTAAGATAAATGTAATGACTTAAATCCTTGAACGTATACAGATGACATCATATGTTAATGGCTTAGAATCAAATCATCCAAACATAATAGATCTGTGCTAGATGTATGTGACACTATTCTGGAGAGTATATCAGTTAATTGACACTTTCATCGGAATGTGTCAGAAATCAAATAATAATGCTGCCCGTGTCTTCATCAGCCCCATGACGTTTATATTACTGATCTAACAGTTAAAATAGGGCAAATCTGGCAGATCAGATCAACGATCAGATCCTGGTACTTTTGAGGGAAACAACTCTGCCTGAGGTAAAATGGACCGTTTTGAGCCATTAAGCCGGATTGTAAATGTTATGTAAATAACACCATGTATGGGTTGATGGGTGTGATGGATGGATGGATATTTTATTACTCACATAGTTGAAAATGTGTCCTGTTTTCTCATCGTTATTATCATTTATACTCTCCATATTTTTTATTTATATTCTTCATATTTATCATTTATATTCTTCATATTTATTATTTATATTCTCCATATTTATAATTTATATTCTTCATATTTATTATTTATATTCTCCATATTTATTATTTATATTCTTCATATTTATTATCTCCATATTTATTATTTATATTCTTCATATTTATTTATATTCTTCATATTTATTATTTATATTCTTCATGTTTATTATTTATACTCAGCCACCATTATATTTACCAGATATCCATATTGTACGACAGCATGACATGCTTTATGTGGTAGATGTATTTTATCCGTGAGAACTGGTCTTCAAAAAGCTATGTTTATTAGAGATGACAAACTGAATAGTATGGTCAGGCTCACTGACATCATTGCCTTTGATGCCTTTGGTTTGGTCGCGCTGCGTTAACCAACACAGACATATGTACCCCGTTGTGAGTACACTATTTGTAAAAAGTGAAATATAGTATATTTGTACTCATGTTGTCAAAGCACATATCTTCACGTGGCAGCCGTTGTTGTGGACCACGTGCTGTGCTGCCACGGCAGTTGCCTTTCAATAAATCGTCAAGCAAACGAAACAGAATAATGGGATCTTTGCAGGCGAATAATCCCCCCGTTTGTCTTCATAAACCGTGTCCTTAACAAAGTTTGAGCGGATTAACTGCTGTGGAGACCAAGCTTTGATATTCACAGTGTGACGTAAGCCTGTTTGAGCGTGTGATGATTGAGAACCCTGGATAATGAGGATGAGGATGCTGACTGCCCCTCTGTATCAAAAAGGGGCGGTGGGACAGCCTTATTGTTGAAGTGTCCGCTCGTGACGCTGAAGATCCGGGTTCGATTCCCCACATGGGTAAAATGTGTGAGGCCCATTTCTGGTGTTCCTGACAGATATTTCTGTTATATTGGTAAAGGCGGCGTAAAACCATACTCTGTCACGCTATATGGAGTCAAATGTTCTACAAAGTTTGATGGTTGTAGCAATGTCAGGACTAACAGATCCTCCAAAGTTTGTCGGACTGGCCTGGGATGTTGGACATCCTTGACGTGGTAACGGTATGTTGGACAGGCATGGATATTTGACATTATATTTGATAGGTTTGGGCGATTGCAAACGGTTATGATCAACGATGTTTGGCAAGCTTGTTCATTTGAAAGACCATATTGATTTGTGTCGAGCTTGGCAGTATTAGTGTTATTTCGAAGACTAAATTACTCAGCAAAACCACTATTTATTATTTCTCTTCGAACACGCTAAAGGAACTGTCACACGTTAAATAAAACTGACGGATATTAGGAACTTTTCATTTTGTCCAAGCCACGGGGTGTGTATTTGAATCAAAACGGGTATAACAAACTACGGTTATAGCGAACAAAACTTAGTGGTCGTTTTTGCTTTATTATAACCCTAGAATACGAGGGGCTTCCCAAAAGTTGTCGGCCTCACCTAGAAAATTATTCAAATGCAGCTGATTTTATGTGGGTTTTTTTCTACGTATTATCTGTCAACCTCAAGCAGATTGCTTTTGTCATGTTCCAGCCTCACGATCCCCGTTTTGTTTGACTCTTTATCTTGGTACCCTAAAAAACGCAAATTTGCAATAAATGCATCACAAACTTCAGGAAACAAACTATGCAAGAAACACTTTGTGTGTTTGAGATAGGCAGAAGTCCTCTAGAATCAAACGTAGATATTAAAGTGCCCAAAAATGCAATTTGAAACTACAATCATTTGTTAAAGTGACTCCCCCATGACGTGACGTAACGTGTGTGGTGTGTGTGTGTGTGAGAGAGAGAGAGAGAGAGAGAGAGAGAGAGAGAGAGAGAGAGAGAGAGAGAGAGAGAGAGAGAGAGAGAGAGAGAGAGAGAGAGAGAGAGAGAGAGAGAGAGAGTGTGTGTGTGTGTGTGTGTGTGTGTGTGTGTGTGTGTAGGATTGTTTGGCATGTTTGCTTCTCTGACTAACTGGAGTGTTTCGGTTTTCTTGCCTGTAGATTTGCCATTTGATTATCCCTTGAGGGTCAATTTAATCAGATAGTAATCTCAATTGATGTTTGGATACGTTCCCTGAAATGGTGAATGGTAACATTTTGATACCATGTAAAATATGAGGAGTTGCAATGCTTTTTTTTCTCTTTGTACTTATGGTATTGTTCTTAAGCATTGTGTCAAGAAACAGGTGTTCTTGAATGGGATGTTAAAAACCGTGCATTGTTAGTTAATCCGGTTATTTGTTAAATCCGGAGGTTTCAATGAAAACTGTAGGTTCCGATTTTAAGAGCTTTCACTGTATTTCGATTTGATCGGACGTTCACCAAAGATTTTGTACTGCAGTGCACTTGGAGTACTCAGTGTCGAACGAGGTGAAAGAGAGGAATGTAACAATCTTTAATTGTGCACATTAATACTCTAGTGCTAAAGGCCAAGGGTTTGTGTAACACTGACATTATATGCCACTGATGTCCATCAATAGTGTTTTTTCTCCTTATGTTATTAGAAAAACGATTTCAAAGTTCAAACTCAGAAACTATATCATCATGTGAATGAATTCTTAAGTGCCATTTTCTTTTCTAATTTCAGACGATGAAACTGAATCTCAAATAATTTTGAAGATTATTTCATATTTGTTTACATTCGAAAGTAAATATTTGCACATTTGAGAATGTGCTGTGAGTGTAACAGACAGTGAGTGTTATGGCGAATACAATAGTCTCTTCGATGCAAGGTCAAGTGGAATTCGGCACTACCGTTCGAGCTTACACAATAATAGAGAGAGACAGTATAATTTCCTTATGACATCATTGGATTAAAACTTTGATATTGATTTAAGGTCGTCCTTCACATGTGGAATCTTCTTCCCCTTGTGATTAACACGTACAGTATCAATTCCTATACTGGACAAAAATAGTTAGTGATATATGTAAATTTTCAAATTATGAATAATTATCTATTTATTCATTGACACACTGATAACCCAGTTTTGATATTTGTTCTTTTGCGCTTTTGTACTTAACGTAAGGTATTAGCAAGTGTTATACAATTTTCCCATCTCTCCGCACGATTTCGCAAACGGGCCAATTTCTGAGACCATGCGAGCCAAACCCACAAATGAGCAAGTAGGGAAAAAAATTAAACAAACTTCCTTTCAAGTGACGCTTTCGGAAATCAAAGCTTCCAAACTAGGATTTTTCAAAGAGAAACATGGAAAAAGTGAAATTTCGCAAATCAGCCCAGTTCATCCTCATGAATAATGTACAAGAGGAAATTGAAAATCGGAAAGAAGTGAATTTGATACAGTGTTAGGACTCGCCATTTGAGCTGCAAGATGCCCAGCGATTGTATCCTTACTATTGATCCAGCAAGATGGAATGTTTCAGCATTCTCTCCCTCTTGGCCATATGATTTTCCTCAGCGGTAATGCGCCTTGACAATCGTCATATGGTGTAAAGAGAATCCCCACGGGCGGAGTTATCCCCCTTGACGAGGATCGGAGCCCTGTTTGAAGGGATTGGGGGCGATTTGGAGATAGAAATACAATCAGTAGCATAAATATTGTTCAACCTTTTGACCTTTGAAACATGGAAGGTATATAAAGCATACACGGGGAGTAAATGGAATCTGATACACAAACTGATCGAACGAGGTTTGAGTGCATTAGTGAAATGGATCTTTTTTTGGTCATGAAGCAGAAAAAGGGCGGCAATGGTCTTTTGACACTGACAAAAGATCATGTTATTTGCTTATCTGTCTAGCTTACAATGAAGCTACAACTGACGTCGAAGTTGAGAGCAGTGGGTCCAGAAAATTACATCTCCCTTTTCATGTTTCGGTCTCAGTTTTGGATGTTCTCCAAACGTTATTACTTTGTGAAAATCGGGTCTGGGTGTTTCAGACGAATGGCAAACGGCCACGTTCTCCCGGATGGCGTGGCTGTAATTGTCTGGATCACATACCTCCAAATGTTTGGCTGTTCTTGTTCATAGGTCCAATAATGTATAATATTCTTATTTAATTGTCCAATTAACTTGCAAAGCAAATCGTCACTGAACCTGTCTAAACTATACTATTCACACTTTGCTAAGGATCAAATCATGGATTTAACAGAAAACTATTATGTGGGGTCAAATTTGATTTAAATACCTAAGCTTATTTTAAGCATGGATCCTAGGTTTCAGAATGTCATTGCATCTTGTGGATCCTATATCTGATAATGACAGGTGTTGTTTATTTGTCAATGACTCGTTCCATGATTTGCAAAATGGTTGATTGGTGCCACGAAAACCATATTCATGGTTACTTATGTAACATGTGCATAAAGTTAGATTAAAGTGACTATTTGTCAAATGAGGGGTTACCATATTGTTATTTATCCAGTTGTAAATGGATTCAATTTCAAATATAAATCTACGGTTAGGTGAATTTGTGAATTTTTGTTATCCTTAGCAAAGTGTGAGTAGTATACATGTGTATTTCGGTCATTCATTGATTTTCTATGTTGCTTATTGGACAATGTGTGTTTAATACTTCATGTGACGCAACAGTCGCTGTTTTCTCACAAAGGATCACTTTTTATATCACGAGTCACTTGTGTCATATTGGATGCCACTCCTGGGATCTATGACAGGAAAGATGACACGACAGAACTGAGACACATGTCAGGACTCTCATCTGTGATAGGACTTCGATCTATGACAGGACAGATGTACCGTAGGACTGAGTTCCGTGACAGGGTACAGACCCATATGGTGGGACAGAGTCCCACTGTGGGATTCAAATAAATGTAATGTGGACACTGCTGGATGGGCGTGAGTGTTAGATACATATATGTATGTGTTGCACTATTTTGGAGAGTATATCAGTAAATTCACATTTTAATCTAAATGTGTCAGACATCAAAGAATAATGCTGGCCATGTACTCATCAGCCTCAAGACGTTTATGTTGCTGATCAAACAGCAAATGTGGGAGACATAATCCACGATTCTACCATGACATCAGTAAACACTGGATTGTGATTGGTTAATTCAGGTCATTCAGAGGTATATAATCACGTTATACAGGTCTCTGTTTTCCGTGCGCAATCATACATGGTTTACGGTAATGCACTATTTTTGTCTGCCCACTAACATGGCGGACACCAAACAACCTACCGATGCATCGATAAATTACGGCGATTTTACTGTCGGAAATTACACATATGTCTTTAAAGATGGATTTAGCGATGACGGGCTCGACTCACTACTTGCGTAAATCACAGCAATAGGTGTTTATACATACAAAAGTACTTCGAAAGCATGGAAACAAATATTCAGTCGAACAAGATCAAAACATCGTCTGCTTTCCGAATAAAAATTCAGCAAAAACAAATATGTTTACGTTGATTCTATGTTATGTCAGAATAGATCCAGCAATAGACTGCTACATAATTTCCGTGTTAAATTTATTATCAGCTTTCGTCAACGATATCGCCACTGATCTTGATCCGGTAACGAAGGATGCATTAACATCGAACGCCGAAGAAATTTTAATGCCTTCCGTCGACATAAATAAACAGTTGGGTTATCAATTCAAACAAAATGACAATTTTGAAATTTGTACTGTTTCAAATTTAGCAGTAGTAAAACACAATTACAGTATCTGCAAACCGTTCTGTTTAGCCCAACATATTTTTTTTTCTAAAAGTATAATATCATTGAAAAAGTTATTTAGCTTAGTCATGATCCCTCTTATCCATTACACTGCTTGATCTAAAGTAGTCTATTAAAGAATAATTAATTACCTTACCGTGTTTATGCCAGAGGTACACCCTCATGTTCTGATCCATCCTTTCGGAAATATCACCACAAACCTGTCTCTTTGTCAACAGACTCGCGAACATGCCAGCGAATCCGATTCAATTTGAATTCACTACACTTTGAAGCCACTAGGTCACAAAACACTTTCCAAAATGTAGAAAATAATATCCGTAGAATCGAATTTGAGCACAAAGTACACACATGAGTGTGTAAGAGTCATCACAGCTGTCGCACGCAGACGTAGAGGTGCGTGAAATCGTCAAGTTGACAGGGCGCAAAATTCAACAGTATCTAAATTCGGTACAACACGGACTCCTCGTTACAGCAAAAGCGCCTCCACTCTTAAATTTTGTACCAGTACCAGTAATTAGATATCAAAGACTATCTCAGTCATACAATCAGGTTAACCTTGCGCAAACTGTCAGAGGCTCTCCTGTCGCATCTTTCCAAATTTGCACGTAAATGTAAACAATGACTTCCGAGAAAAGGTCAAGGCCATGAGGTTGCTGCCATTATTCTGGTGGGGTAAGGGTCTACTGTGGAATTTTCAAATGTGAACCAAGCTTTTTAAACTTATTTGATATATGTTTTCCAACTTATCAGTTAATGATTGGTGATTGATGCATTGAAAAAACAAAACTTGATTTGTTATTACTGAATCTGGAGTTTGTTAGTCATTGACGGTTTGCCACCAATCACCCCGTTTCGGGCGATGCCACTTGAGATTGGAATGCGAGGCCGCTTCACGTATTGACTCGTAACCAAAGAAAGAGCTCCACCTGAAATTGTTCATAAAATTGTCATGGTAGAATGGAGATAAACCTACTGTGTTGGAAAATCAGAGGTATATAACGAAATTATAATAGCTCTAAATTGTTCATTTAAAACCTCACGCGTTCGGTTTTAAATGAACAATTTAGATTTATTATAATTTCGTTATATACCTCTGATTTTCCCACACAGTAGGTTTATCTCCTAATTATCGTATACTGGCACTTTTGAGGGCAGCAACTCTACGGAGGTAAAATGGACCAGTTTGAGTCAGGAAGTTGGATTGTAAATATTATATTAATGACACCATAAACATGAAGAGAAACGGGGAGATCCTATAACGATATATATAAATTCTTTCATTGATCCATCCATTGTGTGTGTGTGATTACTCCAATAGTTGGCAAAAAGTCCTGTTTTATCGTTGTGACCATTTATATTCTTTATATACATCATTTACTCTCAGTCACCATTGTTTCCACCAGATGTCTATATTATAAGACTATACGACAGTCTTTATATGGTTAATGTATGTTTATTCGTTTGAAGTTTCAACCTAGGTCTTCAAAAGCTATGCAAACGGAATAGGGTGGTCCGGCTCACTGATTTGGATGATGGATGTCATAATGCCTCTAGTGTGTAGAATGCTGCTCACGATTTGTTCGTTCGGAGTTTACCAGCACAAAGATATGTACCCCTTTGTGAGTACACTATTTGTAAAAAGAGAAATATCTATTTGCACTTATGTTGTCAAAGCACATGACTTCGCGTGGCAGTCGTTGTTGTGGACCACGCGCTGTGCTGCCACGGCAG
This sequence comes from Haliotis rubra, assembly GCF_003918875.1. Classification (NCBI taxonomy): domain Eukaryota; kingdom Metazoa; phylum Mollusca; class Gastropoda; order Lepetellida; family Haliotidae; genus Haliotis; species Haliotis rubra. The sequence goes on from NW_025767537.1 coordinate 137,237, forward strand.
TTTCCTTCAATAAATCGTCAAGTAAACGAATCAGAATAATGGGATCTTTGCAGCCGAATAATCCCCCCGTTTGTCTTCATAAACCGTGTCCTTAACAAGGTTTGAGCGGATTAACTGCTGTGGAGACCAAGCTTTGATATTCACAGTGTGACGTAAGCCTGTTTGAGCGTGTGATGATTGAGAACCCTGGATACTGAGGATGAGGATGCTGACTGCCTCTCTGTATCAAAAGGGGCGGTGGGACAGCCTTACTGTTGAAGTGTCCGCTCGTCACGCTGAAGATCCGGGTTCGATTCCCCACACGGGTACAATGTGTGAAGCCCATTTCTGGTGTTCCCCTTCGTGACATTGCCGGAATATTGCTGAGAAAGACATAAAACCCTCCCCTCTCACACTTTATGGACAGAGTCAAATGTTTGACAAAGTTTGATGATTGTCACAATGTCAAACTGACAGATACTATAATGTTTGTCAGACAGGCCTGGGATGTTGGACACCCTCGACGTGCTAACGGCATGTTTGGCAGGCATGGATATTTGACATGATGTTTGATAGGTTTGGGCGTTCCGTAAACTGGAGGACTTGCTCAACGATGGACTTGGACAATTGAGAGATCATGTTGACGGGCATTGTGTCAAGCATTGCAGTGTTGGTGTTATTTTGAAGACTAACTTTTTTAGTGAAGACACCATTTATTGTTGACCGCCTCCGTGGTGTAGTGGTTAGAGCGTCCGCCCGGAGAGCGGAAAGTCGCGGGTTCGATCCCCGACCGCGTCATACCAAAAGACGTTAAAATATGGTACTTGTTGGTCCCTGCCTGGCGCTCGGCATTAATGGGTACAACAAGGACTGGTCGGCTCGGAGTCAGTATAATGTGTCTGAGTGGTGTATTCATGCTTCACTGTGGCATGGTATTTCAGTGGGCTAGCACTATAAAACCAGCTTCAGTCTGGGCTAGTACAAGCAGCCGCACATACACATACACATACACACGCATGCACGTCGTCATATGAGCGAAATATTCTCAAGTACGACTTTAAACCCAATTTCACCTCACCTCACCATTTATTGTTTCTTTTCGAACACGCTAGAAGAAACTGACGGATATGACGAACTGTTGTTTTGGTCCCTGTCACGTGGTGTATAATTTAATCAAAACGAGTATAACTAACTACGGTTATAGCGAACACAAATTAGTGGTCGTATTTGTTACGTTAGAAAATAATGATAATAATTCATTTTCATAGCGTCTAGTATCCATCTGTCTAGTTGCTCACTGGACTCTGTAATCACAATCTGATTACCATTACCCCGAATAACCCAAGCTGCCTGTGAGGCGCTAGAAGGTTAATAGTCACACGACTTATCCCACCGGGTACCCATTTTCTGCTGGGTGAACAGAGGCAATTTTGAACAAACTCATTTGCCTGCGATGAGAACACATGTATCACATGTGCTTCGCTGTTGGGCAGGACTGAAGTCCTAGAAACACTCAGGAGTCAAGCTGCCACCCGTCCAAGGACTCTCCGCGCTCATCGTTGCTTAACTTCAACTGATTTGTGGCTCTGTGCACAGGACCACACGATTATAACCCTAGTGTATAGTATGTGCGCGATATACACATGGGAAACAGTATCGCAACACCTATGATGTTTACCCCATAGAGCCATTTATATGCGCAACATACATATGTCGAGTTGCATGATTCTTTGGACCCTTTAGACGCACCATTGATTTTTGATATGCACATTTCTGGTGTCTTGTGCTACGATCAAAGAGTGGCATTATGTACAATACGAGTACTCGTCAAATAGCAAATATCAAGTTTTCGCAAACTGTTCCGACAGCTCCATAACAATCAATTGATTCTTTTGTTGATAAGCAAATATGATGTCTCCTAAACTGCTCAATGATGACAGGTTATTGACATGCGGAATGCTGGCATGTCATTGAGGGTTATTGATGCTGGTTGTCATCCATCGATTATCAGCCGATTGGCCAGACAACTTCAGCACACTAATGACGTAAGAGGCACAATGTCACACATTTTCGACAATATTTTGGCCTATTTTATATATAGTGGGGCATATGCACTCGCTTTAGCTTCCTATTGATGCAATGAAATACTTATTATCCCTTACGACTGGAACTTCGTGGCAAACAGCTTCCAAACAGAACACTTGCCATATATGGAATGTAAACAATTGCTCCGTACATCGAAAACTGTCGCACGCGGTGTTGTCGATGTTTGCCGAACTGGTTTCAATCACAAGGATAGGATATTCGTAAAGAGCGCAGCAAGGAACATAACTCTATGGGGTTCGCTTGAAATAATATTCGACCGGTAGTGGCGCGAGAGTCGATTTAATGCAACGTTGCAATAATTCATTTCGAACTTTTTAATTGAATATGGTAATCTAAATACGTCATTTATTTTGGAATAAATTGTATGGTAGCTTCCCTGAGGGCTGATAGTTAGTATTATTGAGAGAAATGCATAATTTATTTTTAGAGAAGTGTGGTGTGATAGTGCATTTAAGGGCTGTCAGCGTTCAAGTCGACCACGAGTGACAACTCCAAGGGAGGGTAGCACCCTTTTCAAAATCACAAGACTTCATCCGTTCACATCAACGGGCCTGTTAAATGTCCTCCACATCACCGTTTGTCCAACAAAATGGTCCGAAATCGCCTAGAATCGGTCGGGTATGGAGCCAGACGACCCATCAGAACCCCGTTGTTATCCCCAGACCACAAAGCATCACGACTAGCTTGCTGTCAAGCTCAACGCCACTGGAATTTGACGTCATGGAGAAGGTTTCACTGGTCGAGCGAAAGTCGATTTCTTTTGTTCATCACTTATGGCCGAGCTCGTGTTTTGTGCCGCAGAAACAGTCCATTTGCACAGGGAAATAGCTTGGAGCAAGTACTGTTTAGAAGGGGTGCATTGGTAGTTTTGGATCTAACGCAACCGTGACTGACTAGTGCACCTTGTGACGATCAGACAAAATGAATGGACACAGGTACATCATATGCAACCTGGATAGTGTTGTAGTACCTTATTTCGTTGACCATCGTTTGAACACAAGGTCGGTGTTCATGGACGATGATGCCTGTATTCGTCTATAAGGGGTAGACCGCCTCCGTGGTGTAGTGGTTAGAGCGTCCGCCCGGAGAGCGGAAGGTTGTGGGTTCGATCCCCGACCGCGTCATACCAAAAGACGTTAAAATATGGTACTTGTTGGTCTCTACCTGGCGCTCGGCATTAATGGGTACAACAAGGACTGGTCGGCTCGGAGTCAGTATTATGTGTCTGAGTGTGGTGTTCATGCTTCACTGCGGCATGGTATCTCAGTGGGCTAGCACTATAAAACCAGCTTCAGTCTGGGCTAGTGCAAGCAGCCGCACATACACATACATACGCATGCACGTCGTCATATGGAATATTCTCAAGCACGACGTTAAACCCAATTTCACCTCACCGCACCTATAAGGGGTAGCATCTCTATCTGTAGGCGTCCAGATCTCAATCACATAGAGCGTGTTTGGGGCAATGTGGTTCGCAGAATACGGTGGAGAGATCTCAGGTACAAAAGATTCATACATTGGAACAGGCAATCAATCAAGAAGAGGGGAGCATAAAGAGACATCGAGGGTACATCAACCCATGGGCCCCGAGGGACCAGTGAACAACGTTTTTATCTTACCGAACACCCCAATGGTAATTTTGAACTGTTTGAAGCACGGATATCGGATCATAGTATGGAGTACCAGACGACAAGACAAGAAAAACAAATTTAGAGTTATCTCCCTTCATCGATTTGCATTTGCACAACATCGGTAATTTCCGTACGTCATACGTGATTCAATGTTATTCGAGATAAAGAATTACTGCTACGAAGTACCAAATGAGTTCGGCATTCCCAGCGGGGTACATAGAAAATGTTACTCGCTTGTAAGCGGGGTACATTGAAAATAATAGAAGAGCGCTCAGCCAATCAGAAAACGACATTTATGTGTGAGGCAAGATAATGGTTGTTCATACCTATGTGATTTCTTAACGATTATATCTTGAAAATGGCCACACTTTGTAACGTCGTACGATCAAATGTATCAATGAATTATGATTGGTGTCGCGATATTTTTCCATGTGTACATATGGAGCAAAGGTTTTGCTAAGCGAAAGAAAAACATACGTTTTACTAAGGGAAATATATGTCACTTTATAAATCAAAATAATAACATTCCTTACACCACAGGTTTAATAGCAAGACAATGTATGTACACAATTGACAAAAAAGGTTTACAAATACAAATTCAACACCGCTTTACCCCCACAGCCAGCACGCCTTACAACATGAGCACAGGCGGTTTGGGTAGCCTAGTGGTTAAAGCGTTCGCTCGTCACGCTGAAGACCCGGGTTCGATTCCCCACATGTCTTTGTGCACAAGTGTGTAGCCCATTTCTGGTGTCCCCTGCCTGGTATTGCTTGATTATTGCTTAAAGCGATATAAAACCTAACTCACTCACTCACTCAACATGTGCAAGCGGCACACCGGTTGTTGTACGGTTAAACATTCATCCATGTTCGACTCCAACATGTGAAACACTCTTCGGAACGTTATCAGTGTGTATTGCCTCACAACACACAGTAAAAATCACCCACAAGAATATTTTCTTTTCGAAAATCAAATACGTCAACATTTTTCTACATCTTTCCGAACCGATCCAGAGAGTGAATGCGTTGAAGCTTCACTTTAAACCAAGATAAACAAGCTTTACGTGAACATACACAAAAGCGTGCGTCTCTGTGCATGCGCCAAGGGAATTGGACTGCATTACAATGATTGCATTTAAGGGCCTGATTTGTTCCCTCTTCTACTGATGTTTCCGCAGAGCATACGCTTATAATTGTCATTTTACACGGAGCAGGTTATCGTGTATTCAACCAGTGGACATGTAATCTCTTACATGTGAAAATTTACAGTCTGTCTGTCGTCAGACTGTCATTCATGACAGCACTCAATCGACTGCTTGCCCAACGCGTCCCGTTAAAGGTGCGTTCTCACGGTGCGACTTGTAGCATAAGACTTGTAGTAACAACAAGGATCACAACGACTTTGTTATTTATGTACTGTTTACGTCGCATACGACTCGTATCTCGCGAGATTCTCACGTATGACTCGGCAACATGAATTCATCGAGTGAGTGAGTGAGTTAAGGTTTACGCCGCACTCAGCAATATTCCTGCTGTATGGCGGCGGTCTGTAAATAATCGAGTCTTGACCAGACAGTCCAGTGATCAACAGCATGAGCATCGATCTACGCAAATGGGAACCGATGACATGTGTCAGCCAAGTCAGCGAGCGTGATAACCCGATCCAGTTAGTCGCCTCCTACGACAAGCATGGGTTACTGAAGACCAATTCTAACCCGGATCTTCACGGGTTGTGTGGATTCGTCGAGTGAAGAAGAAACGCTCGCCTTAATGTCAGCCTACATATCGCATTCACTATAAAATCTGTTGTCCCGTTTGGAATAGGTGGCATGTTATGCATTCCATAAACATTCCTGTGACAAGTAAAGATGTAAACATAAACAAATGGGACGTCACTCCGAGGTGGACACAGATCTAAGCGATTTGATTGGTCGAGAGCTTGCGACTTGTAGTAGGAATTAGGACATATCCTATGCATTACAAATCAGCTGCGACTAGTTGTATGCGATTTCAAATCGTTACGAATTGGGTGTTCTCAAGCTGCAAACGCTTACAAGTTGTTACTACAAATCGCACCGTGAGAACGCACCTTAACGTTCTCCAGTGTTGAAAGATCGGGACATAAACACCAGTGTCTTTGTGTTCCGCGGTCGTAATGTCAGTTAATGAAATATTGAAATACTAACGGCTCCATTCGGCACTGTGCATGACCTCTTCTAGTTAATAGGTACTATTGATCGGTTGGGTTAAATATACACTGCTCTGATGTATTTACAACGTTCTATCCTAAATATCGTTTTTGTCAATCATACACCCATCGCCGACGACAGCGCTAATCAGAAACGATTCACAAATAAAGAGGATGTGTAAGTGATTCCATCATTGTACAATCCTTTTTCTTTAATAAAATGCCTTCAAATCAATAAATCCCACGGCTTGACGTTCCAAAAACGTGAAATACAATTTGAAATAGACACGTGTCGGTTTCATTCATCAATTGCATGTCGATTTCAATCCTATTTCACGATCTCCAGCTGATGTGCGTAAAGCTTCTGTTGCATGGGACTACACACAGAGCGACATTAGCAATCAATTTCATTAACCTATTTACGTTAATACTGTAAATCATTCCACGGAATATCAAGCTGCATTTGGGGGTTGTGTGGTTCGCTATCGTGCCGAGGGTTGATCGTGTTTGCACACACTCCCGGTGTTTCGAAACGAAAACCGCGCTTCAACATTGGTAATTCCCCGTAGAGCTTCGGTAGCTATATCAACGCCGCGTATTTAGATTGCGAGAACCCCAATCATTTAACTCACTCATTCACTCTATTTAATTTGATAGCCAACAAGGGTAACTTCTAATTAATTTACACCGAAATACATTGCGCGTTGGATCAATACTCAAGCTGTACATGGGTTGCTTTTATCTGCTCGCCCTGGTCCAGTGTTGATGGATGGCTCGAAATTTATAACAATCTCCCAAACGAAACAAACAAACCCGTTTACGTGAAGAGATCATTAAACGTAAAAACAAAAATGATTGCATCGCATTAAAAATGATTCCATTACCATTTAACAGCACCAGTGCAATCAAGTGAGCGGAATATTACAGTTCAGTTATCATCGAAAAAAAACATAATTTGAAAATACGAATTTTTCTGATAGTTGCTGATCGGAGTCAGGACGAGGTATTGTTGCATCAAAGCACTGCACGCAATGCACAGACCAAACACAATTCCTGGTTCTTTAGTGGACAGCGGGGTAGCCAAGTAGGTTCGTTTGTTTGTTTCATTTGTTGGATGTTTAACGCCACACTCAGCAATATTCTAGGTATATGGCGGCGGTCTGTAAATAAACGAGTCTGGACCAGACAATCCAGTGATCAACAGCATGAACATCGATCTACGCAATTGGGATACGATGACATGTGTCAGTGAGCCTGTCCACCCGATCCCGTTTGTCGCCTCTTACGACAAGCATGGGGTGCTGAAGAACAATTCAAACCCGGATCTTCACGGGTGCCAAGTAGGTAAAGCGTTCAATGTCCCCACCGCAGACGGGGTTCAAATCCTTGCAGGGTAGAGTAGTTTGGTTTAGTTTGACGTGATATTGCTGAAATCATCTAGCTAGTTCAGTTTCTCCAGTTCATCCTCATGAGGTCGCTGGTGTAGCCCAGTTGTCAAAACTGAGCCCATCACGTCGATGTCCTGGGTTCGAATCCCAACATGAGTACAAATGCAAATGTAACGCAAATGTTTGCTGTCTCCTGTCAGGAGGGAACTGCATCTCGCCCTTCACCAATCGGCATACAGAGAATGCAAGCACAGATGCAAAACATTCCGCATGACAAGAAATATTGAATACACGCTATTAAACTGAAACTAACCAGAGCCTCGACTTAACTAGTGATAACATGGGTACCAGGTAGGATGAAAACACAGATGTCCATCTAAACGTTACTGTGTATTGTCTGTTGACACTGCTGTTGTGTAAACTACACTTGTACCGAACTGTCGCATATCCATTTCACTCTCAATAAAGTGGTCATTTAAACGTGAATTGGAGATCAACAGAAATGATTAGCAGTCGTGATAGCGTGACATGGTCACGATATCGAGTTGTACACATATATCACTTGGCATTTTATTAGTTTGTGAAGTACTGGTGGTGTGGTCCCTGTGTTAGTGGGTTAATAAACAGGAGCTGGCACACAGCCAAACAGCATGTTGTTAGGATCTGAGTGTGTTTGTTTATGTGTTAGCGATAGCCTATTGTATCAAACCACAGTCTGTATATCCATCACTGCATGTGTATGTCAGGTCTGTCACTGCACGGTCATGTCATATCTATCACTGCACGGTCGTGTCATGTCTATCACTGCATGTGCATGTCAGGTCTGTCACTGCATGGTCATGACATGTCTATCACTGCACGGTCGTGTCATGTCTATCACTGCATGCCTATCTCATGTCTATCACTGCATGGTCATGTCATATCTATCACTGCACGGTCATGTCATGTCTATCACTGCATGGTCATGACATATCTATCACTGCACGGTCATCACATGTCTGTCGATCACTGCACGGTCATCACATGTCTATCACTGCATGGCTATGTAATGCCTATCACTACATCGTCATGACATGTCTATCACTGCACGGTCATGACATATCTATCACTGTACGGTCCTCACATGTCTCTCGATCACTGCACGGTCATCACATGTCTATCACTGCATGGCTATGTCATGTCTATCATTACTGCATGGCTATGTCATGTCTATCACTGCATGGCTATGTCATGTCTATCACTGCACGGTCATGGCATGTCTATAACTGCACGGTCATGGCATGTCTATCACTGCATGGCTATGTCATGTGTATCACTGCATGGTCATGTCATGTCTATCACTGCACGGTCATGACATATCTATCACTGCACGTTAAACCCAGTTTCACCTCACCTCACCTCATGACCATGCCATTTCATGACTGTGATGTCTGATCAAAATGTAAATAATGACGCTTTTACAATAGCAGTCAGTCAAAAACAATTTGGAATGTGTAATATGCCGAGAGTAAAAAATTCCTCAATATTTCAATATCAGAAATTAAAAAACAAACAATATTAAAAACGAACAGAGCGAAAATGAACCAAGTTGATTGTAGAACAAGATAATAGAAGATTGTGAAGTCGACCTTCTTCGACATTTGCTTTCTCTTCTTAAAGGAGCTGAGTCATGTCATGTGAATGCATAATTCAGCGGTGTAGCTTAATGAATTGTGTTCCACTATGCACGAATGAAGGTATGCATGACGTACCTATATAAGCTCCGCACTTCACGCTGGTTGAGTGCAAAAGGTCTCCACTATATTGAACATGACATTTGTGTTTGACATTCACACAATCAGTACGAATCTACCACATAAAAGCACACATGTGCAATGAAACGCTTTTTCGCCTTTGATATGGTTATTATTTTCGTTTTTTCAGTTCTGTGATCAGAACTAAATCGAACAAGTTTGAGTGGGATGGGGATGAGAGGGTGGAAACAGCGGACAAATGCCCCTGTGGATAAAAACAAAGATTAAACTCAGTAGCACTAGACCGCAACAGCCCTACTTTCGATTAAAGAAAGCAACAATATCGTGAAATTAGCCTTATTATTTTACTTTGTTTATCATCATTAATACTGACAAACATTCCTGTGAACATTCATTCTTCAACACAAATATAGCGCGAAAATCAACAGGTCCTTGTTTGCTGTTGTTTAACACAATATTTACTTGTATCATATATATTTCAATAGAACGACATATATAATCAACTTTATTATAGGCTGGGCCGAATTTTATTAACCTTCTAACGTTCCGATCAAGGAAAAGAAGATGACAAAACACAACGAAACCTCATAATCCGGAAACCCTGTTAACCCGAAACCCTTTAATCGTCAGTATTTATACATTCCGTCACGAATACAAAGTAGGTTCATTATATGTGGATATCAGCTTGAACAGCCGTAATCGTGTTTTCGAGTTGTCCGCATTAACCATGTCCGTACAGCCCAGGTTTCGCTGCATTATCGACCAGCGGGTTAGTTTCAAATATTTGTTAAGGACAAATAGATCTTTAACAGAGAGAGCGGATGAAAAAGACGGCAGAACAGAGTTTTAAGATTAGTACAATTGATTTGCCCTGCTTAGGGAGATTGCACATAAATGATGGTCTTAAGCATGTAGTATCGATTTGCGCTTGTTAAGAATTACCAGATGGTTATAAAATTAAACCAGAGTTAGAATCGCATCGTTGCTCGAGTATTTCACACACATTCACATAAAAGAGGTTATGGTAACATGGCATTTCATAAACGGCATCACGCTGGGGCGACGTTGCGATGTTGCAATGGTGAAGTAATATTGACGCTTGCTGTAAGAAGATTATGAGATCCTCATAAAATATAATAGCTCGGGAAAATCAATATGTGTGGAAAGAAAACGTTTCTTTTTGGTCTGGTTCACGATATTGAGTATTTGAAACAGATTTGCTTATAAGTGGAGGGTTTACCAGATATAATGACAACACCATGAATGGTCTTCATGCGCTCATATAGTTTGATCACAATGGCTGCGTTTCGTCAACACCGCTTTGAATAATATTTCAGTTGCATCATGACGTTCAGACTGAAACTGGGGCGGTGGGGAAGCCAAGTGGTTAAACCGTTCTCTCGTTACTCCGAAGACCCGGGTTCGATACCCCACCTGGATACAATGTGTGAGCGCCATTGCCTGTGTCCCCCGCAGTGAAATTGCTGGAATATTGCTAAAAGCACCGTAAGACCTCACTTATAAATTACTTACTCACTTATTCATAATCACTCCGACTGTAGCTGAAGGCTTTCTCAAAGCAAAGTGATGAAATTTATATCTCCCAAACGGGTAAGGTAATTAAGATTGGGAGACTATACTACGAAACATTATCGTTTTAAACACCTTTACTTAGAATTTTTTCTTAATAATTACGAGCTCGCTGAGTCCATGTCGTCTGAGGCGCTTATGGTTGTTGCATAGAGTTGCATCCCTTTGGTACGCCAGAGTCCTATGATTGTTTATTCTAATCCTAGTTTGCCCTGAGAATGTTTTAGGGATGGCAACATCATACCCGTCATCGCAGGTTTAACTAAAATCTGTAAACGTCTAAGACCTGCAACCGCCTCCTGTGGTGTAGTGGTTAGAGCGTCCGCCCGGAGAGCGGAAGGTCGCGGGTTCGATCCCCGACCGCGTCATACCAAAAGACGTTAAAATATGGTACTTGTTGGTCCATGCCTGGCGCTTGGCATTAATTGGTACAAGGACTGGTCGGCTCGGAGTCAGTATAATGTGTCTGAGTGGTGTATTCATGCATCACTGCGGCATGGTATCTCAGTGGGCTACCACTATAAAACCAGCTTCAGTCTGGGCTAGTACAAGCAGCCGCACATACACATACACACGCATGCACGTCGTCATATGAGCGAAATATTCTCAAGCACGACGATAAACCCAATTTCACCTCACCTCACATCTAAGACCTGCATTACTTCGGGCTTTCCTCCCACATTGAACAGACTCGACGAGACTACAGCTTGTTCAGCTTGACCTGAGCTACTTTACATATGCATGACCCGGGAGGTCAAATAGCACAAACTGCAGATCGGGTCATCTTCATTCAATAGGGGTGCAGAGGATGTTATTAATGTTGCGTTCGTGCGAAGCATGCATACATAGATTCGTTACAGAATTTGTCCCGGAAAACAACACTGCTGAAAAAACCCCAATCATGTCATGTTTTGACTGAATTGTTTATACAGTCATATGCTATCTAGTTTGGTTTGCTAGCTTTACAACTTACAGACGTCAGTTACTTTCACAATCCGATTCACTCTCGCTATCACTCTCTACACCCAGTTCAATTATAACTTTTTCTATTTCATTTTCAACTGCAATATTTCCGTCCAAGTAGTCGCTTTCCAAATTTTTAACATGGGCACAGCAATCAGTCCACTCGTTTACACCAATCATCTGACACAGGTGCACCCCTTCACAATAATAGACCCAACCAGTTGTGACACGGTCACGCAATTCATTAGTATTCACTTGTTCAGGTCAAGCTGAACAAGCTGTACGTTATACTGTTTAAAGCGGGGGTAAATCTAACACACTCACTTAATTTAAATTATACTTCTATACACCATACGTTGCTATTATTTCCAGTGTAGCTGAATGATTTCCTACATCCACCAGAATCGTGAAGATCCGGGTTAGAATTGGTCTTCGGCAACCCATTCTTGTCATAAGAGGCAACTAACGGGATCGAGTGGTCAGGCCTGCTTGACTTGGTTGACACATGCCATCGTATCCCAACTGTGTAGATCAATACACATACTCGAATATTGCTGAGTGCGGCGTTGAACAACATCCAAACCAAACCGAAAAAGATTCAATACATCACGGTCCAGAATGCTTGATTAAGGAGCATAAAGACCATGAGGAGTTAATTCCAGATTTAATCTAACGTCATCTTCACGGCCAATCACGTCAACTATCGCAGCAAATGCCAGATTCCGTCACTCTTAAATCCATGACTAACGAAGCGAAAGTTTACTTAATGCCACTATTACCGTTGATTAGCTGCATTCACATCGTCAACGTCCATTCCAAGGACTTAAATTGACTTACTCGGTGAAAGGTGATTGGCTTTAAAACTATTTGGTCAAGAGTGCACAGATACTACGTTCTATCCTCAATAATGAAGTCACAATTGGACATCCATTATGGATGGTTAAAGCCGGGATGGAGTTATACGTTAATTCCATCGATAATTCAATAAAAATCCAATAGCTGTCAAATCGGAATGGGTCAGAAGTTCTCAGGGCAAATGTCGAAACTATGTAAATAAAGAATTCCTGATCTTTATCCCTTGAAGTTCCAGAAGGTAAAACAAATACGTTTCTATTAATGCTAAGGAAGTTGGGTGGAATTATAGAGACATTGGCCTCCTTGGTCCAGCCGGATATTGCTGCTGGTTGTAATTGAATAAGTTTAGCTTCTCGAGAAGCGTTTCTTTCTGACAATAATGGGAAGTGCGGTTGTAAATGGTTAGATTTGATTACAGAGCATTCCTGAACTGTTGAGACCAGGAACAGGCGAATTAAACACACATGGGGTTTAGACTGTCTGGGAAAGTGGACGAAATGACGGCGAAGAGCTCATTGAAATGTGGCCCCATCTGTGGGAATTTCTGGGTACATTATTTAAGAAATAGGGTTATAATATGTCTGTTCTGGTCACTGAACTAACTTGTTGATGTAGGACCATGGCTCAACGTCACGTGATGCAATAGTTACTCTACACACGAAAGGCCAGGGAGTTTTCGGGGACACTATGTTCGTAAACTGTGTACCGTTTATAAAGATGGTTCATAAGACCTAACATTCTGTTCAATACGCAATCGGTATCAATTCAGTTTTTCTACTGATGAAACTGACCACATATGAAAACATGTGATCACGTGGTACAGCATAAAACACAGATACAGAGTCGAAATCTTCATACTTCCACATCTTGTAAAAACTCAACAGCTCAACAACCTCTTGGACAATCCGGGCAAGACCATTCGCGCACAGTGACCTTTGGTGATGGTGAGAAACTTCAACATGGACAGGGTGGTAAGGCTCGACGATTTGGTTGACTGGGTGGCCTGACGTCGTGGGTTGTTGCTCCCGATATCGACCACTGGATTGTCTGGTCCAGCTGTAATTATTTACAGACTTTCACAATACAGCTGGCTGTCGTCCATTGCGGCTTTACACCAAAACGCAAAAAAATACCATAGATTATTGTCTGTGAAATATTACTCTATTCCCTAAACGCTATAGGAATCAGATCTATAAATGGAAGCTGTCTAATAGACCCATATGTAAGTTTCCAGTGTGACATGAACATGTAGAACTAGCGAAATATATATGTACCCTTACCTCATAACTCATCTTACAACGACACCGCGAATTCCACGTGGATTTGTTTGTAATCCAAGCAGACTCCACGTTTCGATTGATGCCAGCGTTGAAACGCAGGAACATACAGGCATGCGCTGTTCGTTAAATATCCAGCTCCGGCTCCCATGTGGAACAGACACAATGTCATTTTATACGTTGCTTGCCGTTTTGAAAGCTTGCTTCATATGATTTAGACGGAGGTATGGAATAAGTCTTTCGCTTGGATGATTTTCGTCAATGCTCCAATTTGTTGTACAAAAATTTCGGGACAAAGCTACTTGAATGCTGAAAACTACGGAAGAGTGGTAGGGCCACAGTGATAAAGGTTTGGTCTCACTATCTCCTCCTAAGTCCGGACTTGACAATAATAGGTGTAACAAAGTGCAACACATAACATTGAACTAACTGCTACGCGTAATAGTAGAGCAAACTGAACGCAAGGCAGTAAAGTATAAGTCAGTCACATGGCAGTAATGTGCAACAATTAGTTGAACACATGACTCTAATAGCGAAGGAAACAGTAGACTGTAGACTCTAAGAGTGACTGAAACAGTAAAATAGGAGATTGTTTGCGTGTCTGGGGATTTAAGTCGACCGTTTCAGATTAATGTATATTAACATATACCGATCATCTCTTACAGGAGGTATTAAGTACTACGTAGGAGATAGTATGTCCTACGTAGGAGTTACTATGTCCTATGTAGGAATTAATAACTCCTGCGTAGGAGATACTACGTACTAAGTCCTACGTAGGAGATAGTGTGACATACGTAGGAGATACTATGTCACATAGTAGGAGATAATGAGACTTTAAAAAAATCGGCGTGGCCCTACTACGCTTCCGTAGAAAAACTGACCATGTTGCAAACTATTTGGAATTAAAATTTTGAGTGATTTCTTTCTTAAACTACTTATTCCCAGCATCAAACTGTTATATGTCCCGGATCGAGATCGACACGTTACACAGAACCTTCATTTACTTGTCTGTGGTGGTGGAGGGATGGAGCACAGGCAAATTGTAGCGCAAATAGGGTTGCACAACAAAGAGAAAATGACCAGTCTGGCAACGTACTTCCCTCGCTTCGGTTCGAAAAATATTTTAATAGCAAAATAAAATTTAGCCACGATCAAAGTTAGACACCCATTTCCTCACAGGGTTGTGCTCTCAGATTTCCAACTTCATATCTAATAATGGGATGAGGCACATTGGATGAGGGCAAGAAGGGTGATCAGGCGTCCAGCCTTGACCAATCTTCACAAGGGAGCTCATTTGGAGAGGTGTTTACCCCGACGTCATTGGAATTTGACGTCATGGAGGAAGGTGCATTGGTCGGATGAGAATCACTTTTTATTGCACGTCACCGACGGGCGCCAGCGAGTCTGGAGGACCAAGAATAGTGCCCCTGAGCCTAAGAACATCAGAGCATCAGATCCCTCATGGGTTGTCTCTCAAATGATTGTAAACTGGATTTGGTAACTGTTCGTGGAAATCTCAATGGCGACCTCGACATCTGGGACATTCTGGATCCTTTCTTTTGCCACATTTTGATAACCACCCATTAGCCACTCGCCCTGTATTTATGGATGACAACGCCCGAGTGGCAGCAGCTGCCTCTGGAGCGAAACCGGAGACTAACGACAAGCATGAGGAGGACGGTCAAATCAGTCACCCGTGCGCAAAGTGGATATACACGCTATTAACATTTTTCATGTGATTTGTTGTCTGAAGATGACAGAGAACATGTTCAGACTGAGAGACACTCACCTCCTCACATTTTGGAACTCTGCAGCCCAATATATTTTGTTAACAAAACATAGGTGACGTTTTCAAGTCATTTGTAATTTATAATATTGCAAATTTTCATGATTTTGTTGTTATTGTTTAGTCCAAAATGTCAACGTTCAGGAAACGATGGCGTGTAAGCTTTCCACATACATACTAATGGTAATGGTTGCTCAGTTTCATGGCAATATGAAAAATCGGGGGGTGCTTAATTAAGTTCCATGTATATATATATAATTCAAAATTTTAAGCTCCACTCTATTACCCCTGCCAGCTTCTGGTTCACATCCACCTTGTGAGAAGTTCATTTACAAGACCGTGACCGTTCTTTACACATCTTGGTTTTTTCGTATTGTTTTCCAAAATACTACCGTTACGTAAATATTTTTAAAAAAGTGTTTCCATTGTGACTTACAAGGCACAGACATTGCGTAGGTGTTGCCACACATGTTACAAATTAGGCATTTAATAATGCCATGTTCCAACCACACTGCAATAAAACAGTTATTCCTTGCCTATCAAACTCAACGTTTCAACACAAATAACGTTATGTCACTCGTATTCAAGCCATGATGAGGGAGAGAGTGAAAGCTGCACTAAAATTTGTTTTGGAGAGTTGCCTCTCTTGGGCGCGCCAGAACCCTGTGCGTTTAGGATCGAATCCTGATTCGACCCCGATGCGTCTAGATTTGTCATTACCAGGCCAGGGGTGGAAATAACCCATTGCCCGACGTCCGAGTCCAGTGGGTTTTTTTCTGTTGGGCAAGCAAATTCGTATATCACACTGTACCGGCGTCCAGTTGATTTTCCAATGTTAATTATGTCGTTTATTTACAAAATCAACAAGAACACGGCCGGTCTAGAGGAAAAATTTATGAAGGTAAGTGATTTCACATGTGCCACTGTTCCGGAGTACACTAACAATTTTAAAGTTATTTCGACCCCTGCATAAGAAAATATCATACCCCGCTGACAGAATACTTGCATAACTTCGGGCTTTCTATCTCACAAGCCGTAATATATTGTGAATACTGTTCAAATCAGCGTTAAATCAAACTCAGTGTTAAGTTAATGGTTTTTAGCCATAACGGTAAACAATGAAACCGCAATGTCAATTGAGATACCATTTTCATACCTTTCGCATTCTTAAGCTCATTTTTGGTGACGATAGTGCTACACCATTAGACTATCTAAATCATTGATCGTCATACCATTGTCATGCTTCATGCATTGTCATAAGGTAATATAAACACAATAACTGAACATGACAATAGAATATACGTGCAGCACATGTCTCTGTTATTTTATAATTACAACAACAAAAATATTTCTGGAAGTGAAAATATTCACGCAACATTACATCATTAATTTGCAATATACTTACATTACGTACATACGTAACCTACAGCATGTTGGACGGTTCCATCACTCAACTGATTAACTGTATTGTTGAGCGTTGTATTGTCGACCGTTACACAAACAGTTTTCATCATTCCATGTTCCTGCAACACGTCAGAGCAGTCTCCCAAGAGGTCAGGCACATGCCACTTGCTTATCTCCTTTTAAACCAGTATAGGGCAATTTAAGCAACTTTTGTTCGAGCTGACGTCAAAGCTTTGGCGCCATTCCAGAAGTACGATCGAGACTCCATTCCGTGTGCTTGATTGCCGGAGAACCAATAAACTACTTTTTTAGTCCTTTGGCGCAAAGAAACAATTTTCTCGTAATATACGGGACACATGTGTATGTTCACGTGAGAATAAAATTTATTCATTAAATTCATGTACGTAAAACACATAAATTGAATTATACCAAAACCTATGCGTACCACCTGTGCGATGGTGAAAACTGGTTCGCGAGAGACTTTGGAGTCAGGGTATCCGTGGTCCCCAATGAGGGAATAATTATAAGGATTAAACCTAACAACTGCTCTCAAAGGATTTGTTTTTGAAAATGAGTTGTTGATCACTGATGAATGCATTTAAATAGTGTGAAACGTTCTTCTTGGTATTAATTTGTGACCACATGGTATAGCACGAAACAGATACAGAGACAGTTCATGAGTGCATATCATTTTAAATCGCCAGACTCCCCATTCGTACAGAAACTTGTCATATTCAACCCCTTGGACAATCTGAGCAAGAACAGACGCCTTCAGTAACACTTTGTGATGGTGGAAAGCGACAACACACACTGGGTGGCAGACTCGATGATTCGTTTGACTGCTTGACCTTGTACCCCGACAGAGTGGGTTGTTGCTCCTAATATCGACCATTGGACTCTCTGGTCCAGACTCGATTATGCACAGGCCGTCGTCAAAGATTCTGAATGTCGTTGATTTCGGCTTAAAGCCAAAATGAAAAAATGACAAATATATGACAGCTGATTATTCTTTCATATTCTGTGAAATATTTCTCTATATCCAATACACTATAGAAATAAGATCTATAAAGGGAACCTGTCTAACAGACCTCTCCATAGTTCCCAATATGACATGGAACATGTGGAACAAACGAGGTATATGTGTACCCCTTACCTCATATCTCATCTTACAACGACACCGCGAATTCCACGTGGATTTGTTTGTAATCCAAGCAGAGTCCACATTTCGATTGCTGCTAGCGCTAAAACGATGAAACATACAAACATGCGTTGTTCGTTAAATATCCAGCTCCGGTTCTCTCGTGGAATAGACACAGTGTCATTTTATGCGTTGCTTGTTATTTTAAAAGCTTGCTTCATATGATTTCCACTGAGATATGGAATAAGACTTTCGCTTGGATGGTTTCCGTCCATATTCAAATTACATGTACAAAAATAGGCCAAAATAATTGAAAGCTGAACATTGAACATGCTACAAATTATATGGAATTTAATTTCTGAGTGAGTTCTTTCTTAAACTAATACTCACAATCATCAAACTGTTACATGTTCCAGGTCGAGATCGACACATTACACAGAACCTTCATTATTTGTCTGTGGTGATGGAGTAATGGAACTGTATCAACGAATTGGAGGGCCGCTGTCATCTCTCGTCAACGTGTCATGTTATGAATTAACGTCACATTCACACTGTGAGTAGTTCATTACAGTACATCTCGTATTCAAAGCCTGACATGTGAGTGACTGTGACCTTACTTTACTTGCCTATAGCGGCGTTAGAATAACGAAAATTAACATGGTTTTTCATTCTTATGACAGGTTCATGTCATCTCACGTCAATTCTTATAATTAAACTGACGTCAACTCTAATAATTAAACTGACGTTAACTCCTATAATTAAACTGACATAGCAAAAGAAATTACATGCCTGCTTTTTTGTATTATTTTCCAAACTACTGTGCATATGTGTGCAACATACATTCAAACGACAGTGTAAAGAGTTTTTCCTTGCCCGTTAAGCTAAAAGTTTCAGCACAAAAAATGTTTAGTTGTGGCATACGTGTTTATGCAATGATGAGGGAGAGGGTGAGAGAACATGGTTGGTTCAGGTGTCAGGCACTAAAATTCGCTTTGGAGAGTTGCGTCATTTGGGCGCACCAGAACCCTGTGTGTGGGAGTTTTTTTTCCATTTTCTACCCATTATGTTTCTAGGCTTGTCATTACCATACCCTTGCTTATGGAATTCACAAAAGCGGTAAATCTTTGAGACTTGCATCAATTCCGGCTTTCAATCTGAGAAGCCGTGATATATATTGAAAACCGTTCAAAGCGGTTTTAAACCTAACTCACTCATTCGCAGCATGAGTGATCATCTCTTGCTCGTCTTCATCCATTACCTGTCAAGGTCATGGTTATTCGACAATAACGGTAAACAATTACATTTGTAAACCGTTAGATGAATTGGGGTGCCATTTTTACGCCTCTCGCACTGTTAAAGTCATGTTTTTTTTACGGTAACGGTAAACCATCAGACTGCCATATTGATCGTCATACCATTGTCATGCTTCATGCATTGTCATAAGGTAATATAAACACAATAACTGAACATGACAATAGAATATACGTGCAGCACATGTCTCTGTTATTTTATAATTACAAGAACAAAAATAGTCTGGAATTGAAAATATTCACGCAACATTACATCATTAATTTGCAATATGCTTACATTACTCATACATAACCTACAGCATGTTGGACGGTTCCATCACTCAATTGATTAACTGTATTGTTGAGCGCTGTATTGTCGACCGTTACACAAACAGTTTTCATCATTCTATATTATTGCAACACGTCAGAGCAGTCTCCCAAGAGGTCAGGCACATGCCACTTGCTTATCTCCATTTAAACCAGTATAGGGCAATTTAAGCAACTTTTGTTCGAGCTGACGTCAAAGCTTTGGCGCCATTCCAGATGTACGATCGAGAGACTCCATTCCGTGTGCTTGATTGCCCGGAGAACCAATAAACTCCTTTTTTAGTCCTTTGGCGCAAAGAAACAATTTTCTCGTAATATACGGAACACATGTATGTTCACGTGAGAATAAAATTTATTCATTAAATTTATGTATGTAACACATAAATTGAATTATACCCAAACCTATCCGTACCACCTGTGCTATGGTGAAAACGTGCGAGGGACTTTGAAGTCAGCTGATCCGTGGTCCCGAATGTCGAAATGCTATACATGTATAAGGATCAAACTTACCAGCTGCTCTCAAAGGATTTGTTTTTGAAAATGAGTTGGTTATCACTGATGAACGCATTTAAATAGTGTTAAACTTTCTTCTTGGTATTAATTTGGTAACAGTTACTAATAGAAATATTTTCAAATTTGTCGGCTTCATCCTCAAATAATGAGCTGCGAAACACAAAGCTAAATGGCCAATGGTGTTAACTATATTTAAATATGTTTCAATTGTTAGAAAATACATAATATTATTCAGATTAAATTCAACTATAATTATGCGAAACTGTAGACATGTTTGAAAAAGCAACAAATAGTGATATTTAGATATGTTTAGACTAATAAAATGGATAAACATAAGCAAGCACCATGTTAAGCATCGTGGGATATTGTATTAAGGTGGTGTTAAAGCGCTAAGGACTCGTTTCATGTGATTATACTGTGGGGGAGTGTAATGTGTATTCCATCTAGGATTTAAACATATTCCTCACCCAGTTTAGATCTGAACATGCCTTACATGTGTTTATACTCGAAAACATGTTTACCGAGCAGGATCGGTACTGAGAACATCCGATGGTAAACTTTCTTCTTGGCATTTTTACCATCACAGCAAAGATCTGGTTTCAATTCCAAACATGGGTACAAATGTGTGAAGCCAATTTTGTTGTCCCCCTCGTGATATTGTTGGAATATTGTAAAGGCTGGGTAAAACCGTACTCACTAACTCGCCCCAATGTGTCAGTGTCACTCTGTAGTCGATGTGACACTGCACACCCCACATCCAGTATGAAACTAGTGGATGTGTCAGTGATCGTGATGAGGTCGATCCCTAGATTTGATTCCAAACCCAAAATTAAGCACGTCCAACTGATGTACTGTCCAAAACTCACTCACTCAACGTCCCTTGTGGTACCCATCAACCGAAATAGTAAACTATTTGAAAACACAAGAACGTCCATGCTGTTAACCCAAATATATATATAAGTCCACAGGTAGATTTAAATACTATTCTCCATATGTCTGCTTAATGTGGGAGAAAATCCCGACGTTATGCAGGTATTAGAAGTTTACTGTTGGTTAAACCCGCGATCACTTATACAATGTTGCCACTCCTAAAATAAACTCAAGGCAATCCAAGATTAGAATCACCAATCATAGGATTCGTTCTTGCAGTAAACACAAACATATGAAGGAAATGCAAGGGTAGAGCTCTTGTCACATTCTTGTGTGTTGTTTAAATCCGCACTCAGCAGAGTCCTAGCTGTATGACGGCTGTCTGTAAATAATCGAGCCTGGAATAGACAATCCAGTGATCAACATCATGAGCATCGATCTACGTAATTGGGATACGATGACATGTGTCAACCAAGTCAGCGAGCCTGACCACCCGATCCCGTTAGTCGCCTCTTACGACAAGCATGGGCTACTGAAGATCAATACTAACCCGGATCTTCACGGGTTTTATACATTTACAATCCCATCCATATAAGCACACATTTGCCATATCTATTCGGGGCATACACACATAAATATGCCAAACGAAGAGAATTATTCCCGCTAGATTGAACGAGAAAGCTAGACGCGTTGCAATATAGCGCTTCCAAGCTGATACGTGTTGACAAATCTAGTTGCCGTCTTCAGCTATGAAACATTTAGCCTGGCCACTTGTAAATTCCCGGCTAGAGACAAGTCTGTCTGTCGAATTCAGTTGCCCGTCTGAGAAGCAGCTCGGGGTTATATTATCAGTATACATGTGCGAATCTTCTCAGGATTTCATCACGGACAGCGAGACTGACCTAGACAGCCTCTCTCAAAAGTTGGTGATGGAACATTTTTGTCTCCTGTGGCAGAGCAGTCTGACATGTAGACGGAACTCGGTCACTTGAAGTAAAGCCTCAGGACTATTTCGGAGTTGTGTCTACTGATGTAAATATATTTTCAACTCAAGGGTTCTTTGTTTTGGTACAACTGAATAGGTATATTGTTAAAGGCAAGAATTTGTGGATTACCAGCGCCTTGAGCATGCACTAGTTGCCTGGATATGTGCGCTATATAAATATCCTATAATAATAATGATAATAATAATAATAATAATTTTGATAAAGTAAATGAATTTATTGATATCATTGAATTTTCTGTCCCTTTTGACAGCAATGTGATTGGCAAGATTCAGGAAAAGCATGATAAATATGCGGACCTCGCCCTTGAAAAATCTCGCTTGCATCCCAGGAACACTGTCGTCAGGCTCCCCATTGTTCTCGGTGACCGTGGTTTGGTACCTCCTGATCTCTTGGCGCAGATCAGGAGAGTGCCCGGGTTCTCCACCGGGAGCACAACCCTTCTGACACTCTGGGTCTACATATTCCCCTGAAAGTTCTTGGTGGGTTCGACTAGGCAGCGACTCCTGGGAGAAGTCCCATTCGCTGAGTGGGCTGCGTGTAATGGGGGCAAGGGCCCTGAGCGATGGGCCTTGAGCCTGACTGTCCCAGGATCACCCGAACCCTCTCTGCTGCATACTATCTTTCATCTGTAAAACATAATAATGTCAGCATCTATATTTTGAGGAACACGACGTTTCGGGGTGTACTCTTCCTCTTTCATCGGGTGACTGAATACCGTTCAAATGTATATTGTTGATTTTAATTTCATGAACCTCGTTAATCCAGACGATAGTATCTAAAACTAAAATCCTGATTAACCAATGTCCGGAAATACGCGTGACTGTTATCACGCGTATCACACGTTGTATTCATGTTCTCGTTTCCTTCAGTGGAAGTCGGTTTGCGTATTAATTATTCAAGGTTTCACGGCAGAGACTCCATGTGCCATTTGAGTTTGATATATCATGAGTGAGGGAATTATATTTTACGCCGTTTATAGAATTATTCCAGCAAAATCACGGCAGGGAACACCAGGATCGGCATCAACCATTTTCCGGATCTTCGGCGTGACGAGCGAACGCTTTAACCACTAGGCTACACCACCGACTCGGATATAATCTCAATGGAAGTGGATTGAAGTATCTGTCATATCAAGAAACGATGTACACAGACAAAATAATTTCAGTTTAACTGTGTTTCGTTTGGATTCTAGGAGTGAATGGACAAATGGAGATTGGATGGCTAATGTGTGTGCCTCGGCTGGTAACAGGTCGTTGGGACCCAAAGTGGAGCACAGCTGAAGCTCAAGCAATTGGTTTGCCGTTCAGCACTCGGGTGACTGAGTATGGTTTTACGCGGCTTTTAGTAAGATTCCAGCAATATTAATAGCACGGCGAGGGACACCAGAAATGGGCTTCACACATTGTACCCATGTGGGGAATCGAACCCGGGTCTTCGGCGTGATCTGCGAACGCTTTAACCACTAGGCTACCCCATCGCCCCACTCTACAACCAACAGGCCGTCAAGTGAGTGAGTGAGTATGGTTTTACGCCGCTTTTAGCAATATTTCAGTAATATCACGGCGGGGGACACCAGAAATGGGCTTCAAACATTGTACCCATGTGGGGATTCGAACCCGAGCCTTCGGCGTGATCTGCGAACGCTTTAACCACTAGGCTACCCCACCGCCCCACTCTACAACCAACAGGCCGTCAAGTGAGTGAGTGAGTATGGTTTTACGCCGCTTTTAGCAATATTTCAGCAATATCACGGCGGGGGACACCAGAAATGGGCTTCAAACATTGTACCCATGTGGGGATTCGAACCCGGGTCTTCGGCGTGACGAGCGGACGCTTTAACCACTAGGCTACCCCACCACCCCCAGGCCGTCAAGATACAAAAGGAATGTTACGTGCCCTACTCTGCGAGTGTCGGACCTCTCCCCCTAAATTGCCATAAATTGAAATGCAAACGTATCTTACATTTGAATACATTCTAAAAGGCATTGTCTAATGATAGCTTTCAGATGTGCGAGGAGTACGTATACGTTTGCACTTATCATTGGGGTACTATGTATGCACGTACAGTCGATGTCTGTATGTGCTGGCGATTATCGACGTGGGTTCGAATCCCGAAAGAGTATTCAGAATTAGTGCTTCTCTGAGAAGGGTTATGTCAAAGATATGGTGTGTTAAAGCGGGGAAATTGATGACTGTGGCGTATAAATTCTAACACACTCACTTAACTGTAAATATGTTAATGTTTGTATATTCTACACTAAACGAAGATCCGGGTTTGGTCAGGTACGGTGATTTGACCAATTGGGTGTCATCAAACACGTCATCATCCACGACCGTTGCTCATAACATCAATCACTGTTTTAATTCAGTTTATATTCGATAATATCCAGGCCGCTGTCAAATAGCTGAGTATTGAGTATTACGTTAACGGACAAAAAATTAACACGAAAAATGCTCAATCAACAGGAATGATATGAATTATAATGAAATAACACGTTTACATCGGCCATCGTTATCGCTTTAATTTCCATCTCTCAGAAACATGATTTCATATTAACCACACCTGAATGCGTTTTAGCAGCTTTTTCAACGGAAGTTAAACAAACCCAGCTAAGCCGTTTATGAATCACTGCCATGCGTATCGATTCCCTTATAATCTGTTGACCGCCCCTGTGGTGTAGTGGTTAGCGCGTCCGCCCGGAGAGCAGAAGGCCGCGGGTTCGATCCCCGGCCGCGTCATACCAAAAGACGTTAAAATATGGTACTTGTTGGTCCCTGTCTTGCGCTCAGCATTAATGGTTACAACAAGGACTGGTTGGCTCGGAGTCAGCGTAATGTGTCTGAGTGGGGTATTCATGCTTAACTGCGGCATAGTATCTCAATGAGCTAGCACTATAAAACCAGCTTAAGTCTGGGCTAGTACAAACAGCCACACATACACACGCATGCACGCCGTCATATGAGTGAAATATTCTCAAGCACGACGTTAAACCCAATTCACCTCACCTAACAATCTGTTTATGTTTGCACCAGTCACGCAATCTTTGCGCAAAAATGTGATTATTATATGCGGCAGACAGGAGTGATGTTGACTTAATCATCACAAATATTGCCCTTGGTCTGCGTGGGACTGATACGAGGACTTGAGAGTAAGTATTGACGTCTCTCCGTGACGGTTTCTCCGCAATTCTCAACCCCGCTGTCTTTCCCTACTTGACAAACAGCATTGACAAATGTAATCAATACTCGAAAACTGTTTTCACACACAAGGCTTGTCTCACAGCCAGTGTAACTGAGGGGGATGTCAACACGGGATACAACTTCTACAGATGTAATGACCGATCACTACAAGATGTCGGTCGATGGGTCTACGAGGACTCCGGTATGAAGTCTTTGATCTGTAGTGAGGTCTGGTTATTGCGGAGTATCGATCAGAACGGGAGACTTCCAGAGCAAATAGATGCATGACACGACAAAACAGTTTATTGTTTTTGTTTGGCTTGATCATTTAATCAGCGAAGAAGCGTCGAGCCAATTGATTCCTATTTATTTGCATGTTATGCACGGAATGAATGCATTCCTCTGCGATTTGTTCGTGAAGGTAGTCTTGGTGTGCTGGTTTATGGAATAATGCTACTTTTTAATCATATATTCTAGTTATGAATTATTGCATCACTTCTTATCAAAGTGTGTCAGTGATGAAACGTATAGTTATTCTGTGAGGTATGGGTTGGATTTTATATGATCATTCAAATAGGCAGTTGATCCTATTTGATTCAGTCAATAGCTGGAACTGGATGAGATGAAATAGCCCATTCTAGCCTCACGATAACGATATTGACAGAACATGAGCCGGTTCTGTAGGTGGTCCATCTCTTGGTGTACCTTCTTCATCAAGGCACTATTCAGTCGTAACTGATGAATGGAGTCAGAGGTCAATAATGACTCTATTACACGCCAATGAGATAACACATTAACTGATTGATAGGATTGTTAGGTTGAACCTTCTCATTGATCCTGGGATACAAGTGTGTGGATGGCAGCTGGAGCGGTCATCTGTCGAAGGTTGTTCAGGGGTTTGCTGATGATGTCGGAGGTGGTGAATGTGTAGGTGGGCGGCGGAGGTGTGGGGGACATTGAAGGAGAAGGGAGCAGTGAAGGTGTGAGAGGACAGTGAAGGTGTAGGGGCGGCGAAGGTGTGGGAGGACATTGAAGGTGTAGGGAGCAGTGAAGGTGTGAGAGGACAGTGAAGGTGCAGGGGCGGTGAAGGTGTGGAGGACATTGAAGGAGTAGGGGCGGCGAAGGTGTGGGAGGACATTGAGGACAGGGCGTGAAGGTGTGAGAGGACAGTGAAGGTGTAGGGCAGTGAAGGTGTGAGAGGGAGGTGTGTAGAGGACAGTGAAGGACATAGGGGCGGCGGCGAAGGTGTGGGAGGACAGTGAAGGTGTGAAGGTGTAGATGCGGCGAAGGTGTGAGAGGACAGTGAAAGGACAGGTGTAGGGGATGAAGGTGTGAGGTGTGAGAAGGAGGACAGTGAAGGTGTAGGGATGAAGGTGTGAGAGGACAGTGAAGGTGTAGGAGGACAGTGAAGGTGTGAGAGGAGGACAGTGAAGGTGTAGGAGGACAGCGATGATGGTGTAGGGGCGGCGAAGGTGTGGGAGGACAGTGAAGGTGTAGGGGGAATGAAAGTGGAGGGGCGGCGAAGGTGTGGGAGTACATTGAAGGTCTTGGGGCGATGAAGGTGTGAGAGGACATTGAAGGTGTAAGAGGACAGTGAAGGTGTAATAGGACAGTGAAGGTGTAATAGGACAGTGAAGGTGTAATAGGACAGTGAAGGTGCACGGCAAGATGACGTTGCAGGTTCAGGAGTGACGTAAGTGGACGGTGACAGCGTAGGAGGACGATGAAGGTTTTTGGGATGGTGAAGGTGTAGAGGATGGTGACGATGTAGAGGACAGCGAAAGTCTAGAAGGATGAAAGATGAAAGTGTTAGATGATGGTGAAGGTGTACGTGGGCAGTGAAGGTGTAAAAGGGCGTTGAAGGCATAGAAAGACGGTTAGGTGTAGAAGCAAGTTGGAGTAAAATGTGCAGGAGGACGAGGTATACCGGGGAAGGTGGAGATATTGGAGGGTGTTGGATTTGTTGCAAGGACAAGGATAGTGTAGATACCCGGTGAAGACATAGGGCAGTGATGAAGGTAAAGCTGATGGAGGATGGTTAATGTGTAGATGTGACATGGGGCGATGGCAGCGTTAGAAGGGCGATGGAGGATAATGAAGACGTAAGAGAACAGTGAAGATGTAGAAGTGAGTGAGTGAGTGAGTGTTTTAGTGGTGTCAGCAATATTTGAACAATATCACAACAGGGACACCAGAAACGGACTTCGCTCATTATAACCATATTGGGAACTAAAACAAGGTCTTCGGCGTGATGAACGATCGCTTTAACCACGTAGAACAGATGAACGATAACGCGCCAAATCATTTCACAAACACTGAAATCAATCAAGATTGAAAATTATTTACAAAATGTGAGTGCGTGAATAACATTCATAATAGCTGTTTATTCTGGTGAGTATTATTTGCGCAATGTTTGGTGCGCAAGAAATACCTCCGCCTGGATCAGTCTCAAATCCATAAAGTGAAACAGTTCAAACATACTGACAACTATTGACACTTCAGAGTAATGTTCCATCCACGTGGACAACACACCCGTTCACATTTCCGTGACCTCGTGTAAAGACAACCTTCCCCTGGCACACAAAAATCAATGTGAAACAGCGATAACATCAGGTGCTCGCTGGCAGGGTGTTCTGCCCTGCCAGAACTATCTGTCATGTGTGACGGCCAAGCCAGAACGTTCTGGGAACTCTTTGGAATCTCACAAAGGACCGCCATATAGCTGGAATATTGCTGAGTGCGGCGTAAAACTTAAAAACTCACAAAGGACGCTCTCTCTGAAAACAACCAGCTAATCCATCATGACATTGTCGTAGAACATACATACACACCAATCCTTTACAATTGGTCAGGTTCACATTGTTTACCGTCAGGCAAAAGAAAAAAAATAAAATTAATTGAATTTGATATAAAAAATGTCTTAGAACAAAACTGTGACATCAGCATCAAATGCAGCACCTTCGATTGACAATTTCTTGCTTTCTTCATTTTTAGCAACGTTCAAAAATCGTACAATAAATTTTGGACGAAATGTTTGTAACGTGTTTATGTTTCCTAAATGATCAAAAGAGCCGTGCTGTATTTCTACAAAGACGGACTCATGGAAAGTGAAGCCAGCTGTTCTCTCGACACAGACAGGATGGCCTATTATCACAACTATCGAACCTTTTCATTCACGTATTGTTCCACCACCGAGAACACAATTTGCTCTCTTGTCTGAATAATTAGCGATCATAGATATAATTCGATCAATAACGAAAATTGGTAACTAAACCATCATTTATGAGGTATTGACCATCAAAGGTTATTGTTTAGTTACGATCATGTTGCTACGGTCACTCACGTTTTGGCACGCTATGGAATTAAGATATTATTGAAACATTCCCAATAACCTTAATGTCCAAAATACAGCCCATACATAGGCCTGGTATCGATTCCTGTAGCAATAGTACCATTCCACGGACCACCATTAACAAAGATCAATATTAAACATCAAAGAAAAACAGTTTTCATATCATGCACGATCCTGTCGTTGTACTTTATCGACCGAGAAGTAAGTAAGTTATGACATTAATTAAAAATGGGATGATCTAGTTCGATAAATATCTCCCAGAAAACTCATAAAATTACAGCGTTTACTGTAAAAAAAAAAAATACGTTTTACTTAATTTGTTGCAGTGAGTGAGCGACTGTAGTTTTATGCCGCACTCTGCAATATGCCAGCTATATGGCGGCGGTCTGTAAATAATCGAGTCTGGACTGGACAATCCAGTGACCAACAGCATAAGCATCGATCTACGCAATTGGGATACGGTAACATGTGTCAACCAAGTCAGCGAGCCTGACCACCCGATCCCGTTAGTCACCTCTTTTGACAAGCATGGTTTGCTGAAGATCAGTTTTGTAACAAATATGCCAATACAATCTCTTTAAATACCCCTTCTGAAGGAATGGTGAAATCGAAACCGAAAGTAGTTAAGTATTTGGAATTCAAAAGTGATTTGGTTGTCAAGACGCCAAGTAGTCCGTCGCTCTCCTCGTCAAATGAAAATTCATTTATAAAACTTGTTTGTATGGAAGCGTCTCATACCAAATGTCATTATAATGTCGTATGAACAATATGGAAAAACTATGTAAGTTTAGCGCATAGGACGCTTTACGATTCTGTGAATGTATGGATCAGAATAGAAATTGCAACCATTTTAGATACATGGGGGTTAGCCTAGTGGTTAAAGCGTTCGGTCGTCACGTCGAAGACCCGGGTTCGATTCCCTACATTGGTACGATGTGTTAAGCCCATTTCTGGTGTCCCCCGTCGTGATATTGCTGGAACATTGCTCAAAGCGACAGGAAACCTTAGTCACTCGCTCACTTGGCCTTTGACATGATACGTAATGGCGGACAAACCAAACTCACTCACTCACTCTGAGCCGAAACAGTTAGTGTTCTGAGGTTTAATGACAAGATGAAGGTAAGGTCGACTCTTCATCTCTCCATCATCATCAACCGTGATGATGCCTTACTCCATCAAGAAGTTCGTACCGACTCCATGTTGAGAGGACACAAAGAGAATGAACTTCCTCCCGAGGGGTATAGTGCTTCATGGTGCCCCACGGGGAGCTCGACCTGTACAGAGTTCACGTACTAGACTCACTCTTTGTGAAATATTCATCAGGGTTAATCTCCTCCAAGAAGATTATCCATTTGGGAAGGGATTACCTGTCCATGGAACCCCATGGCCATATAGACTCCGCTACTTCTTCTGTTGATGCTATACACCTGGGAAACTAAATTGATATCTAGATACATATACCCTCATTAAGTGCTGGTTTCTTGGTGCTTACGTGTCACTGCTTGTTGCTGATGGTGCTTAATCAACGTGGAATGCATCGAAGACTTCAGAGTGAGTTAGTGAGTTTATTTTAGGTCGCTTTTAACAATATTCCAGCAATATCACGGCGGGGGACACTTGGCTATCCCACCGCCCCCGAAGACTTTAGAACAACAAAACCATCCTGCTGTTGAGATATGAAATATGTTCATAATATTTTTGCATTGTGAGAGTTTAAGGGTTCCCTGTATCCCAGATAGACTGGTTCGACTCTGTGATGGTTTTAACAACATTCCAACAATATCATGGCAGGGGACACCTTAAACCAGACTTCACACATTGAACCTACTCAGGCAATCGAAACTTGGTCTTCGGCGTGACGAGCGAACGCTTTAACCACTAGGCTACCCTACCGCCAACGAAGACTTTAGAACCAACATAACCATCCTGCTGTTGATGTATGAAATATATTATAATTTTACATAATGGTTAATTAAGTTCCTGTATCCTAGATATAGACTGGTTCGACTCTGTAAGGGATTTAACAATATTCTAACAATACTACGGCGGGGGACACCATAAAAGGGGAATCGAACACGGGCGTTCGGCGTGAAGAGGGAACACTTTAACCACTTGGATACCACAACACCTGATCCTCCTTTTGGATCGAGGTCAAATATCCAAACATACTGATAACACGGGATCAAGCCTACTCGTTCATTAACAGTTGACGTTTGAGCTAGGATGTCTTTCTCAATATGCGAATATACCCGTGAAGATCCGGGTTAGAATTGATCTCTAGCAACCCATGCTTGTCGTGAAAGGTGACCATTGTTGTTTTTAAACAGATCCAGATTTGAAGAATGTCAGAGCAGGTGAGGGTATCACATATACAGGACAAGACAGAGTGAGTGAGTTTAGTTTTATGCCGCTTTTAGCAATATTCAAGCACGTCATCGTAACCCAAATGCGTAGAGCCATGCTCATGCTGTTGATCATTTGATTTTCTGGTCCAGATTCGATTATTTACAGACCGATGCCATATAGCTGGAATATTGCCGAGTGCGGCGTTAACCAACACACCGACCAACCAACCAACCGAACGACCAACCAACCAAGCCAGAAGTAATCCGGAGTCGTACTGGTGTTCGGGGAATCAAGGGTTAATTATATTTTTTTTGGAAAACATTCGATTTCCACAATTTTCTATTTTGACATGGCCACAATATTTGGAGAAGTTTCTTGATGTCGTTCTCTTGCCGCCACTTTGTGGAGACAATAGGCGCTCAAATTGGAATATATTTGCTAATGCATTTGTGAACACACAGGTTGTGCTGAAGAGGATTAAAGCACGCTTTAGATGTTTGTCTTTGAGGATCAAAGATGGTCCCCTAAGTCTTTTTGCAAACTGGAAGATATGTCATATAGATTTTCCTCTCGATCATCACAAAACCTATGTTAGCAATGTATTTCCTTGCGTTCCCGGGTAGGTGGGGTAGTCTTGTGGTTAAAGGGGTTCAATCGTAAGGCCGAAAACCCCAGTTCGAATCCCCATGTGGGTACAATGTGTGAAGTCCATTTCTGGTGTCCCCCATTGGGATGTTGCTGGAATGTTGCTAAAATAAGGGTAAACCATGCTCACCCCTTGACCTCTTGGCAGATATTAACAACAATTAGTCAAATGCATGTAGGTATTTGTGGTGGTAGTGGTGGTGGAATTGTGTTTAACGTCGTGCTTGAGAGTCGCCTCTTACGACTTATCTGATCGGGTGGTCAGGCTCGTCATTTCGCTCATATGACGACGTGCATGCGTGTGTACGTGTATGTGCGGCTGCTTGTACTAGCCCAGACTTAAGCTGGTTTTATAGTGCTAGCCCACTGAGATACCATGCCGCAGTGAAGCATGAATACCCAACTCAGACACATTATACTGACTCCAAGCCGACCAGTCCTTGTTGTACCCATTAATGCCGAGCGCCAGGCAGGGACCAACAAGTACCATATTTTAACGTCTTTTGGTATGACGCGGTCGGGGATCGAACCCGCGACCTTCCGCACTACGGGCGGACGCTCTAACCACTACACCGCAGAGGCGGTCGTAGGTATTTGTGGCTTGTGACGGGATATGATGGTCAATTTCGCTGACTTGGTTGACACATGTCAACGTATCCCAGATTGATGCTCATGATGTCAATCACTGGATTGTCTTTCCAGACTCGATTATGTACAGACCGCTGTAAACCATTAACAATTCGCGCATGTCGTACAGCCACTGACAGGATCGGGTGGTCAGACCAGCTGACTTGGTTGATGCAACTGCATCGTACGATGCTCATGATGTCAATCACTGGATTGCCTTGTCCAGACTCCAACATTTACAGCACCATTTACAGCGGACCCGTGAAGGTCCGGGGTAGAATGTTGATCTTCAGTTACCCATGCTTGTCGTAAGAGGCGACTAATGGGATCGGGTGGTCAGGCTCGTTGACTTGGTTGACACATGTCGTCTGTTCCCAATTGCGCAAATCGATGCTCATGCTGTTGATCACTGGATTGTCTGGTCCAGACTTGATTATTTACAGACCTCCGCCATATAGCTGCAATATTGCTGTGACTGCTGCGTAAAACTAAACCCACTCACCCACTCACTGTGCGCAGCGTTAAAACAACAATGGTCATCGTTACACATTCGAGCCCCAGCATTGTGAAGAATTGTGTCATATATTTAATTAGATATATGAATCGCTGGAGTGAATGCGCTCCTTTTTCTCAAACGAATTATACTCAACTTTCACGCTGAGTTGACAGTTAATATTCCAATGTAAACACGTCCTTTCTTTTAATGTGATTACCATAACCTGAATGGGAATTCTGGTTCCAAAGACCATGGAATGTGCAAATGTTCATTTGCCCAGTGAAATATGAGACACTAATACTAATCCCGCACGTTACATGTCTCGGGGGTATCCTCCCCGTTGCCATGGAAATATCAACTTAAGTTTATTGAAATAAAACACAAAAATGGGGAGATGCGGCAGTTTCACAGCATATGGAATTAGCGCGGTTGCCACGAGTCGACTTCAGTCGCCCTGAAATGATGTTATCATCATTTGCATGTGTTTGTTTGTTTGTTTGTTTGTTTGTTGATTAACGCCGCGCTCAGCTGTATCCCAGCTACATTTGTATATGGCGGTGGTCTGTACATAATTGAGTCTGGACAAAACAACCCAGTGATCAACAGCATGAGCATCGATCTACGCATTTGACACGATGACACGTGTCAACCAAGTCAACAGGTCTGACCACCCGATCCCGTTAGTCGCCTGTTACAACAAGCTTGGCTGCTTAAAAACAATTCCAACCTGGATCTTCACGTGTCGTAAGCAAATGTAGTTATTGAGTTTGGAGGGCAAATAAGCATCACATATCACATATACTAGGTCACGGAACCAATGCTTATTTTTAACAGATATTCCGTGTATTTGGAAATTCGGTTAACGATGGTTCAATATTTTTTTTAATGAGTGAGTACGGTCGCTTTACGTAGCACCATCGACTCGAAACAAAATTCTTCTGAATTCACCCATGTGTAGAAAAAACAAACAAACACGGACCTGACCTACAGCAAGTTGAATCATAAGACTAATGCATTATCCTTGATAAAATATTAAAAATACTTGAATAGCTACAAGCTAACATATTCATTTGTTTGTTTAAAGTAAAGTAAAGATATCATGTACCGAACGTGAATACGACCTGCTTTAATAAAACTACTGTGACCCGCTCTGATTAAAAATGCAGGCACCACGCTTGAAACATACGTGAAACAGATACGTTGAAACTGAACACCTAATATATGGAAAAAAATAATTAATTCAATAAGTATCTACGACTCATCTACAATAAAAATATGTATAGAATGGAACATGAAAGGTGTAGATTGACAGACAAAGGATCGTAACCGACACAAATTTCTCAAACGGATGTGGCGGATGTATTCCTGAGTCTTAACGATTCCCTCGTCTGAAAATGCTTACATATTTCATTTGTGCTCAGCTAGATGGTGGATGAATCCTTGAATATACTCCTGAGGTATTCCCGGTGCGGATTTATTTCATGCATGAATGAACCACTGTTACCTGGTTATCAATGAATTTATTGCAGTTTATCCCAGGTGGCCTAATAATTACAATACCTGTATGAGGTGATGCATTATACAGTCAGCGCGGCTTCATCTGAGTGGTTGAGGACTTTATGAAAGGATACTGTGACATTATAATGAAGGTTTATGGTATGAACAGAACCTCTGTCTTGTCCGGGACGTGGGGTAGCCTAGTGGTTAAAGGGTTCGCTCTTCACGCCACCTGGGTTCGAATCCCCACATGGATGCAATGTGTGAAGCCCATTTCTGGTGACCCACGCCATGATATTGCTGGAATATTGCTAAAAGCGGTGAAGAACCACACCCACTCATTTACAGAATGGTACAAGCCTTACAAGAGGACATTTAAGTACTATTTTCAACGGTTCTTGCAACAAATATAAGGCTCCTGTAAAAAATGAAGTTTGTTTGTTTGTCTGCCGCGCTCATCAATATTCCAGCAACATGGCGGCGGTCTTGTAATCAGTCACCGTGATCATCAGTCTACGCAATTGGGGTGCGACGACGTGCAGGCCCGTAGAAACGGGGCGGGGGGACTTTTTTAAGGAGCAAATGTGATGAAATGAAACAAAACTTGATTCTTAATGACAATGTGTGGGTGCCAAATAAGAAAATAATAATAATTTCTTTAATTATGCGAAATCTTTCATTGTAACAAATCATTTATCACCCTTTCACGCAGAAATTCAGTGTAAGTGAGGTCTTTTAGAGGTTTCATCATAGCTATTTATAGAAAGTGAAAGTGGCCAGCGTCGGTACTGAAGATGAATTTGTTGGCGCCGGGGTGCCATATGTCCATCAAGCATAACATGTTCTTTGATGGTGAAGTGCAAGTAAAGTAACATCGATTTGACATGGAGAAAAGTATTTGCAGACGTGACGAATGTCTATATTAAATATTCAGAGGAAAGAAAAAGAATTTCTGAACAGAAATGTTGAGTTGAATGCTAAAAAATCATCTTTGATTATTGATGAACTTTCGGCCTTATTAACACCTCCTGATTTTTCAGTTCATACTGAAAACTACAAAGCATACAGATGTACAGGAGATGGAAATTGTCTGTTTAATTCAGCTTCCTTATATCTCTGTGGCAATGAATCTCTTTCCAAATGTCTTCGCATTTTAGTTAGTGCAGAACTTTACTTGAAACGGGGGTCTTATACACTCTCTGGTCCACCTATTACCAGTATGATGTCAAGGTGCAAAGACCAAGGAGATGGAGCTTATATAAACTTGCTGCTTTCAGATTAATCAAAGGATTTTGAGGGAGCAATATTATTTGAAGCTCAAAAGAACTGCCGTGACAAGCAATGGTGCTCATTTCTGCATATGTGTGCATTAGGAGAGGTGCTGAAGGAGTACTGTGAGATTGTGTTTGTATACCCTGATGTCCAATATGCAATGAGGTCAGTTTTGAATGGAACTGTAATGTGTTCAGAACCTCGTAGTATGGATAGACGTCTGTACATTTTATGGACTCGAGACAGCATGCTTGACAACAGACCTGGAGCTATCTTCCAGCCAAGTCAGTTTGTACACTTGTTCATTTGCTTGCAAGTACAAGATAAAAGCAGTGGTAAAGTAGACGAACAACATGTGAAAAAAAGAGATAGAAAAGCATTGTTGACTATTTTCAACGAGGTGTCAAGAAACATTCCACTGCTCAGCAAGGAAAAGATAGTGAAAATGAATCTATGAATGAAAACACTTGTACACCACCTGTCTGATTTTAATGTCAGCGAACACTCAAAGGAATCAATCAAAAGTGACGCATGTAAAAGTGCAAAGCATGTTGATGCAAAGGAAACAAACATTCCCGATGTTGGTAACCAACCACATCAACCACAGATACTGTTTCCTAAACGTAAGATTGGTACTCACAAGAGAACATGCCAGACTGGGTGGTTCCAGAAATGGAAGTGACTTCATTATGATGAACACTCAGATAGTGTCTTTTGTTTCATTTGCATAAAAGCAATCCAAGAAAATAAACTCTCTAACCCTTGCACAAAGAAAGTTTTCATTTTTGACGGATACAACAACTGGAAGAAGGCTACTGAGAAATTTGAGAAACACGAAAAGAGTAAAAGCCATCAAGAAGCAGTAGAAAGAGTAGTTGTATTGCCTCTGCATACAAAAGACATT
The DNA here is from genome assembly GCF_003918875.1 of Haliotis rubra. NCBI lineage: Eukaryota > Metazoa > Mollusca > Gastropoda > Lepetellida > Haliotidae > Haliotis > Haliotis rubra. Next base: position 173,621 of record NW_025767537.1, read on the forward strand.
GGTGACTCGCTGTCAACAGAGTTTGATGAAACTAGAAAGGAGAACAGACAATGTCTTCTAAACATCCTGTCATGTCTACAGTTTCTTGCACGTCAAGGACTAGGTCTCATAGGTGACTAAACTGAGACTGATTCAAACTTTCTTCAGTTACCTGTCTTCCAAGACAAAGATGAGTAGTTGGTTGAAAAAGAAAACAGATAGTTATACTTCGCCCGAGATACAAAACCTCCTTCTTGATATTATGACAAACACAGAGAGGTGATACAACCTGTTCAAGAAAGTACTTTCTTTTCAATAATGGCAGACGAATGTGATGATGTGTCTAGTAAAGAGCAACTTGGAGTTTGCATCAGATGGATTGATTAGAACTTTGAGGGACATGAAGAATTTGTTGGATTGTACGAGGTTGCAAACATTGAAGCTAAAACCATATTTGAGGCAATCAATGATGTACTCCGGAGGTTGAATCTGAATTGGTCACAAGTTAGAGGACAATGTTACGTAAGGCAGCAAATATGGCAGGGGTGAAAAAAGGAGTAGCGTCTGTGTACACTCATTGCTATGGTCATGCACTTAATCTTGCATGCTCAGATATCATAAAAATGTGCAACCGTCTTCGGGACACATTGGACATCATACACGAGATCACCAAATTGATAAAAGAATCCCCAAAACGTCATGGTCTTTTCAAAAAGATCAAGGAAAATATGAATGTTGAACATTCTTTGGGCATCCGTGTATAATGTCCAACAATGAGGACTGTGAAAGCAGACACCATTGAAAGTGTTATGGCCAACTACGATGTCCTGTTAGAAGTATGGGATGATTCTATGGAATATGTCAAAGATTCGGAGATGAAAAGTCGAATTAGAGGAGTGTCTGCATACATGAGAACATTTAACTTCCTCTTTTGTGCGAACTGTTAGAAACAGTGACAATCTCAGCAAATCTCTCCAGGTAAATATATCAGCTGCACGTGGACAGAAGATGGCTTCTTCAACCGTAGCTGTCTTAGAAGCATCAGAAATGATGAACACTTCTCTCTGTTCTGGCAAAACCATAAAAATCAAAGCCACACAGCTTGATGTGCCTGGGCCAGTTCTACCAAGGGAGAAAAGGACACCCAAGAGAATAGATGATGGAGCACCTCCCAATGTACCTCAGACAGTAGAGGAGTATTACAGACAAGTGTATTTCATGGCTCTAGAGTTGGTCACCAGCTGCATCAGAGACAGGTTTAATCAACCTGGCTATATGCTCTACCAGAACCTGGAGACTCTACTCCTTAATGTTGCTGCAGGAAAAGACTACACAAGCGAATTTGACTTTGTTTCCAAATTCTATGGATCAGATATTGATAGCTCTGCTTTTGCAACACAGCTGAATATTCTGTCAGTGAATATGTCGAAAAGCAAAGAGTTGGATGTCTCAGACGTGATGGCCCACGTGAAGGAGACAGGTGTCAGTCCCTTCACTGAAGTTGTCACTGTTATAAAGCTCATCCAAGTAATGCCCTCAACAAACTCAACGAGTGAAAGGTCCTTCAGTAGCCTTTGGAGGTTGAAGACATATCTGAGATCCACTATGACCCTTGATGGTACTTCATGTGCACAGAGACAAAACAGACAACCTGAACCTGAGAGATATAGCAAATGACTTTGTGAGAAGAAGTGAACACAGGCTGTTCACATTTGGTAAATTCTGATCTATGAAGTATGAATGAATCTGAATAAAGACATGTTAACTGTAGTATATAATAGTAGTATTTTCTGACACTAACGTTTACGTTAATACTTTAATACCCCCCCCCCACACACACACACACACACACAACACACACACACACTGAGCTACTAAAATGCAAATTCCCCTACCACCACCCCTAAACACACACCCCCACCCACCCCCCCCCCACCCCACACACATACACTTCTGAAATATCGGTGCTACGGGTCTGTGCTGGAATATTGCTAAAAGCGGCATAAAACGAAACTCACTAAATCTGTCTTGTCCTCTAAATGTGATACCTTCACCTGCTCTGATGTTCTTCAAATCGGAATCTGTTTAAAAACAATAACTTATATACGCCGATTGTTTCTGAGCGTCATCCCAACATCAAAAGATATGTGCAACTGTCACACTCACCCTCTTCATTGTATCTACGACGCGAATCAACAAGCATTATCCTACACCCCAGGCTGATTGGAAACATCCTGTTTGTTGCTGCCGTATTAGCATAACAAAATCCTGAAATAGGCCTTTGTAGCCGCGGGCTCGGATTTTCTGAATCAGTCCTATCTCCAGCATGTATTTGCGGCGTTAATACAAACACCTTTGAGTGCTGCTGGCGATTCTCATTATCCGTCCCAAGACAGGCTCGCTGACACGTTAGCGAAGATCTGAATGAAATCATTTAAGGCTACACTATGTCCCAGTTATCGGCCAATGGCGCCGACTCAGCACGATGCCAGTATTAACCGTTAATTCTGCGACAAGAACCGTTAGCATTGTCTCCTATTAAGCAGTACCACGAGTGCAGTTTTTATGAATGAACACGACCATAAGTGAATGCTCCATCAATCATCTGGCACAATGTTTGTTTCGCGTGGACAGCGACGTCGATATTGACATCAAGCAAGTATGCATATACATTCTTTACTGCAACGTGAAAAGAACACTCACACAAAAACCAGGAACTGTTGCCCATTAGTAAAGATTTTGATATTGTAGTTCAATAAAGAGACTTATTCTTCAGTATGGTAACTCGTGAGTCCATATACGCACCCAGATCGTTTCATATTGTTCATTGTCAGACTACTGGAGCCAATGTTACCAGTTTATTACATATTGTAGTCCTCTAATCTACGTATTACACCAAAATAAGTTGTATGGAAATTAGCATTTGCATTAACACTGGTTCCACCTTTCATTACAAAATCATTTAAATTCAGTACCGAATCACTTCTTCTCTCACTTTTACGACGATTTCAAGTTAATAATCCATTAAAATGATGAATTGATATTCCCTACATTGTCAAAATGCCAAAATGAAACAATATTGTGTAAAAATTGAAACAAAATATTAACTCACACATATGTGTAATGATGTCATTAATGATTTATTCGACTTAAAGAACAAAAGATCTATAGAATAGAAACCGACAAAAGATACTTGGCGTCCCGAGAGACGTACAATAATATTCATTGTACCAAATGCTGGACAAGAATTCTGTAGTTATATTTTACAGTATAGTACACTTCACTAATTCATTAATACCCGGGTTAGAATTGGTCTTCAGTAACCTATGCGTGTCGTAAGAGGTGACTAACAGGATCAGGTGGTCAGGCTCGCTGACTTGGTTGACACATGTCATCATGTCCCAATAGCGTAGATCGATGTTCATGCCGTTGATGACTCAATTGTCCGGTCCATACTAGATTATTTACAGACCCCAGCCTTATTGCTGGAATATTGCTGAGTTGGGCGTTAAACACCAAAACACCAGGCCGTTCATATTTGTTGCAAAGAGCCTTGCAAAAGTCCTATGGACTTGACGTCCTATAGTAAAACCCTGTATCATGAGGAAGTGAGTGATATTGCTTTTACCAATATTCCAGCAACATCACGGTGGGGGACACCAGAAATTGGCATCACACATTGAACTCATTTGGAGAAATCGAACCCGATCTTCGGGTGACGAGCTAACGCTTTACCCCATGCCCCAATCCCAAGACTCCTTGTACAGGAATATTGAAACTGCGCGTAACCCCACGGTGCATTATAGCTGCATTCTTGGGAGTCATAAGTCTTGTCTTGAAGAGACAGCCATGGTCTTTATTTAGTCATCTCGGGGCTGCAGCTGCTGCTATTGATGGTCCGCAGTAATAAATACACACACACGTGGTGGAAGCAGCTCGTTAGCTGACCTCCTCTTGAATAATGCAAGAAGATTAGACGCAAATACTCATTAAATTACACCACTTATTCGGCTACTGTTCTGGATGTCCACGCGTGTGTTTGGCTCTAACACGCCTAACGGTTCTATGATACGGCTTCATCAAGTCAGGTCAAGATGTTACTTTAATGACTGTATTAATTACTGGTCACACTTATGATTCAAATTATAAGCTTAGCCATAGGAGACAAGAGTACCGATATCGTGAATCTTAAAGGTCACATGCAACCATATATCAAACATAATTAAAACACAATTATCACTTATTCATGACATATAATATACATTGCTGGTTATGAAAAAACATATAAACAAAATTATAAGCGTACAATCGCAAATCAAAAGTGCAATATTGTGAACTTGGGTTTACTTCCCAAGAAACGAAGCAGCCGGGTTACCGAACCCAGTCAGAGCGGGTGGGTGTGCACTCAAGTGTAACGGCTGGCTCATTTGCACATGCCCTCACGGCTCATTGTGTGTAGATCATGGATCATAGAATGAATCATCCTTTTTTTGTCAATGTTATCTGGTATGAGATGTAGTCATGAGATGCAGGTGTTTCAATGTTGTATTAGTTTACTATTGAGTTTCTTGGAACTCAGTTAAGTCGTTAGACTAACGCTTAGTCTCTGAACATATATCATTTTGACAGAAACAAACAATTTCTTTTAAACTGAAAAGCAGTCCCAGTGAGAAGGGAGTTTCAGAAAATTAATGTTTAAATTTAGACTTGTTTCATTTAGGGCTTTAAAAAATAGCAGAGCAGAAACGGTTGGGCGGAAGGGAAAATAGTCCAAGGAGTGTGAGACCAGGAACTTGTAAGTCGTCGATGAAGAAAGAAGGAAACAGTGATATTGACACTACCTTTGAGGCAGTACCTTTGAGGTATGCATTGATAAATGTCAGCTACAAAACGATCCATATTCTTCAGAAATGTCCACTATAAGCAAAGTACCCTCTACGATCGTGACTGTATCATAAACATGTATTCACGAAGCACAATCAAATCATGAAAAGAATTTTTCAATTTCAGCATTTCGTGAAAAATGTATTTCGTTCTTACAATGTCAATGACAACCGGTTTTCAGGATTGAGGTGATTGTGTTTGTCAGTAAATTGGAAAATGTGTCATATGTGCTTTTTCACTTAGTTTGTAAGAAAAACGTGTTTCTTGGTAAATGTAAATTCATTCTATATTCTCAAGGAATGTCCACTATAAGCAGAGTCCGTTGTACTATTATGATCGTATCATAAACATATATTCATGAAGCACAATCAAATCATGAAAAGAACTGTTCAATTTCCACATATCGTGAAAAACGTGCCTTGTGCTTGCAATGTCAATGAGAATCGGTTTTCAGGATTGAGGAGATTGTGTTTGTCAGTAAATTAGAAAATGTGTCATCTGTGCTTTTTACACTTTGTAAGAAAAACGTGTTTCTTGGTAAATGTAAAGGACACATTCATTCTATATTCCCAAGGAGTGTCCACTATAAGCACAGTCCGTTGTACTATTCTGATCGTATCATAAGCATATATATATTCATGAAACATAATCAAATCATGAAAAGAAGTCTTTTTTGTATTTACACGCTTTGTTTCTTGACATGGCTGCAATATTGCCGATGTGCCGTTAAATAATAACTCACTCACTCATTGTTTCTTGACTAGACTGTCAATGACCACAAGTTTTCAGGATTGAGGTGATTGCGTTTGTCAGAAGACAGGAAGGTGATGCATCATATGTACTCTGTTCTCAACGTCATCATCCCCCAAATGAGTAATATCCATCTAAATTGTAGTTCTATATTTCAGAGTGGATTCTTCCCACAGGGAGCTCTGGTAGCCCAACACATGTTACACGTGTTTTCAGAAGCAAGTACGTCACACTGGGAGATGTGTTTGGGATACGCATCTTTTGGGATGTCAGCTCTCCGCACCCGAAGGTATACACGTCATTTGGTTAGTCTCATTACCATGTGATAAAAGAGACAAAGATGCCAAATGCAGTTTACGGGAGAATTACCATTTTCCGTTCCGAAGTAACAGCACCCCCCAGCGTTTAAATACCGATTCCATGTAGGGCGTTCATTAACGCAGGGTTCTCAAGTAGGCAGGAGAAATTAGTTAATGGATGTACGTGGAAAGCACAGGTCCGACTTGATAGGGGATTGACTGGTGACTGTGTGGTCCATCGGATAACGGTTCATATAACTGTACTTGATAGGGTCTAGTGAGTACCGACAAACAATAGTTGTTATTGATCGATGGTGGTATGTAAATTGACAGCTTACTATGCGCCTGGTGACTAGGCCCTCTGATGCAGAGTGGTTTAAATTACCTATTCACGATATGTTTTGATGACTAATCATGTTCAATTCAAATGCACCAGCCGGCGACTTTGGTCCAAACGGACAGCATTGATAGCATGACTGGTTGTTTGTGGACACCGTGATCAACTGTATGGTCTATCGTAAAGATAACTGGTGAACAGGGTTCACTTAGAGGTCATGGTTAATAGCTGCGTATGCTTTGAAATATATGCGTTGCTTTGATAACAACCCAGTCAATAACCCAGCAAAACATACCGTTTAATAATGGTCCATTATAATAATGACCATAGATCCAACATGTAGTGTATGTGACCTTTAAATAATAGAAAATATCATTGGCAGTTAATTTATGCATTTTATGAAAAAAGGAAATATTGATTCCAGATATTATTATGAATGTTATTATTTTTCCTTTGAAAACGTATCAGTAGTCAATAGATATACATGTACATGTATTTCCGTCAAAGAACCTTTTCAGAATGTCAGCGCATTTTGGAAAGAAATCTACGCATGAAATTATAAATGCAAAAGTATGATCATGATTGTATGCAGGTTTTTATGCATGTGCGGAATACGTGTAAAAAGTACGTAAACGAACTCTACAATGTTGCCTGTAGCTTTTTTCCCCAATAAACTCCTTCCTCGTCCGTTATGTCAGATTTTGGTGTGTTTGTTGTTTAACACCAAACTCTGAAATAGTCCAGCTATATGGCTGCGATCTGTAAATATTGTCCATCTGTCCATATTGTAATATATACCGTTAGCTTGTTTTACCGATCAGCTCATAATCAGTAAGATGTGTGTTTATTCTTTAACACCGTACCAATATTCCAGCTATATGACGGCTACGAATAACCACGCCTGGACCAGACAATGAAGTGATTGCTATCATGAGCATCGATCTACGCAACAGGGATACGATGACATGTGTCAACCAAGTCAGCGAGCCTGACCACCCGATCCCGTTAGTCGCATCTTACAACAAGCATGGGTTACTGAAGACCAATTCTAACCCGGATCTTTACGGGTTCTTTGTGTCAGAATATTTTGTGACAATCACCTGTGACGGTGAATCTGGACATGATGGGTTTCGATGTGGGGTGGGTATAGGGTGCATCCTGCAGCTTTACGACACCTGTTTCAACGTGCCTAACGCGTGGTTGTCCACTTCCTTCTTTCGAGAAGATATTTGTGTATCCCAACGCCATCATATAAAATACCCGAATCGCATTTGCATCATAACGGCCTTTAAACAATTAATCATGATAGACGTAATCGAAATTGTGCGTACTTCATATCACCTATACAAAAAAAAATCCCCAAAAGCTAGTTAACTGATCATGTAATACACGTGCATATGGTTCGACGAACAATATACAAGGCATGCTTGGCCGTGTTTGACTTTGAGGTCGTTCCTGTAGGGAGTCATTGAACTGTGCCTGAAGTTATTGTTTAATGGAGCATCGGCGAGGCATCTGTGTTACAAAGTGAAACAGCGCACTGTTTCACCCAGTGTGTCATCGTTTAATTCAAATACACCAGAGATACACGGTTTGACTCATAGCCAGGAATATGTTTGTCTGAGCGTATGTATGTATCTATAAACATTTCTGGTGTTTCCTGTCGTGATGTTGATGGAATATGCTAAAAGTTGCACAAACACTCACTCACTCGTATTATCCTTCATCTGTGCTTTGTAGTTACAGCGTTAAAGGAATCGTTCATAATTCTTTTGACCCGTTTTGATTCCTCACGTGAGTACAATCAGCGAAGTTTATTTGTGGTGTCCCCGGCCGTGATATGCTGGACTCACTCACTCACTCAAACCTACCGACCCACTCACTCACTCACCCATAAGCACCACCCACCCATCCACTCACTCTCGCACTCACTCACTCACTCACTCTGCGAGCTTGACCACACGATCCCGTTAGTCGCTTTTACGACAAGCATGGGTTGCTGAAGATCAATTCTAACCCGGATCTTCACGGGTCACAGTAGTTGAGTACTGGTAATAGTATTATCATCGTTACTATTTGTTTATATATTTCTCAGTTTCTGAAAAGCAGTGCGATTCTCACGTAAATATCAGCATGATACAACTTTAAATACAAAAGTATCATCTCGAGAGAAATGAGAATATAAATGGGTTATTTAAGACAGAAAGTGGTGTTTATAAATTATCCCCACTGCCGTCCCCGATGCATTATGTGCCTGAATCCACACCGTCAACGCACTAAAATCACCGGATCCCTATTTTGGTCAGGGTGATAGGTCACGGATCATTACTGCCACCCAATCCCCAAGAGGAGAGATGTCGTTACACCACTATCTCTTCTTGACAGTCGTGCCCTCGTCACAAACAAATAGCCGACCATGAGCTTCGAAAAATAACATTTATCGATAAGTTATTAAGGAAATGCACCAAAATTACTTCCTAATCATCAAAAGCGAAGCCAGAATATAAGGCTCACAGGAGTAGACGAGCTGGAATCAGCTCCTTCCGGGTCAACCCGCTCTTTGGTCTCTGGCGGTGACATTGCGGCGAATTGTTTAGCGGGCAGTAATGATCCGTTCAATCACTCCAGATAGGCAAGTATTAAACCGACCACGTCTTCCCCGGCTGCGACAGCTCAGATCTGAATTGGGCATTAGCTGTACACTGATCATATTTAACATACCCTCAACCAGGCGAAACAGTTATAAACTCCGTTATGTTAATCACTCCCCGAAAGCTCCCCACAGTTCACCTCAGCGTAAAATCTGCATGCTTTCATTGTGCTGCACTGCAGCGGAGCACCGAACCGACGTTTGACTTACTGATTAAAAGAATGGTTAGGCTTTACATAACTATAATATGAAAGTGGAGGTGACATTTTCATTCAGAGAGTCGAGGAAGGGTGATGTACAACCCGAACAACCATTGTGGACTGGTAACGTCGGTGTATATGCAATAAATGTGGTATTCCCATTGGTCTACTTAGGTATTCGAAGAATGAATAGGAGACCGTTTGAGAGCGCCGAAAATCAATAGTGATCCACAAAGCGCCCACTATTCTGATATTTAACTAGACCTATACCAAGCATTATCTGTGTGATGCAGATGCGAATTCAAATCGTGTGCAGAAACAGAAACGTTCCTTTTTCAAATTTGGGTCGCTTTTTGTGACCAATTAAGTGATATATTTGGGTGAAATGATTTATGGAGAAATGTTCAGAAATGTTATATGTTTAAATCGATTTGGTGTTTTTGTGTAAGTTTTCTTGAATTAACGCAATGCTTACGAAATTCTAAAGGGGGCGGTGGGGTAACCCAGTGGTTAAACCGTTCGCTCGTCACGCCGAAGACCCGGGTTCGATTCCCCATATGGTGACAATGTGTGAAACTCATTTCTGGTGTCCCCCGCCGCGATATTGCTGGAATATTGCTAAAAGCGGTGTAAAACTAAACTCAATCACTCAATCACTAATTTTAAAGGACGAGTTTTTGCAGTCCTGGAGAAGTGATATTCGGGATTCTCTAAAAGGTTTTTACTATTCCATTATTTAAGATTCAACATGTTTTGAAAAGTATTTATTACTCACAGATACCATTTTAAACCTTTACTATATTTTAGAACAAGTAATCACAAATTGCAAACAAAAGGGTCGCTGGTCGAACATTCCTCGCGAAGAGAGATTTTGTACATTTTGTTATTCTCAACAAATTGGCAACGAGTTCCATTATTTATTTAGATGTAAACTATTGGCGAATGAACGTTCTTTCCTTATCAGTGATTATTTTCATAAATGGCCTAAAATGTCAAAATATAAGCAAGTTGTTGGGAATAAAAAGATACCATGTCCTGAAAAAAACTGTCAAGATTTCCGAATCTTGTATATACCATCTTGTAATTTGTAATAACTATGTGTAAAATGTGACACATGCACCACCGTTGGTGGTTCATTTGAGTAATAAAGTCAAAAGTGACAAGCATGGGTTGCTGAAGACCAACTCTAACCCGGATGTTCTCGGGTTGTTTTGGGCAGAGAAGGAATGGTTCAGTGAAAGACATCAAACAATGCTTAACTCTAATGATGAAGCAAGGAGAGTCTGATTTGGTTGCCCAGACCTTGGCATGGTATGTCAGTGGACCAGGACTAATGCTGGACTAATACAATCAACCACACACTAACGTGCGTGTGAGTGAGTGCGTGAGTATGGTTTTACGCCGCTTTTAGCAATATTCCAGCAATAACACGGCGGGGGACACCAGAAATGGGCTTCACACATTGTACCCATGTGGGGAATCGAACCGAGTCTTCAACGTGATGAGCGGACGAACGTGCGTGTACGTTGCTATGTAAACACGCGTGAAACTACAGGTTAACATCCGTCTTCAAGGACCCATGCTTGTCGTAAGAAACGACCAACGGAATCGGGTGGTCAGACATGTTGATATATTGCTGAGTGCGGCGTCAAAATTAAACAACAAACCAGGAAAAATGATGATGGCAGCGTTTGTCACTCGTGAAGATGCAGGTTAGAATTGATACTCTGTAACCCATGCTTGTCGTAAGAAACGACTAACGGAATCGGGTGATCAGACTTGCTGACTTGGTTGCCACATGTCATTGTATAGCAATTGCGAAAATTGATGCTCATGATGTTGATCACTGGATTGCCTGGTCCAGACTCGATTATTTACAGACCCCCGGAACGTAGCTCCAATATTACTGAGTGCGGTGTTAAACGTCAAACAAACGCTATGTAAGTGCAATAACAGTAACCGCATCGTTAAGCCCCGTTCCAATTCACAGAGATTTAAGACAAGTGTATGCATAGGTATGTTCTTATTTCGCCTAAAGTCTTAAAACAACATGTCATGGTCTGTTGACTGTTGATTACGCAATGGTGAACTAGTGGCACCCCTATGACCTAAAAATGGACTCTTCTAGTTGAAGTAGTTGAAGGACAAAAAGAATTTATTTATTTCTGTTACTTATCATTTTCTGATCACAATCGTGACATTGGCAATTTTGGCAATACCCAACCCTACTGGCTACATCTGGTCCTGTACAAGGCAGTGCAAAACATACACTTGGGTCCAGAGACCAGGGCACACATGTTCCATCCATGTACACTGTTTCGGCCACAGCAAGGATATCACTCATCTCTGCGGTTGTGAAGATTAGAATCTTGTTGTCATCACCGTCGTCTACCACCAGGAACCGCCGGCCGTCTGAAGTCTCTGTCTTAAAAGCTTAAATTTTGTCTCTATTTGTTTTTAATTATTTTAAAAAACATAATCATGCGCAAGGCTTGAGGTTGTCACTTGTGACAACAGATCTTATCCTTTTTACACAACTACATATCCTTATAACAATTTAGTATTTCACAGTGAAAAGTTAACTACATCTCATCATCGCATACATTAATCCCTGTCATTTTATTTTAACCCTGTTTTAACTTCTCAGTGGATGCACTAATCCTCTTTACTCAACTACATATCCTTATAACAACAGTCGACCAAGACTCAGTGAGTCAGGTTCATTATAAGAGTAGGGGTGCATTCTCTAATCCCAATTCGCCTACATTGTTTTTGTAGGCGAAATGAGATGTAGGCGAATTGAGATGTAGGCGAATAGAGACTAAACCTATGCATATGCTGATGCCGTACCATTCACTCCTGCTAAACACCACCACAAATAGAATCACACTGTTTCAAAGAAATGAAAAGGTCTGTTGTAAAGAATCCCGAAATATCTGTGCCAGATTGAATTCGTGTAAAGCAGTACAATTAAGCTAAAGCCGGTTATAGAAAAACAGTGTATCAACTGAGGTGGCCTAAAAGCCAGTTTCACTTAAACAAAGGCCAGCTAAGTCTCTTGTTCCATATCATTACGTGCTCACAAATAGTTGTGTATGCACATCTCTGTTAGTTATTACTCAGTCAATCTCGGGTAACAAAAACCTGACGTGGGAAAGGATTAACGGCTGCGGGAGCGAACCAGTGCACAATTAGATATGTCGTAATCACGGTGGATAGTTTGTGGCAATAAACGGAAACGGGCTCGGTCGATTAATGTGTCGTGGTATACAACAATATTCGACTTGCTATTTACCCATTCTATGCTTTTCAGTGGTATATGTATGCAGATTGGTGAACTGAAACGTCGGTACTCATATAAAACATGGCTGGAATGATCTGCTGAACTGTCCCGGTTTACGGCAATAGAAGGCGATGTATTTAGAATATTATATTTTCACATTACTGACTGGTATTCGGAATTACATTATTCGACTCACTGATGATTCTGTTTTAGAATTGTCCCCAATCAGCTTATGCTTGTCTTAAGACAAAAGGGACCCAGAACTCCGAGTTCCATTTTTGTGGAAGGTGCGCTGGCTGAGTGGGTTAGATGGCTGACTGTGTGTGCTGATGATTAGGTGCCTGACTTTGAGAGTGTGGGTTCAAATCCCAGATGGGACACAACCTAACAAAAGTACTAAATTCTGCACCTTACTGAAAAGGTGTAATCCCAAGGATAACATGTTATATAACGGAAGAGGTGTCAGGTTTAGTAACCTGTAGCTCACAATATCACTATATTCTGGTCACCGTCATTTAGCATGAATTGATGCCGTATCAAATCGTATGTATACGTGCGTTGACGGTCTTAACCTGTACATATCATGCTGAAGCGACCTTACTATCCCTATACGTATCACGTGCATGAGACCTTACTATCCCTACACGTATCATCTGAATGTAACCTCACTATCCCTATACGTATCTGTATAGGGACATACGTATCTGTATAGTGTAGCACAGTGGTTAAAGCGTTCACTCGTCATGCCGTGGACCCGGGTTCGATTCCCCACATGAGTACAATGTGTGAAGCCCATTTCTGGTATCCCCCGCCGTGATATTGCTGGAATATTGCTAAAAGCGGCGTAAAACTAAACTCACTCACTCACTATACGTATCTGCATACGACCTTACTATCCATGTACGTTTCATCTGCATACGACCTTACTATCATTGTAGTATCATCTGCATACGACCTTACTACCCATGTACGTATCATCTGCATACGACCTTACTATCCAAGTACGTATAATCTGCATACGACCTTACTATCCATGTACGTATAATCTGCATACGACCTTACTATCCATGTACGTATCATCTGCATACGACCTTTCTATCCATGTACGTTTCATCTGCATACGACCTAACTATCCAAGTACGTATCATCTGCATACGACCTTACCATCCAAGTACGTATCATCTGCATACGACCTTACTATCCATGTACGTTTCATCTGCATACGACCTTACTATCCAAGTACGTATCATCTGCATACGACCTTACTATCCAAGTACGTATCATCTGCATACGACCTTACTATCCAAGTACGTATCATCTGCATACGATCTTACTATCCAAGTACGTATCATCTGCATACGACCTTACTATCCATGTACGTATCATCTGCATACGACCTTACTATCCATGTACGTATCATCTGCATACGACCTTACCATCCATGTACGTATCATCTGCATACGACCTTACTATCTGTACGTATCATCTGCATACGAACTAACTATCCATGTGCGTATCATCTGCATACGAACTAACTATCCATGTGCGTGTCATCTGCATACGACCTTGCTATCTATGTGCGTAACATCTGCATACGAACTAACTATCAATGTACGTATCATCTGCATACGACCTTACTATACATGTGCGTGTCATCTGCATGCGACCTTACCATCCCTTCACGTATCATCGACAGCTCGACTTCTTTAAGTTTCTAATATCTCGACCCCGCCCCACACTGACGCATATATATCGTCTCCCTGGGTATGTGAATTTGTTCGTAATATGCCTCTGTACATACTCACCAAACGCTATATGGGTACCCGGAAGGATGAAATAGTAACGTGACTGTTAACCTTCTAGCGCCTCACAGGCAGCTTGGGTTGTATGTTCCTCAGGGAGCTGAAAATGAAAATCGAGTGCACACGGATCGATTGACCCGGGAAATAATTGCGCTGGGATTGGAGCATGTCCCTCTGTGGTGTAGAAGTGTAGTGCAGTATAAATTGTCTTATCGTTAGAATTATCATCTTATCGGAAAAAGTGCAATTTCATTAACATCGGAATTTTAACACCGACACGAGACATCGCGTAAGGACAAGAGGTCACGTTTTGACCCTTGTGTGAACTTTGACATCCACATCTATGTATAAAATACCTGGATTATTCATCAGATATCACCTTTATGTATCTATATAATGAGATATATTACACTGATACTGTTCGTCGGAGGCGTGGGGATAGTCTAGTGGTAAATGCGTTCGCTCGTCACACCGAAGACTCGAGATCGATTCTTCACATGGGTACAATGTGTGAAGCCCATTTCTGGTGTCCCCCGCCGTGATATTGCTGGAATCTTGCTAAAAGCGGCGTAAATTCATATTCACTCATTCACTCATTCACTCACTCACTCACTCACTCACCGTCGCTGTGATCTTTTACCTCAATTCGAAAATTTGGATCTCAACAATGAAAAAGCTAAGATCTTCCTTGGCGTTTGAACTAACCGTTTACGTAGACGTGATTTCATTGGGTGTTACTCGTCACCAACGTGTGCAACGACGACGACGATAACGATGATGATGATAATGATGATGATGATTTGAAAATTAACTTGCGTTTTTCGACATAATGCGTGTTTCGCACACGGGTGTAACGATATATTCAAAGGCGATATTTATACACTTTATATGCTACAGTAATTGATTAGACACTTCCGACACTTGACTCTGTGTTCTATCTTGTCTGTCAAGTGCTAATCATAAGAAACACAAAACAAATCCTTCAAGACATGTATTGCCTTGATGGAAGAGCGACTGACGTTTCGAGGACGGTGCTGAGTGTCCAGATAACTGTGGTTCATGAAGTGAATAACATACAGGATCGACACAACCACATCCATTACAGTAGTGTCAAATACCATATTTTACCCTTCGAATAAATGAGAAATTGTTACATTGTCATGTATGTCACCGTCACGAAGGAAAATACCCATATTTATCCCCAAAGTCTCGAACGTAACTGATTATTACTCAAAGCCTTGACGACATTATTGCATTCTGACATGACGTCAATTGATCCTATCCAGGAGTTTAACAAAACCCCATCCTATATAAACTCACGTACAAAAGAAAGTACACGTCTGGTGCTTTGGATTACTTTCCAAAAAAGCGACGTAAATGTTTTGAAAATAGTTTTAACAGTGATATATAAGTCACAGACATTCCTAATATGTTGCCAAAACACCACAGATATCGTGCCCAATTGCGAAATGCCAGTCAAAATCACAACACTTTTCAAATAATCCCAGAACACCATGTGTGTACTTTCTTTTGCACGTCAGTTTATTAAATATCATCGGATATCACCACGAACCATTGTCATTGTAATAGATATCAAGGCTTTATTTTATTACGTAAGAGGTGACTAACGGGATCAGGTGGTCAATCTACCTGACTTGGTCCACACATGTTATCATATCCCATTGCGTAGATCGATCCTCATACCGTTGGTCACTGTACTGTCTGTCCCCGACTCGATTATTTACCGATCACCGCCATATTGCTGGAATAGTGCTGATTGCGGCGTTAAACAACAAGAAAACAAATATGTTATTACTTAATCAAGCCATGTTACTGTGAGGCACATAACTGACTGACTGACTGACTGAGTTTGGTTTTACGCCGCTTTTAGCAATATTCCAGCAATATCACGGCGGGGGACACCAGAAATGGGCTTAACACATTGTGCCCATGTGGGGAATCGAACCCGGGTCTTCGGCGTGACGAGCCAACGCTTTAACCACTAGACTACCCCACCGCCCCGAGGCACACAACACTGAACTAGTGTAAAACATTCGTACACGAGAATCTACAATCCAAAAAACCTCCCCAAACTTGGCATTCTCTATACTCCTGAGCTGATTCGATTTACAAGGCGAGACTGAGTTAATGACTAACACACTTTCTTGCTAAAATTCTACCACTCTGGTATTGATTTTCTTTCGAGAAAATGTCATATAAATTGATCATGGTTCGTCTTGAATTGAAAGTAACAAAGGTTAAAAGTGGTCTTCACATGACTGATTATATTGTTTTCTCATGGGACGTGTTAATCACCTATGTTGAGAGACATTGACTGAGCGCTTTAAACCCAGTGTTCAACAGTAATAGCTCACCTTGATACAAAACAAATAGGCGACATTGGTAACGTCGGTACGCTTGACGTTGCCGTTCCTTTATGCAAATGTAGCTGCTAGCGAGGGTACTTGTAGTAGAATGATATCGCGCTTTTTAAAATTTATGATCACGCTAATAGCACATCATAATACAAGACGAATACGCGACATCAGAACTGACTGACTGAGTTTGTTTTTACGCCGCTTTTGGCAATATTCCAGCAACATCACGGCGGGTGACACCAGAAATGGGCTTCACACATTGTACCCATGTGGGGATTCGAACCCGAGTCTTCGGCGTGACGAGCCAACGCTTTACCCACTAGGCTACTCCACCGCTCCGCGACATCAGTAACGTCAATAGGTATGACGTTGCCTTCCCTTGAGCAAATTAGGGAACAGTCCTTGTAGTAGAATGATATCATTACGCTTTTGTAAATTCATGATCACGTTAATAGCTCACCTAATGCAAAACGTATAGGCGACAATAGTGTGAGTGAGCGAGTTTAGTTTTACGCCGCACTCAATATTCCAGCTATATGGTTGCGGTCTGTAAATAATTGAGCCTGGACAAGGCAATCCAGTGATCAACAGCATGAGTATCGATCTACGCAGTTGGAATACGATGGCAGGTATATACCGTTAGCCTGTTTTACCGATCAGATCATAATCAGTAAGATGTGTGTTTATTCTTTAACACCGTACGCAATATTCCAGCTATATGACGGCTACGAATACCCACGTCTGGACCAGACAATGAAGTGATTGATATCATGATCATCTATCTACTCAACAGGGATACGATGACATGAGTCACTCAAGTCAGCGAGCCTGATCACCCGATCCCGTTTGTCGCCTCTTACGACAAGCATGGGTTACTGAAGACCAATTCTAACCCGGATCCTCACGAGTTAGGCGACAATAGTAACGTCAGTAGGTATGATGTCGTCTTTCTTTGTGTAGAGTAGCCTGCAGGCAACAGCCCTTGTTGTAGAATGATATCATTGCACTTTTGGTAATTCAGGGTCACTCTTATAGCTCACCTATACACTATAACTAATGAACGACACAGTAACATCAATAGGCATGACATTGACATTATTGTAATGTCAACTGGTGTACAGCGGACGACGCTTGCGTAGAAAGACAAGTTCCTCGTATGCAAAGTCACCGTCACGCTAGTAGCTCACCTGAATCCTTTAAAGAATGGGAGACATTCAGAACGTCAATACGATGACGTTGCAGTTCCCTTAATGACTATAAGTCAAAAGGGAGACAATGCTAAGATTATGTTCGTGCTAATAGTTCGCTAAGATATACATGTAGTTACGAATGGCTTACATCGATTATTAATGTCGACACGCATGACGTTACTTAATCCCAATAGATGTATAGGGAACGGTGCCCTCAGCAAAATGACTTGCAATTTTACAAATTCATGTCGAGTGTGTGAGTTGGGTTTAAGGCTGATAAGAAAGACTTCAGTATACTGTTCAGTAAAGCAACAAAACCCTTTCCACATTCGTAATATAAGAGTCGATTGTACAATTGTGATTATGCCATGAGCACATGTTTGTTTCAGCAGTATTACAGTTGTACGATGTTCAAGAAATGCTGAAAGCAACCCACGTTTTAACCTTTGGTACGTCTGTAAATTGTGACGTTACACAAGGAATCGTAATCGGGGCGAAGCTGAAACTGTCCAGAAGTTTCCAATATGATTGAATTTTCGGTCTTGGATACGCCACTATATCATGGAGTGATGACTTTGACTTTTAAACTATTGTATTACTGATTTGGTTGTTGGTTGTTGCTTAACGCCTCACTCAGCAATATTCCAGCTATATGGTGATGGTCTGTAAATAATCGAGTCTGGACCATACAATCGTATGATCAACATCATGAGCATCGTTCTCCGCAATTGGGACACGATGACATGTGTCAAACAAGTCAGCGAGCCTGGCCACCCGATCCCGTTAGTCGCTTCTTACGACAAGCATGGGTTACTGAAGATCAATTCTAACCCGGATCTTCACGGGTCCTAACTTAGCTGAAACATGTCCACATGATCAGCTGCAGGATGACATCCTAGCTTACACGTCACCTTCTTCTGAACGAGTAGTTATCATCCTGTATTATCAGCATGTTTGTATTCGCTACCTTGATCCACACGGAGGACTTGGCGGTGGGGTAGCTCAGTGCTTAAAGTGTTCCCTCTTCACGCCGAACGCCCGGGTTCGACTCCCAACATGGGTACAATATTTGAAGCTCATGTCTGTTGTTTCCTGCCGTGATATTGCTGGAATATAACTAAAATACTCCCTCACCTACGCTAATAGAAAAGAATCTCGTTTCACAACGACCTTGTGTTTTGTAAATGTAGATTCAAAACTTTCGAAGGTATTGCTTCAACTTATGTAAACTCCAACGCTTCCAATGCAACACTCACGTTTCTAATTCCCGAAACGATGCCGTCTTGGAACGGATCATCAACCGAGAATGTTTCCCCAAAGACGCTCAATACGTTTTCATTACATGATAAAAAACACATGCATTTGTAATGAATCGATGATTCGTGGAAAGGAACATGCTTTCCCAACCCTTGATCCCAGTCTCAACATTAAATGTAGATTTTTATGGGGGCCAAGCCACTCCCTGCTTATAAGTATATTGCTTGAAGGAGGATTGGGTAGATGGGCTGTCGAGTTCTGAGCATGACTGGGATGGCCAACCTAGTTGGTGTTGCTTTTTAATTATTTTTCAATACCATCCCCTTAGAGGACCGGAGTTTCAGGATCTCACTGATGTAGAAAGCTTCTTCTTGGTGGCGTACAAGGTCATCTGGATCATCTCTTCAGAGGATCGCACTCTTCTGCCAACAATGCTGGAGTTTCAGGACGTCTCTGACATAGACGGCCTCTTCTTGGTGGTGGAAAAGGTCACCTAGATCATTCCTATAGAGGACCACACTCTTCTGCCAACGATGCTTGAGTTTCAGGATTTCGCTGATGAGGACGTCTTCTTCTTGGTGGCTTAATAGGTCATCTACAGAAATAACATCATCCCCTTGCGTGTTTGCCAGATATTTCGTCCTCCCAGTTTGGGATGAGGTGGGTATCAAGTCTGTTCGTTCACATGCGTCACACCCACGCATTCTAGTATAGCGGAAGCAGATGCTTATACAGATGCTTTTCCTGGTGGAACAATATATCCTCAGTGAGTTTTCAACCAGCTTTTGCCTTGATGTTCTCATGCAGTGCTTGAGCAGGTTGTCTAAAAAGTGGATATTAATTTTCTGACCTTCGAGAGGTAGTCTACCTGTTGGATTCATTTTGAATCAAAGGAAACTGTGGCCACCTGATGGAACACACTTGAACTTCTTGGTGATGATGTTCGTTTAATGGATCTTTCCTCTGCTTTGGCCGCTATTTGGCCTCTGGCTGACATGTGTGAACAAGACACCTCCATGTTGACAAACCCCTCAACAAGATCAGCTTGGTCTGCTCATAACCAATCTAAAAGATCGCCAGAGATGAGGAACCTGGAGCATTCCTGCTTAGCCTTGGAGCCAAGCATGCTGACGCCTTTGCCATGCCTGATTCCTATCATAGATGCTTTTCAGCTTTCTCAAAAGAGATGGCCAAATGTGATGTGTGGTTAATTGTCAGTAATCTATAACTACATCATGCATTTTATGAACATTTAGTGTGGTGGCAGGTATTAAAGTCTTTTCCGATTTTGGTTCATTTTCGAAGCTCGCTCTTTACTCCCTTTTGAATTCTTCTGCCCAGAACAAAGGAATGTGTATCACACGTGAAATGTCTGCCTGGACGGGTTTTGCAGTTCGAATGAATTGATACAAACCCGGTAAACAACATTGTCCTTTGTTACAAAAAACTACAGCTGTTACTTGGATGCTTGCAGCAATATGCTTCGTGGTCGTGTACTTTGTTCAAATAATTTGTTTGTTTGTTTGTTGTTCAACGAGGAACTCAGTTCATGAGCAATTTATATGATGTTTCCTCGAAAGAAAATTAATATCAGAATTGAATTTTGGCAAGAAAGTGTGTTAGTCATTAACTCAGTCTCGCCTTGTAAATCGAATCAGCTCAGGAGGACAGAGAATGCTAAGTTTTGGGATTATTATTTTATTTTAGGTTCTCATGTACGAATGTTTTCTATCAGGTTTTAAAGGCACTATTTCACTGTTATGTACCACACAGTAACATGGCTTGATTGAGTAATAAAATATGTTTGTTTGTTGTTTAACGCCGCACTCATCAATTTTCAAACTATATGGCGGCGGTCTGTAAATAATCGAGTCTGGACCAGGCTGTCCAGTGATCAACAACATGAGCATCGATCTACACAATTGGGAACAATGACATGTCAACCAATTCAGTGAGCCTGACCACATGATCCCCTTAGTAGAATCTTACGATAATTCATATGTTCTTGAAGATCAATTCTAACCCGGATCTTACGTTATCAGTGCGCATCAGATGTTAGTTGATCCATATTATCTTCAGAGTTACAAATTTAATTATTCTGTTGTGGCCGGGACGCACATAAGAGAAAGAGTTCGTAGAAGTACAGAGAACAAGGCTTATTCCATGATGATTTCAGATCTCTCAAACCAAATACAATTGGACACGACAGATCAATAGACAGTGGTTATGCTTGAGAAAACCTTTGAAAACACATGATTGTAATTCCTATAGAGTTATTGACATAATTACCATCCTTTTTTCTTTGACTGTTCAACAAATTCTATGGCTGTGGATATAGATTTAGATGTTAGGCTAGTTTGTTTTGTATTATTCGCAAGTCGTAAAAATTACCGTAAATCGATACAGCCATTCAGGACGAAGTCACGTGAATTGGCAGATACAATGGCGCATGGTTCTGTGAAGCTTTTGTGTTCCGAGAGCCGTCACCGCGCTGTCACACAACATGAAATATCGCATAATCTCGTGATTCCACGTACGTGGAGGATTCATGGCTGTTCCTACGGGGTACAGGTTAAACATGTGTACATCCCTGCTGTTTTATACTGTAGCAGATCACCACTGCAACCAAACCACGTCATTTCTGAATATATGCTCATTATTATTGTCCTTTGTGTGTGTGTTTGATAGCAACATTACAATATAGTTTCGCGGGAAGCTTCTTTGATTATTTATTTGGTGAATGGATTTGGTGCCTATACACACGCACGCACGCACGCACGCACGCACGCACACATTCCAGGTCAACAACAAAAGTACATGGTCGATAAGTCAAAAACAAGGTTCTGCGAAATCGAGTTCAATCGGCGAATCAAATTGCTCTAATCGATTCCCCATATGGGTACAATGTTTGTTCAAGCCAATTTCTGGTGTGCACCGCTGTGATCTTACCGTAATATTACTTAATGCGATGCAAAATACAACTCACTCACTCCAACTGCTCGGTTCAAATGGCTCCAAAGTTTCATCTTGTGTCCCCCGCCGTGATATCGCTGGAATATTGCTAAAAGCGACGTAAAACTAAACTCTCTTACTCACTCACTCACTTGACGTAAGGGCGACTACATCTGTTCTCACCGTGTGGAGGGAACCAGCGGCAAGTCACTGGAATGTCATGGACAGGAATGACCCTCACCATTCCCCTTTAACCACTAGGGACCCGTGAAGATCTGGGTTAGATTGATCTTCAGTAACCCATGCTTGTCGTTAAAGTCGACTAACGGGATCGGGTGGTTAGGCTTGCTGATTTGGTTGACACATGTCATCGTATCCCAATTGCTTAGATCGATGCTCAAGCTGTTGATCACTGGATTGTCTGGTCCAGACTCGATCATTTTCAGACCGCCGCCATATGGCTGGAAAATTGCTGAGTACAGCGTAAAACTAAACTCACTCACTCACTCACTTTAACAACTAGGTTACCCCTACTCTCCTTTGCAACATGGATATACTGTACATATACTACCCATCAAAAGTTTAGTCTCACTTAAAGCACTCACTATAGGTTATGTATATATATGTGGTTCCATCGAAGATGAATTTCTCCCCTAACCTGGGGGAACCAACTCCACACCTTTTGCAGATGAATTGCATGAGGATCATGCATCAAATTGCTGAAAAGCATGTGCAAATATCGTGCACGTGAACAGCTGAGTTTTGGTGTAAAGTTTTGTTACGAATTCGCCAATTTTCACTGAGTTTCATCATAATTGTTTAACTCATGACAATAATCTTTACAATGTTACGAATTTGTTTTACAATACATCAGTTCATGTGTAAACAGTACCTTTAAACAGTATGGAATATTTTGCAAAATCTAGTTTAGAACAGTTGCCTGAAGTAAGTGGCTACATTTACACTAGTGAGTCTAAACTTTTGATGGGTAGTATATATTCTGTCGTTGAAGCATTATTTTCACAGGTCACGAAAGCCAAACTAAATGTGTTTTCCAGCATCTTTCTCAGATCAGCATTATACTTAATCATAGGTTCGCTTGAACAATTAAAAGATCTTATCGTCGCAAATCAGGCTTAACCTGATTGCTAATAGCCTCTCAGTTACTTCATTTACGATAACCTGGCGTTTTAATTCTGCCTCCAAGATAAATGTTTCATTATTTCTCCCCTCTAACAATGGGACACGTCCTGTCGTCCAGAATTTTCACAGATGAATTTTAGAGTTCCCTTGGGCTTCATTAAAGATGCAGACGAGTGGAGATGTACAGTCCCTAATTCCGTGTCGGTGGCCATTACTACAGGCTTGGCCGGAAGGGTTCTCTGCGCTTTGCCGTAGCGTATAAACAGCAGAGTTGGCGGTGGAACAATCGACGTCTTGCCTCTGGTGCCATGTTTGGTTCACTGCCAGTGTTAGGAAAACTGTGAAATATATTTGAGGAAGGAATAATTTCCCAAATGCATTCTTCCTCAGAACTGTATCCGTGTATGTGTAAGATCGATTATATGAGAGACACGTGTATCTCTTACTTCTGCAGGCGATTTTGATGATGAATCATCAGGAATTCTGGCCAAATATTTTTGGGTATGATTGTGAGAATAGGTTTTGATGTTGATTGTTTTCTGCGATTCATTCAGTGATAACATATGGATTTAAAGAGGGTCTGTGATCTACGCGATGACGATGGGCTAGTTTTTGATCGCTTCCATTAAAGACGTTCACGATTCAATCAATGATATCGGTTGTTTTTAACAATAACACCATAGTGTGTACTTTCAGGATCACTATGTTGTACTCTATCAGAATGGACTAGATATAGAAAAAAATGTTTCGTCAAAAAAAATGTCTCATATTATGATATTTTAGCAATAATCCTACGTCTGAGAAATGCACTACATTGACTCTGACTTGATGCTGACGCTGCGTAAAATAACATCCCTCGATGAATTGGATTTTGTTCGTTTACAGATGCATAGTCTGTATCTATTTATGTGCACAGCGACTGACGTCATATTTATGTCATCCATTTCGTCATCATAATTATGAAATATACAAGAACGTTAATGACACACGACATATGCATATACTTTCAAACACGGTTGTGTCGAAGTTAAGGGACCTACATAAATACTTCGAGTTAACCGAGGTTCGACACAACCGAAACATATTTAATAAAGAATACAGAGGGACACAACGTTTACTTACACACAACTTACACACAACTTACACACTTCATTTTCACCCGTTTTCACGAGAATATCATATGTGATCATATGGAAACAAAGTATAGGAACACCTATATTTTAACCCCTGTATGGCCATTTATATTCATATGTTTCGTTTAATGTTTGTTTGTATAACTATTTTGACCCTTCGGGCGCACCATACATTGATTTTAGATAATTATGCACGCGCTGCAATCAAAGTTGAGCATCACGTACAATACGTGTGCCCGTCATTAAGCAAATAGTAAAGTTTTAGTAAACTGTTCTTACTGTTCGATAACTTGGAAAATCAATTGATTTCGTTGTTGATCAGCAAACATGGAGCCTCCTCAACTGACAAATTCTCAAAGATGGCACGTTGTTGGTATGCGGAACGCTGGCATGTCACTGAGAGATGTTGGTTGACATCCATCAACTATCAGCCGACACTCGGAAACTAATGGCGTTAAGGACCGTCAGCGTTCTGGTCGACCACGACTGACAACTCCTAGGGAGGATACAGTCCTTCTCAGAATCAAAAGACTTGCACCAAGTACCCTTTGGTGGGAGTTCATTGACAGTGTAGGGTGCCTCTCACAGGACTGTAACTTGACCATGTGACAATCAAACAAAATCTGAATGGACAACGGCACGTCACTGATATCCTGGATACTGTTGTTGTACCACATTTCGATGACCATCCTCTGAACACAAGGTCAGTCTTCATGGTCAACAATGCTGGCCAAAGCGTGCACATGCAGTTTCTTGTCAAGGGGCGGTCGCAACTCAAACTTGGCCCACCAGGAGTCCAGATCTCAATCCATCAGAGCATGTTTTGGACATTAAGGCCCGCAGGATACGCCAGAGAGATCTTCCAGTACAAACTCTTCGTGTATTGGAATAAGCCCTTAATAAAGTGGAACGCAATACCTCAACGTCAAATTCTGGAGGGACAGGGATGTTAATGTAGTTGGCGGAGGTTACACCGGATATTGACATTATGCTCTACTATTCATACTTAACTTTGAGCGGCATTTTAGAGTTGGGAATCACCTTCCTGCTTGACAACGGTACAAGAATCTGTATCGAAAGGTCGCACTCACGAAATAAATGAAGTTGTGTTCCATATAGATTGTGCAATACTATTAACTTATGACATTTCTTCTGGATTGGATGCCAGAATCCTGAAAGTGGACGCACTTGTTAACATCATACAACTACAGTTATCAATGTGTCAATGTTTTTCCAATGACATATCCTTAATTATTCCTTAAGCGTCATTGTTTTACACATAGTAAGGTAAATTGAGATTCCTGTACTCTGGTTAATGGACACTATGCATAATATGAGGTGCTGCGACACTTATCCACGTGTATCTAATACATGTGCAACCCACGCTTGCTGTAAGAAGTGACTAACGGGATCGGGTGGTCAGGCTCGCTGACGTGGTCGATGCATGTCATCGTGCCAATCTGGCAGATCGCTGCTCACGATATCAATCACTTGATTGCCTAATCCACTATTGCCTAATGACTATTCACCGCCTTCATAAACAGCAGGAATATTGCTGAGTACGGCATTACACACCAAACATATTGCTGATAATTATCTGATCTGTACAAATAAGCTAACGGCAGACAAGACTATATGGACAGATGTTTTATTACCTACTTTGTATGGAACCTTTCCGTCATACAGCGTCAGTTCAGACTATAAAACCATCAGCTACACGATGTATTGCTGGAGCAATTATGACTGATCCCGCCAACGTATATATTCAACCAACTTGACCTTTCTTAAGTCATTTCCTGATAACAGGCAGTTGCTAATTAGTAGCTTTGAGCCACCACACCGCTTCCATTACCTGGGGGTGTCCTTTACAATTTCAGAACCAGCAGCCTGAGAAATCTCTATGACATTTTGGGATCATAACGATCTCTGTCAGCTCGGCGGCAGGTAATTACCCCATTGTCGTATTTCTTGGAGATATGTGTAGATTTGGCGATATCGACGCCTAACTCTCAGATACAGTTTCTCGAGGCGTTATGAACGGTAATTAAAGAAACCAGCTACTATATCCGTGTATGGTGGATGTCATTTGACATTACTAAATCTTCAACTTCCTTGTGTACAACGTGTGATATATATCTTGGTACAGTGATAGTCGTTAAATGTTACCAAGTGTTAGTTCTGAATTATGCTGTATATGACATCACCTTCAAGAAAATCACGTATTACCAATGGTCGTATAAATACGATGTGTCTGATGGCATCAACATTTTCCTGAACGATCATGTCGAAAATGACTTCAACAAGTACATATTTATCATGATGTGTTTTGACACTTTTATCAGATACTCTTATAATGACATCCATATTCAGCTTAACCTGGGCCCTTCTTTGGTCAAAAGTTGTTCCTCCGAAGTATGTTTTCCACGGGTTGCTTACGGTGACGAATGAGGTGTCCTCCATGTTTAACAAGATGCATACGGGCGTCGCACGCGTGGCGTTAAGGTTTCAAACCAGTGACCAACGTGATGCACACGGGCATCCCACGGGCGTCGCACGCGTGGCGATAAGGTTCTACACCAGTGACCAACGCGATGCACACGGGCGTCACACGGGCGTCGCACGCGTGGAGGTCAGGTTCTACACCAGTGACCAACGCGATGCACACGGGCGTCACACGGGCGTCGCACGCGTGGAGGTCAGGTTCTACACCAGTGACCAACGATGGACACACGGGCGTCACACGGGCGTCGCACGCGTGGAGGTCAGGTTCTACACCAGTGACCAACGCGATGCACACGGGCATCACACGGGCGTCGCACGCGTGGCGGTAAGGTTCCACACCAGTGACCAACGCGATGCACACGGGCGTCACACGGGCGTCGCACGCGTGGAGGTCAGGTTCCACACCAGTGACCAACGGAATGCACACGGGCGTCACATGCGTGGAAGTCAGGTTCTACACCAGTGGCGATGCACACGGGCATCCCACGGGCGTCGCACGCGTGGAGGTCAGGTTCTACACCAGTGACTAACGCGATGTAAACGGGCGTCACACAGGAGACACGGGCGTCACACTCGTGGAGGTCAGGTTCCACACCAGTGACCAACGCGATGTACACGGGCGTCGCACGGGCATCGCACGGATGGCGGTCAGGTTCTACGCCAGTGACCAGTGAAAATGAAACTGACGCTGGTAAAAGACGTTTGCTGCTTTACACCAAGGAATATGTGTATCACAGGTAAAACACAAGAAACGTAATCAGGACGAACTGAGATTCGCACTCACAGTCATAGGTTCCTGGCATGCCAGAGGGCCGCAACTCGGCACGACTAATAGTCATGTCCTTGACGCCAGGGCCTTTTACGAGTTGCTACCATCCACAGAGTGTATCATGTAGGTTCGGACCCTTTTTCCTCTCAATTTGATTCTTCTTTTGTTTACTACATGTGTCATTTCTCATAGGTTTCATCTCAAAGTGAGAAGATGTTCTTCCCATTTAATCTTAAGCTGGCATTTTGAGTCTTTTGATCAAAACAATATTGCAAAACTTCACCAATTCATTCAAACGTTTCAACCCGAGCGGAACCCGGGTTCGGTGTCCCACAAGTGTACTATGTGTGAAGCCCATGTCTCGTGTCCCCGCAATGATATTGATGGATTTACTAAAAGTGGCGTAAAACCACACTCACTCACTCACTCACTGGTTCCAACAAAGTTGTCTGAGACCTGCATCACTTTGGGTTTTCCTCCCACATTGAACAGACACGCCGTGATGTTACTGAATACTGTATAATTAGTTGAGTTGAGTTACTACAACCATATAGCGACGAGACCAAGTCTACAAACATACATTTAACAAAGTACACAGTACAAAGGTTAAATGAGTATATTAAAATACATAAAATATTTATTCTTAAATATTTATTTAACAAACAGAAAAACGTCATAGCATCAAATTATAAAACAACAACATTTATCATGCACATTACACAGTTACAATTTATGATACAGGTCAGCTGAATTGTATAATTAAATTTGTACATGAATATATGCATCCAAACATTGTATGTATGCAGTCATTTGTCACATGACCATGCTTGTCACATCTTGCACACATACATCAACTCACAAAGACTCGAACGCGCCACAAGGCTCCGCAACATTCAACATTGTAACCGCAGACTGGTTCCTCTCCTCTACAGTTCCCTCGCTCAGGCAACTAAGTAAATTCAAGATATTTCCTCAGACAATACTCTCATTCAGACCCAAACTGTGATGAAATGTGGCGTTTCAGGAACAATATTCCCACAAAGCGTTACCATGGCAACCCATTCATCTCACTGGGGATATTTTTCTCGATTAAATGCGATTATAGTGACATATTTCTGAGGGGCGATCCCATGGGTTCAACTTATCATTCAAATAGGTATTAGTAATGGTAGAACGACCGTAGAACTACTCGGATGAACCTGTCGGTATCCCGCGAGCGGGTTTCTTTCCTGATGATCCTAAGATGCAAAGCTGATTTGAAATTAGGTTGAGTGAATGACTTTGAGTGAAATGAACTCCTTGGGTTTTGGGCACTGGATTCCCAAAGGGGTGCTTCTTTTCCTTGTTTGTTTGTTGTTTAAAGCGGCACTGAATATTCCTGCAATATGGGGCGGTCTGTAAATAATCGAGTCTGGGCCACACAATCCAGTGATTAACAGCATGAGCAATTGGGATACGATGACATGTGTCAACCAAATCAGCGAGCCTGACTACCCGATCCCGTTAGTCGCCTCTTACGACAAGCGTGGATTGGTGAAGGTCAATTCTAACCCGGATCTTCATGGGTGACAAGGGAAGGGAGCTTCATCAGTATTCCTGGTTTGTTGTTTAGTTTTGACGCTGCAGCAATATTGAAGCTAGTTAGCGACAGAGAGTGACATCATGAGCATCGACCCACGCAATAGGGATATGATGACGTACATCATATGACGTCATTGCTCTAACATCTTACTAGCTCTAGTTTCCTGTATTGAACACGCTTAGAAAGAAATGAGTTCACACTTTAACCCCACATGGAAACGACGTCATTGCTTTAACATCTTACTGGCTCTAGTTTCCTGTATGTAAATGAGTTCACACTTTACCCCACATGGAAACGACGTCATTGCTTTAACGTCTTACTGGCTCTAGTTTTCTGTATGTAAATGAGTTCACACTTTACCCCACATGGAAACGACGTCATTGCTTTAACATCTTACTGGCTCTAGTTTTCTGTATGTAAATGAGTTCACACTTTACCCCACATGGAAACGACGTCATTGCTTTAACATCTTACTAGCTCTAGTTTTCTGTATGTAAATGAGTTCACACATTACCCCACATGGAAACGATGTCATTGCTTTGATATCTTACTAGCTCTAGTTTCCTGTATGTAAATGATTTCTCACTTACCCCACATGGAAACGATGTCATTGCTTTAACATCTTACTGGCTCTAGTTTCCTGTATGTAAATGAATTCACACTTTACCCCACATGGAAACGACGTCATCGCTTTAATATTATCCTGGCTCTAGTTTCCTGTATGTAAATGAGTTCACACTTTACGCCACATGGAAACGACGTCATTGCTTTAACATCTTACTGGCTCTAGTTTCCTGTATGTAAATGAGTTCACACTTTACCCCACATGGAAACGACGTCATCGCTTTAATATTATCCTGGCTCTAGTTTCCTGTATGTAAATGAGTTCACACTTTACGCCACATGGAAACGACGTCATTGCTTTAATATCTTACTGGCCCTAGTTTCCTGTATGTAAATGAGTTCACACTTTACGCCACATGGAAACGACGTCATTGCTTTAACATCTTACTGGCTCTAGTTTCCTGTATGTAAATGAGTTCTCACTTTACCTTCATGGAAAAGACGGAATCGCGTTTATATCGTACTATCAATGTAAGTATCACCTAAGACAATTCAACTCCACACCCTGCAACACTGGGGGCGCTGAGAAGGACGCTTAGCAATTTCCTGAAAATTTGTACTCTTACAAGATGCCATACTGGTGATAAAATTGACAACATGCCAGATCCTGGCGAAGCCTCCCTTCCACACTCATTAATCAGACATGCATGAATAATACATCTACTGCTGTATGTGTTTCCTCTCATAGAGTCTTGGTTTCCTGGAATCATCTCCGTCTTCCAAACGTTGTCCCGAAATCCTAAATATCAGGAACCCAGTTCGACACAACGATGTTCGACACATCCGACTCGAACTACTTCCTGACCTAGCAATCAAGCAGCATCCATGTCGTGAATGTTATGATTTAGCATAATTGTAACTTTATGGTTTAGAAAGAGGTAGAGAGAACGGGAATTCGACATATCCAGTTCGAACAATTAGATTCAAATAGAGATACAAATAGTAAGACTGTGAGTTTGATATATCCAACTTCGAGACAACGAGTTCATCATATCATGCTCAACTTCGCACGGGATCTAAATTAGATCTAATTCGACTCTTAATTTTCAAAATCAAATACTTTTGTTCTGTGTGTGTGTGTGTGTGTGTGTGTGTGTGTGTGTGTGTGTTGTGTGTTGGGTGTGTGTGTGTGTGTGTTGGGTGTAGATGTCTGTGAAAAATTTGATCAACAAACTAAAAATGATCTTTAATGAAATAAAACTTATGGCATTTAACGGACATGTGTTATGTTTAAACTGATCGCTATTTACAAGGTAGTGTTTCAAATCCACTCCATCGTGAACATATTCAAAACATATTAGTTTTGTGTTAATCCAATCACATTTATATCTGCAAATCACGCGCGTTTCATCCCAGGAGATTTCAAACATGCGGTTGTTTTCAGCGGAATTTGAATTTCTTGCAGAAAAATTGCAGAACCTAATTTGCCGGTGTGGTTGTTTTTTTCAGTCCAGTTAAGTAATCCATTTACGACTTTTTGTTTAATCAAATGTTGATGGATTCAAAAGAAATTCGACGGTAACATTCCATCCTGCAGATATAAACACAGAAGAAATACCGCTCACTTGATTTTATAGCATATTTGATGTTCAGTGTAAAATTCCTTAATGAAGTCACCGGTGTCATATCCAAATATGAACTATACTTGCGCTTACATAGCACTCAAACTATGGTTTTAGTTTTTCAAATATAATTTGATTTAATCTTTTAATTACTTAATCCGCAACTCCGGATGAAATCTAATAGGTATCTTGTTTTTGAAAATCGATTATTATTTTTTTATTTTCAGCTCAAATTTTCGACAATTCAAACATGGTAGACGTCACGTGTTTACAATCATTTCTTAACCTTGTCTTTATTGAACAAGTTGATTTCTATACGCAATTACATGGAAATGGATTAGTTTTTTACTCGCTGCTCCAGGGCGAATTGGTGGTGAAATAGATCTAGAGAATTATAACGGGAATCTTCTTTCAAATTCCAAGTTCATATAATATGATATTGGTACATATCTTTTCCCATCAGTTTAAAAACAGCAACCCGCCATATAGCTGGAATATTGCTGAGTGCGGCGTAAAACTAAACTCACTCACTCAATACAAACAGTACCACACACATTGAGCAACCAAAACTGAAATTACCCAACAATAGATTTGATTATCACCTTAAGTGATAATGAGAGGATAATGGGTTGAGGATGACATCTTGGCAGTTGATTTGACTTGTTCGGTGATAGATACTGACCTACAGTACCTGCTTGACCAATAGCTATAGTTATTCGTTTTTGGGTCATTCAATCTAGTGGTTGATATCAAGAGCATCGGTCCGTGCCGTCGGTATACGACAGTCACCGATCCTGACTATCCGATACATATAATTGCCTCTTCCGAGAGGCATTTAGTACTATTCATCAGTTCCATCTGGAAATCCCCACTGGGTCATCATGGTATAGCTCCAATAATGACGAATGTTGCGTAAAATAATATTCATTCAATATTTTGAACTCTGTAATCAAGAAGCGTCAAATGTAGATATTGCTGTTTGATATGTAACTGAGACATAAACACTCACATACCCCAGTGTTTAATTAACTTTCTACCATTGAAGGGCGCTTGATTAGAGAATTAGGTGTCTATATATTGTGCGTGTGAATGTATCGATCTCTCGATATTCCGATATACCGATGCATTTAAAGATTTCACACGACGACGTGTGAGGGGTATACATTCGATATCAGAATATTATTTGACTGCTGTTGGGTGTTTTTTAGTCTAGGGCTCTTGGTTCCAAAGTGAAAACAAGAGGCATCGAATTTTAAGTTTTTAAACTTCAAACAACAGTTTGGTTTATCTCTTTGATATCTATGTATGCTCGGTGGGTGAGTGAGTGAGTGAGGGGGTGAGTGAATGAGGGGGGAGGGTGAGTAATTGAGTGAATGAGGGCGTGTGGGGGTGGATGAGTGAGTGAGAGGGAGGGAGGGAAGGAGGGTGACTAATTCCAGCCATATCTCGGCGGTATCTGTATGTCAGTATAAAGCTTCTACTGACGCATGCCCCCGAGTGTTTATAGGACTGCTAAAACCCTCAAAACACGGGTACGGTACTTAAAACCTAGAAACATAATGGTTTCGAGCATAAATTCGAACAAGCATACATTTCCAGCGTGCCCTACCCGTGAAGATCGGGACATCAGGCTCGCTGACTGGGTTGACACATGTCATCGTATCCCAATTGCGTAGATCGATGTTCATGCTGATGATCCCTGGATTGTCTGGTCCAGACTCGATTATTTACAGACCGCCTCCATATAGCTGGAATATTGCTAAGTGCGGCGTAAAACTAAACTCACTCACTCACTTCAGCGCGCCCAAGGGACGTTACTCTGTATAGCAAATTGCCGCGCCTTAGAAGACTGCCCCTCCATATCCCATGTATCTGGAAAAGAGTTGCTCTGTCGTTCAACTTACTGAAGGCTGGGCAAAGTGTCAACAGGATAAAAGTATTTTAAGGCAAGGTGTGAGATTTGATCATTTACGCGCATGAAGATATTAAACATTGAAGCAACGTTTCCTTTCATTCCCGATTGCAGTGTAAAATATACATGCGAAGAAGGTGATTAAGGATTGCAAGACTCGGTGAAGGTGATGTCAGGAATCGCTGTCTGTGTCAAAACTCGAGAATAAAAGAAGTAGGGCCATAGTGAATGGGTGCGAGAACGCTGTAGCATGCCGCAGGCTGACTGAGTATGGTTTTACGCCGTTTTTAGCAATATTCCAGCAATATCACGGCGTTGGACACCAGAAATGGGCTTCACAAATTGTACCCATGTGGGGAATCGAACCCGGGCCTTCGGCGTGACGAGCGAACGCTTTAACCACATGGCTACCCAACCGCCTAGCAAGCCGCAGGAGGCAATGAGGGCCTGTACCTTATTGACTCAGAGCCAAGCGGTCAAGTGGACGTAAGCCTGATGAAGAAACCATGACTTCAGATTCTCCGTCACACAGTTAGCTATGTTTTCAGAGAAAGTTCCAAATTGTAATTTTTGTCGGACCCTTCGACAGGCAGGGAGACTTGAGGCCCACTTGCACAAAGGGATCTTATCGCTAATACCACAGTAACCAGTTACTATAGGTTTATACAAGAGTGAGTGATTAAGGCTTTGTGCCAGCGGGCGTTGGTATACATTTCGCTCCGGATTTGCCCACAAAGATATGGCTGAGAAAAGACTGAACTACATGAATGTCTAAATAAACATGGCTGAGTGGGTTAGATTGCTGACTTTGTGTGCTCGCAATTACTCCGAGAATGAGGGTTCGAATCCCGGAGGGGACTCAACATAAAAACTTCTAGAATCTGTACTTTTCCGAAGAATTGTAATGTCAAATACATTGCACGTTGCATTTGACCACTTCCTAGAGGCATTGCGTATTCCTAAATGAATGTTGTTCTAATAATTCTATGTATTTAATGTATAACAATAAACTCGAATCTGATTGTCTCGAGAGCTCCAACCTCTTTGTGTCCAGCCACCTCCACATATAACGAAGTTAAACATACCTGGAGTTATGACGTAATGAATACTTACGAAAACATCGAACAATGGACATGAATAACACATCGTTAGGGTTCTCATCATGTAGTTGTTGTATACACACATTATTCGCGTTTCTAACTCCTTGTTTAGACTGACTGACTGAGTTTAGTTTTACGCCGCTTTTAGTAATATTCCAGCAATATCACGGCGGGGGACACCAGAAATGGGCTTCACACATTGTGCCCATCTGGGGAATCGAACCCGGGTCTTCGGCGTGACGAGCCAACGCTTTAACACTAGGCTACCCCACCGACCCTCCTTGTTTAGAGGAATATGTAGACACTCCTAAGGGAGCTGAGAACGCGTGTCCAAATACCAAACTATAATAATGTAGAGCCATGAACATTAATTTAGCGAATGGAGTCTGGCGGTTTATAAGTGGACTTATTTCATCATATTCGAACGGACCTTAACATTTTTTATCAAAATATTTCTTTAATAACAGTGTCAAAGGACGAACAAATGAGACAAGGTTATAAAAATACTGGAATATTGAAACTGAGACTTTGTACGAGGTCGTGTATTACTGTAATATGTACATCTGTACTTTCTCTGAATATGGGCCAGTGGCCTTCATACGAATAACAAATTGACTTTAGTTACTGCCCACAGTTTCTAGGGAAAGTGGATGATAAATATTACATTAAACGTCGGGTCAATGAAATAATGTGTTTCCTATGAAAAAGACCCTAAATAATTATTGATTCATTTCAGCAAACTATTCCCTACTCGAGAAATATAATAGTTTAAGTGATGTCCTATATAGGTTTTCTAAATTTGGGCATGAGCACTCAGCACTTACATAAATGACAATTTCCAAATATTCCCATTATCGTTTTTATCTCGGTTTAGTTCAAACAGTTCCATAATTCCGTGCACTTCACGGTTCCAGAACCGTCTCAGAACAGTGTTTCCACTCTGATATAATAATCCTTAAATGTAGGCGCATGTAACCCAACATAAAACATGGCTTTGGAAAGAGACTCAAATTGGATTTTTCTATTTACTGTTTTTTCCTTTCTCTACAGTGTGAGAATGAATTACTGTGTAATTTCCGAGGTTTCGGCGATTCTTTTTTTTTTTTAGTTTAATGATTAGAATTAATAGAAACGCCCCCCCCCCCCCCAACTCTGGATTAGTATTACATCAGGGCTTAACAATACAAAACTTCAGCTCTGTATTTAATTGTTGCTTAGTTTTGTTTCGTAGAAGAAGTGTAAATACAGTTTTTATCAGAAGACAGTAATTAATATTAGTTATTGGTAAGATCTTTGTTCCACAAACCGCCGGGTACAGTTTGCACTTGAAAACATTATTTGAACAAAATGAATACATACGATGTCAAAACTTTACTGGGCGTATAAAACGTGCGATTACATAACTGTAAGATCCAAAATAGTTCGATGTGCCTCACCATCGATCATCGTAAAACCATTTCTTGTTTTCATTGGAAGACACCATGAACCATGGGTGTATACGTTTGCTGTCTTCAGACCCGAATGGTTGAAATGGGACGCAAATATGGAATTGGTAATGAATTTCGATTATGAAATTTCTGCACTTGATATGGCTTTGACTTAACTGAAAGTGAGTTTATTTTTTACTTGTATGTAAAACATTAACAGATTTAGGAAAACACTATATCTGTCCAAGGCACCATTATCTTGTCACCTCTTATCGAGGGCGGTTTCAGACGAGTCCCTCTTCAATTTGTACCTCGTTGACAGGCGTGGTCGTCTCCGGTAACGTGGAAATGAACGTGAAACCAATGTCAACGTGGGGCGGTGGGATAGCCTAGTGGTTGAAGCATTTGCTCGTCATGCCGAAGACCCGGGTTCGATTCCCCACATTGGTACAATGTGTGAAACCCATTTCTGGTGTCCCCCGCATTAAGCCAAATTCACTGCCTCACTCTTATCGGTTTAATGAATTATTAAATCCATTATTGATCTAGATAAATATGCATTTTCTTTTATTTGAATTTACCCGTCACTCTCTCAGTGATGCTTCTGTATAACAGTTTAATCACAAACATAACATTGTAGAATTGGATTTGAATCAGAAGAATGTATGAAATGTATGTCCTTTGACCTGTGGCCAAAATCTAGTAAATCGATCCATTCCTGTAACCTCTAAGACTAACATCACTTCGGGTTTTCCTCCCACGTCAAGCAGACTCGCCACGGTATACACTGCTTACTTCACCCTGCGGCGGTGGGGTAGCCTAGTGGTTAAAGCGTTCGCTCGGAACGCCGATGGCCCGGGTTCGATTCCCCCCATGGGTACAATGTGTGAAGTCCATTTCTGGTGTCCCCGCCGTGATATTGCTGGAATATTGCTAAAAGCGGCGTAAAACCATACTCAGTCAGTCAGTTACCCTGCAACGTAAAAGCCACCTCACTCACTCACTCACATCATATGGCGATTGACCGTTTATTGATGACGGCAACCCCCTATATTTTTGCTGCTACTGTATACTGGCCTACGGTGAATCAATACACTCGCCCACAGTCGACACCATAGTGACCTTCTGAATATACCAGCTATATACATATAGACCCGTCACTCCGTACGTACACCCACGTCACATGCCTTCACAATGCCGGTAGACTTGCATGAAATGTACATGAAATAGACAATACCCAGAATGACATCAGACAGATGAAATGTCTCACACTCATCAGTAATTCAGGCGTCTCAATAACTGATGAAAAGGACAATGGGATAGTCTTGATTGACCACGAGGAATTTGCTAGGGTCATTTAGTATAGCTATAACTTATACATGGTGTGTCGTGTGATGTAGGTCTTTAAGGGATGAAGGGATGAAGGGATGCCGGTGCAGCTTCTGCAGATGATGATTTTATTGTTAACAGCGTCATGCTCTGGATATTCACGCAACAGAAATATTTGTACATTTGGAATTGTATCAACTCAACGCATATGTTCCGTGAACGCTTTGACCATACATAATTGACATACTGAGGAGTCGATTGTACATTCCAACTGTATGATGATGATTATAATGATTATGAGTCACGCTCAAACATCAGCGGTGGTGTAACCCAGTGGTTAAAGCGTTCGCTCGTCACGCCAAAGACCTGGGTTCGATTCCCCACATGGGTACAACGTGTGAAAGGCCATTTCTGTCCATCCGCGGTGATATTGCTAAAATTTTGTTCAAAGGCGGCGTAAAACTAAACTCACTCACTGACTCAAACATTAGTGATACACGTAAGCGTATCCTGCCTTGCAGGTGGTACCCGTCTCAAACACATGCGAAGGCAAGTCAATGAATGATTTAAACAATTCACACTTGATTGAAAATGTTTGTGTCTCTTAGATAAGAAGCCAAATATTACGAACTGACGCATATAACGTCTCTTTCTGTACTGTCCACGTGTATATCTAAGTCGAAAAACGTATAACGAACTTCGGTTATGATGATCTAAAATTAAAGGAGTTCGTTATAACCGGAGTTTATTATACGACGTGATAATAAACGCAGTACCAATTCCCATACAAACGCTTATTGTCAGTTATACATAGAATAACAATGTAGATACTCGTTCGTATTTCATATAGACCCATATATACACATCCTTTAGATGCAGATGTTGATTGATCCGAGTTCCAGTTCAGAGAAGGTACACTTAAATCAATAAAAACGCACGCTCATGTCAGAACAGCACAGTGTGTTTTTACACTCAAGTTCGAAAAAATGTCCGTCTCTGTCTAAAATACAAGGCCAATATTTAGTTGACTGAACATGAAATTAATTTAGTCCCTGTTGCTTGTAGTCTCGGTGAATCGATAACGCCGTTCTGCTGAATAGTCACGGTTAATTACAGAGGCGGAAGCTGATAGAGAATTCACATGATTGGAACAATAACGTAAGATTATATGCCTGTACATGAGACGCAACGTCCTATGATATTTGATTATCTATATAAACGATGACGCTGGGGGATATGTTATAGTCAGTGAGTGAGTGAGCTGAGTTGAGTTTTATGCCGCTTTTAGCAATATTCCAATATTGTCCCGGGGGTGGAAGTGGGAGGACACCAGACATGGGCTTCACACATTGTACCCATATGGGGTTCGAATGGTATATTCAGAGTTTAGCACTTCTATTCTAGTTTTTTAGCACTTGTGGCAATGGGGAAGCCTAATTGTTCAAATGTTCACTCGTCACGCCGAACGCCCGGGTTTGATATCCTACATTGGTGC
Organism: Haliotis rubra; assembly: GCF_003918875.1. Lineage (NCBI taxonomy): Eukaryota > Metazoa > Mollusca > Gastropoda > Lepetellida > Haliotidae > Haliotis > Haliotis rubra. The sequence continues at coordinate 212,160 of NW_025767537.1, forward strand.
AATGTGTACCAAGTTTATTTTCTGGTGTTTGCTGTCGTGGTATTGCTGGAATATTACTCCTAGCGGCGTAAAACCTTACACACTCACACGTCAAATGACAGGTATATAGTAAGGGCTGATCTTATTACTGGGCATTACTGCGAACTGGGACTGGGATTGTGTGTGTGTGTGTGTGTGTGTGTGTGTGTGTGTGTGTGTGCGTGCGTGCGTGCGTGCGTGCGTGTGTGTATGGCGTTAGTGTGTGCATGTGTGCAGGATAGTGTGTGTGAGAGACAGAGAGAGTATGTGTAAGTGAGTGAGTTAATATTTAACGTCACATCGGCAATATATGTGTTAGTTATTGTGTGTGCGTTAGTGTGTGCATGTGTGCATGATGGTGTGTGTGAGACAGAGAGAGTATGTGTAAGTTGTGTGTGTGTGTATGGCGTTAGTGTGTGCATGATGGTGTGTGTGAGAGAGACAGAGAGTATGTGTAGTGTGTGAGAGAGACAGAGAGAGTATGTGTAAGTTAATGTGTGTGTATGGCGTTAGTGTGTGCAGGATGGTGTGTGTGAGAGAGACAGAGAGAGTATGTGTAAGTTAGTGTGTGTGTATGACGTTAGTGTGTGCAGGATGGTGTGTGTGTGTGAGAGACAGAGAGAGTATGTGTAAGTTAGTGTGTGTGTATGGCGTTAGTGTGTGCAGGATGGTGTGTGTGTGAGAGAGACAGAGAGTATGTGTAAGTTAGTGTGTGTGCGTTAGAGTGTGTATGTTGGTGTGCTTGTGTGTGTTTGTTTGGTAGTGTAGGTATACTAGTGTTATGGTGTGTGTTAGTGCGTGCGTGTGTATGTGAAGGTTAGTGTTTGTGTGAGTGTGTGTTTGCTAGTGTGTCTACGCTAGCGTGTGTGTGCTAGCGTGTGTGTGTTAGCGTGTGTGTGTTGGCGTGTGTGTGTGTGTGTGTTAGTGTTAGTGTATGCGGTGTTGTTATGTTAGTGACGTGGAGGTGGTAATGAAGTTACTGGCATTGAGTAAACGCGGGGAATAACAGGCTCATATTTCTAAAGCTACCATGGTAAAGGAAACACAAAACGTGTTCCTGTTTAAAACGGGGCAACAATGCTTGTTAGGCTATTTCACGTAAATAGTAAATTAAATAGACAAAGAAATATGTGTTTTATCAAGTGGAATATATTTGCCGGAGCTGCCATTTCCCCGGATCTTATTCCCTCTTTAAAACTGGTCGCCGTGACACGACTAGAGGTCCACAGATAACAGCTATATGTGTTGATTGTTGAACCGTGTTGTAATTACATCTTGAATTGTTTCTCATACAATTCAGCAGCCGTTCATAATATTATTTTTTCACAATAATTAGTCGTCAAAGCTATATTACCACCGAATGTAAGCAGTATTATGCAGGTTACTGTCATTAGATTGTTTTGAGTAAAGTCTAACCTGGAATCCAGAACAACCATTCCAAGTATAGAAAATCCTGGAATGTTTAATACCATATAAGGAAACAAGCACAACCTGCCATCTCACATTACGTCAAGACCAGTGGAGGGAATTAGTTTCACCAGGGTTAGTCGACCACGGCCAGTGTGAGGGGTTTGACCAATTTGGCTGCTGGGTGAATATAATATACTGTTGTTACCACTGATATATTTTATATTGCCTCTGTATTTATACTACTTTTGAAGTTTATAGTGCTCCTGTACTGTGTTCTGTCCTAGTGATTACATTGCAGTACTCTCTATAGATTTGTAAAATCTCCTCAACTCTATAATACAATCGTCCATTGTGTAACAATATAACATTTGTTTGCTGTTTATTGGTTTCCTCGGAATTCCTATAGATTTCTGGGTTAACTTATTGTTTCCATTCGGAAATCGACATACAGCAATGCTGAAACGCCAAGCCACACGGTACCAATCGACATCTGCACCCGCTCGATCGGCACAGCAGCGTAACGATTACAAATCATTACTAACAGTCGTGTGGAATATATTACTGTTTCAGAAAACTGCCATATAGTTCTGCGCACCCACAGTGTTTGTTGGGCGGTGGGTAGCCTAGTGGTTAAAGCGTTAGCTCGTTACGAAGACCCGGGTTCGATTCCCTACGTGGGTACAATGTGGGAAGCCCATTTCTGGTGTCCCCCGCCGTGATATTGCTGGAATATTGCTAAAGGCGGCATAAAGCCATACTCACTCTCTCTCTCTCTCTCTCACTCACTCACTCACTCACAGTGCAACGTTAGTCGTAAGTATAGTTTAAAGTATGGAAGTTACGAACACCTTAGTTGTACGACAGCTTCGTGGAACTGCGCTCCCGACATATGGTAAAGTGTTCGCTTACATAAAACCATCTAATCGCTACGATTAGTATACGCCTGTGTGAACATATAGGTTTGTTTGTTTGTTATTTAACGTCGCACACAGCAATATTCCAGCTAAATGGCGAAATAATCGAGTCTTGACCAGACAATCCAGTGATTGACATCATGAGCATCGATTCATGCAAATGGGTTGGTTGGGTGGTTGGTTGGTTGTTTAATGCCGCACTCGGCAATATTCCAGCTATATGGCCGCGGTCTGTAAATACTAGACTTGTACTGATCAACAGAATAAGTATTGAGCTCATTCGATGACACGCGTCATCCATGTCAGAGAATCTGACCACCCGATACGGCTAGCCGCCTCTTACGACAAGCATGGGTTGCTGAAGACCAATTCAAATCCGGATCTTCACGGGTGTGAACACACAGAAGTCACGCTTACCTCTGCGATAAGATCGATACATCGAACGGCGTCGAGGATTAATAATACTGAAAAATCGACATCGCTTGATTAATTCACTGTAAACGCCCATGAAACGTGTACAGTGATTAAGCAACATAACAGACTCAAACAATAATTGCGAACGAACTCTGTGAACGTATTTGACAATTGTAAAGAGTAATCCATCACGGTGGCCATCTAAAATAATGTATACCAATATGTGTTGTGTAACGAAATGCCAATGATATTTATTTTTTGGGTGCCTTATCGGTATTTCAAATACGCCAATAAATGTTCGCAAAGGAAATCAATTATTGATGTATTTAGTTCCGGTGAAAGCACGAATGAGTTTTTCCGCAAATCAAAGTCCAGTAAGAATATGGTTCCTGTCGTGCGTGTGAACTTCTGTCCTTATTAAATAAACATAAGCCAATTCCGACCAATTCCAATGCCTAGGTATGCTGTTCGTACATTTGTATTGTACGCGTGAATGCTCTGTCGAAATCCGTAGGCGTATCCCATGACAATTACCGTGTCAAAGACGACCAGGACAAAACGATTGTCCTTTGAAATACCCAGGTAGACAATGGCGTTCTCTGACATCAAAACGCCGGAGTTTTCTGATTGTTGAGACAATGAAACTTTGTTTGTTTGTAGTTTAACGCACATTCAGCAATACTCCAGCTGTGTGTAAATAATGCAATCTGGTCCAGATAATCCAGTGATCAACAGCATGAGCATCGATCTGCGCAATTGGGAACCGATGACATGTTTCAACCAAGTCAGCGAGCCTGACCACCCGATCCCGTTAGTTGCCTCTTACGACAAGCATGGGTTGCTGAAGACTAAAAAATCAAAGTACGATTATTTCCATATCAACGTCAGTGGTGGTGTGGCAATGAAACCAGTTGTTTCAATCTGAGGTGAATAATGTGATTTGAAACCCTAGATTCATAACTAATCAAACAGGAGATTTTCGACATGCAGCTAAGTACCCTATATTCAAGGATATATATTATTACACTTATAATATATCCCCAACGTGGGGGCCATCACTCGTTCCCGGTCACTTAATGAGGCCGCGTAAATATTTAATGTAATATATTCTTGTGTCTCCGTATATCTGTAAGTACTACGCCTTCAAGAATTGCTTGTCTGGCCTCGCAGAGATCATCACAATAGAATCAGTTATTGGCAAGGATACGATTAGTAACACGGCCATTAAGACGAGTATGGTAAAATCTGTTTTGTACAAGAAAAAATGCATACCTCATTTAATATCATTATACCGTTTCTTTGTGAATAGAAACTGAGACATCCTGAAGATATACGACAGAGATATATAAACATTCATCTTACTGCCTACGTCTATTTCATATACAATCTTTTTATACTCCTTTGACAACAATTGTATGAAAACCATTGTAACGGTAGAGGTATCCCCACATTCCGCTGTCTGAAAATATACATATTCTGTTTGTTTATCTATATATATCTACCGGTATTCTAGACTACGATGCGTGATTGCCTTTCATACAGACGGATTTATCTATTGCGTCTATTAACAAGCTATCCCTCATCCTTACCATCACTTAAATCATGAATAATTCATTAAAATTGGAATGGTTATCTGCGTGGAATGGAGCTATGACGAAAATATTTATTTGATGAGGGTTTTATGTAAAAAGGTATGCATCCTTCCCCATAGCAACGCAATGTGAAATAATGGATGAATAAAACTGATTTGCCTCCATCACCATGTACGCTTTGCTTCAGTTTTACATTAGATTTTGTTTGTTGTTTTATGCCGCACTCAGCAATATTCCAGCTATATGGCGGCGGTATGTAAATAATCGAGCCTGGACCAGCCAATCCAGTGATCAACAACATGAGCACCGTTCTACACATCATGTAACCACCAAACACTTACTCCAGGGTTTCAACTTCCATTTGACGGGAGGATGGTTGAACCAGTTGACAAGAGTGATGCAATTTGCTATACAGAATTGCTTCCCTTAGTTGTTACAGGACCCGCTGCTCATGTGTTCGAGATCCAGGTTCTTCTTGTTCTAATATTGCACTTTGGTCTTGCCAACGACGTAAACGCCAAACACTTGCATCACTTTCTGCTTCTTCACACATCCAACTGCTACTCCATGCTATAGCGATGTTAAAATCTGTGCTCAACCAAACTGAGTCGTGATCCCAATAAATTGGTTGGTTGGTTAGTTGTTTAACGCCGCACTCAGCAATATTCCAGCTATATGGCAGCGGTCTGTAAATAATCGAGTCGGGACCAGACAATCCAGTGATCAACAACATGAGCATCGTTCACACTATTGGGATACGATGACATGTGTCAACCAAGTCAGTGAGCCTGACCACCCGATCCCGTCAGTCACCTCTTACGACAAGCGTGAGTTACTGAAGACCAATTCTAGCCCGGATCTTCACGTGTTCCCAATAAATTGAGATGCTCTGCGTTCATTTAATTTAGTACCCGTGAAGATTCGGGGTAGAATAGGTCTTCTGCAACCCATGCTTGCCACAAAAGGCGACTATGCTTGTCGTAGGCTCGCTGACTTGGTTGACACATGTCATCGGTTCCCATTTACGCAGATCGATGCTCATGTTGTTGATCACAGGATTGTCTGGTCCAGACTCGATTATTTACAGACCGCCGCCATATAGCTGGAATATTGCTGAGTGCGGCGTAAAACTAAACTCACTCACTCACTCATTTAATTTATGGGCAGTGTCATATCTGGTATTATTCAGGTTAATCAGTTGTTACAAGAGCAAAACATTAATTTAGCCGACATGTAATGACATGTATTTATCTAGAAAGAGGTTATTAAATAGATATAGGGTCGCATTCTCGTTATTATAGATCGATGTGTTTGTTGATAGTCATTTGCGGAACTTGACAGGGCTTACACCACTTGGGGATTCTCTTCCTCATCAAACTGACACGCCATGATGCTACTGAATACTTTTCCACTCAAATAGTATCAAATGTACGGCGGTGGGATAGTCTAGTGGTTAAGGCGTTCGCTCGTCACGCCGAAGACCCGGGTTCGATTCCCCACATGGGCGTAATGTGTGAAACCCATTTCTGGTGTCCCCACCGTGATATTGCTTGAATATTGCTAAAGGCGGTGTAAAACTAAAACTCACTCACTCATTATCAAATGGATAATTCGTGGTATTTGGGGTGGTATTATAAATATATGTATATATATATATACACACACACACACACACACACACACACACACACACACACACACACACATATATATATATATATATATATATTTCAATTTTAGAAACAACATCCGCGAAAATATATATGATGACTATCTTCATTTGTTTAACATGATATGCATGTCCGTGTACTTTGAAAATTACGCTTGTCTGGGTGCAACGGCATGACGTCTTTCGACACCGGCACGTTTCGTGATTGCAATGTAAACGATATACCCTTTCAATCATCTTTCAACAGAAGACCAACGTCCCAAACGTACAGCCGTATAAAGAATGTGTGCATTTCATTTGGAAACCCTCCCGAACAAAAGACTTCATGGCCGTAACAAGTATACCCGTCTTATCTCATCCTGGCTGGGGAAATGAGTTGTGAAATCCATCCATCGACAATTAGCTGGTAATGGAAAGCCTATAATCTCAGTAACAGTGTAAACCATGCTTCCCGAGAACATGAAAAACTATTAACTCAACCCCATCTCATATTGGACTATTTAATCGATTGACCATCACACCGGCCGTAAAGAATATCCTATTTTTCGTTATAGTAATCCACCATGAACATGCAGTCGGTTTGGTAACGGCGTCCTGGGCAGCACAGACGTTTCAAATACGTTAGGAGGAGACTGTTTTACGTTAATACTTTGGGCAAACATACATTCTCCAAAGCAAAGGCTGGCAAAGGTCGGCCAATTCCGGCATGAAGTCTCATCCGCCAGGAAGCACGTTTCTGTTCGATTTTACACACATGATGTGAGCATTCTATCTCCGAGTCGATAGCAGCACTGGTGTTGGAATCCGCGACGCTCCGCACTCATTATTGTAATTAAATAAATGATAGGCGACCTGGCGAAATGTCCCTGTTATTTTGCAGTGGTGAAACAGACAGTAAGTCTCAAAATGGAGAGTTTTCTGTTGTTCAAAATGCAGAGGCAATTACGCCAATACATTTCAAGCATTCATATATTTTAAGAAATTATGGATTGGAAAACGTTTGGATGTGGAAAGGAATTGCAGCTTTTGAGTTACGTTTTGGGTCAAAGTCGTTGTGAGTCAATACGTTTAGAATGTAAAATGTGACTTTCTCTGCATTGATCCTGTGAGTTGTTCTGTTACTAGAAGGTTGGTCCTGAATTTAAAGGGTTAGCGTATTGCTCCGGAAACTGGTTCGATTCCATACGTAGGTGCAGCGTATTTCTGGTTTCCCTCATCCGGATGAATCCGTGTCATCTAAATGCGGCGTAAAGCCATATTCACTCACTCTATTGATTGCTGTGGTAACGTTTATAGTGATAACGTACTAGGGCATCTTTATCAATCCTCAGGGGCGGTGGGGTAGCCTAGTGGTTAAAGCGTTCGCTCGTCACGCCGAAGACCCGGGTTCGAATCCCCACATGGGTACAATGTGTGAAGCTCATTTCTTGTGTCCCCCGCCGTGATGTTGCTGGAATATTACTAAAAGCGGCGTAAAACCAAACTCACTCACTCACTCATCAATCCTCATGGTTGTATTACTCAGATAATCAGATGTGGTTTCCAGGTACCGTTAGAAATATATCGCATCATACAATTTATTGAATGTATTGAATGTAACTACAAATCGAGAACGTCTATTTCTCAGAAGACATAGGTCCATCCACAGCTCCATGTACCAGCTGTTTCTCTAGGAATAGAGTGTTTTTTTTGTTTTGGGGGGGGGTGGGTTGTTGGGGTTTTCTTTACGTTTTTTTTGTCTTTTGGTTGTTTTCTTTTGTTTTTTGTTCCGTTACGGAGTTGTCTGGATGCCTTTGAAGAGTGAACTTTTGTTATCGCTTCAGCTCCCAGCCGTACTGCACCGGAACCTGGCTGGTGATTTGTCATGCCGTCAAAGCGTATATTCATGTTTGTTTGCAGGGTTGTCCCAGTATTCCAAGACGCCTTCCTTTGTAGACTTAGGTTTGTCAGCACCAGACCCGTGCTTGTTGGCATCGACACAGTGGTAGACTAGCTCCTGCATCACCACGGTCTTCTCTCCATCACCAGACCCGTGCTTGTTGGCATCGACACAGTGGTAGACTACCTCCTGCATCACCACGGTCTTTTCTCCATCACCAGACCCGTGCTTGTTGGCATCGACACAGTGGACTAGACTAGCAGCTCCTGCATCACCACGGTCTTAGACTAGCACCTGCATCACCACGGTCTTTTCTCCATCACCAGATCTGTTCTCCATCACCAGACCCGTGCTTGTTGGCATCGACACAGTGGTAGACTAGCTCCTGCATCACCACGGTCTTTTCTCCATCACCAGACCCGTGCTTGTTGGCATCGACACAGTGGTAGACTAGCTCCTGCATCACCACGGTCTTTTCTCCATCATCAGACCCGTGAAGATCCGGGTTAGAATGAACTTTCAGTACTCCATGCTTGTCGTAAGTCGTAAGAGGCGAATAACGGGATCGGGTGGTTAGACTCGTTGACTTGGTTGGCACATGTCATCGTAGATCGATGCTCCTGCTGTTGATCACTGGATTGTTTGGTCCAGACTGGATTATTTACAGACCGCCGCCATATAACTGGAATATTGCTGAGTGCGGCGTAAAACTAAACTCACTCACTCATTCCATCACCAGGCTGACACAGTGTGATCCAGCTGGAACGCCGTTCAAACCGGCGGTAAAACCGAAACTCCCCCTTGATCACTCATTCGCTCTCTTTGGCTGGTATCTTAGCACAAATATAAAATCACTAAACTGATGTTTGTGTATATCAGTTTCAACATAATTATCATCTGAATTACACAGGAATTTTCCTGCACAAGCCCGAAGTTGCTGTTGCGTTGTAGTCGCGTTGTTGTAAGATTCCCTTGAAACACTCTAGAGATAACGCTGTATTTCGGGATGGGGTATAGCACAGTGGTTAAAGCGTTAGCTCACCACGTTTCAGATTCAGGTTCGTTTCCTCATTCCCAATTGCAGGTACAGTGTGAGAAGCCCATTTCTGGTGTCTGCACTGATTTTGATGGCATATGGTAAAAGCATCGTAAGAGCATTCTCGCTCGCTCATACACTCACTCACTCTTCCACACACTCACTCACTCTTTCACTCACTTCACAGTATTTCAGCAGGTGTCTTGTGGTCTAATGCAAGATGCACCAAACTTTGTTTGATCTTGCCGCACCTTAAAAACTATTTAACTTATTCCCCTAATTCTCACAACACCATTGTGTGAATATTCAATGGCAAGTATTTTACATATACATGCAACTAGGATTTAAAGGATCATAACTGGACGTAATATTGCCTCGTTGTGACATTTGAACGCTTTCAACCAAACGCAAATGTAAATTCAAAGCAAGGCGAGTTTATGCCAGCGTTTTAACTCAGTTGATCCGCCAAAGATCAAAGAATGTCTCTTCGATTAGATGGGACCTAAGTGAAACAATGCATGAGGTTCCTTTCTGACACACCACTGAAAGTAAAGCAGAAGGATCTTTGTGAATCAATAACGACCTTTCTATGGACTTTGACCACATAGACAATATGTCCGTTTCAAAACGATGGCGAGCATCTCATTTAGTTGTTTAAGAAACCATTGAAACTTACTTTTCTCGGACAATACCTCTTTATGCTCGCTCTGGAAGAGATTAAGCTTTATTTATGTGATGGAATTATGTGCTTGAAATGGAAATTAGAAGAGACCTGAATAAATATTGTGCAAATATTGATTCAGAGCAAGATGTGGTCTGTAAGGATGCCTCAAACATCAAAGCATATAAATGATGAACGACGTAGAGGGTAACCCTGCAGGGGGATAGTTTCTCAAGAGATGGTCGTTTATAGATTCCTCATCGAAATACCGACTCACTTTTAATTTAATATATTTTTGCTTAAATATTTATATTTCATTCACATTTTGCACATTTCTTAGTTCCCGTACACACAGCATCATATAAAACATAGGTGTTGCATTGCATACTCTTTGGCTGTCAGGCTAGTGATCTAGCGAGCTTGAGGTGACGGGATCGAGCCCACCTGTGACCGGGTGTAAAAACCTTAGAGTCAGCTTTGTGTGCAGACTCTTTCAGTGTTGTCACAACCCCTAGTGTACACTCCACAACCTGTGCACTTAAATGAACCAACGACTCCGTTGGCAAATGACCAAATGGTGGCCACATGAATACGTGCAAATACCCAGTTGCGGGTACAGCAACGTGCAGTAAACTTGGACAAAGTATTGTACCTATGTGTCCCAGTCCACCCAGCTGTGAATGGGTACCTCGTAAGGATGCGAAAGTCACATTAACTTTGTGAGCATAGGGTCTGCAAGAGTTGTATACTCCCGATGGAGTTGAGATTGATAATACGATGTGCTGTTGAGATTGACATCCAATGATCGAGAGAAAAACCAGCGCCTTGAGCATGTACTAGTTGCGTGGATATCTGCGCTATATAAATATCCTATAATAAAATAATAATAATAATTCTTAATGCTATAAACAATGAAGAGTGCATGTACATGTGATGGCGTATTTCTAATCATGTTTTTTTTCAAATCGTTGATGTACAAAATCTAATTTGATCCACTTAATGGGAGTCACAACCCCACGGACGCCATCTTCCTGTAATGATGTCATCTCAAACACATACCATGCACCTTTAGGGGGAGTACAGACCAGTTCTGCAGGCATTGCATTTCTTTTAGACCTCATGGGATAAGAGTTACGTAATGAGAAAACTGTTTATATTGTATTAATGCTTAGACTCGTGGCCCACTCACCGTATTGATTCTACAGATACCAGCGTATGTTATATTTGGGATTAAACCTTCTCTGCTTTTAGTGCGTTTGGGGTTTGAGTCGGTATTCCAACACACACTCTCACAGAGCCAGGCATCTTATCGCCAGAACACAAAGTTAGTTATCTAACCCACTTAGCCGCCGTGGCTCCCACAAAAATGGAAACCTGGCGCCTGATAGTGAGTGAGTTTAGTTTTACGCAGCACTCAACATTCACAGACCAACATTCACAGAGAACCATGGGAATTGTTGTTTGTTGTTATTTTACGCCGCACTCAGCAATATTCCAGCTACATGGCGGCGGTCTGTAAATAATCGAGTCTGGACCAGACAATCCAGTGATCAACAGCATGATCATCGAGCTGTGCATGAAGTTACACATACAGTCTACACCGTTGTGTCGACCTAACGGTTGTCTCAAAATAAAAAACAACTTGGTCCAGGCATGTTCTTTATTTGGTCATCCTTTTCCGGTTGTGTCGAAGTTTGGATAACGCGAGATATTTACGCAAGTTTCTTCTAATTCGACACAAGAGCCGTTCACTGTATTTTTAATATGATGGCAAATTATCAGTGCTGTTACATCAAACAGAACAGTGCTACATGCATGAGTCGTCGAAGATTGAAGAACAAATGTGTTTTGTTTTGTTTCGATTTTTCTGCATCGTGTACAAGTCACCCAAAAGACAAATGAACTTTACTTAATTCTAAAGGTTGGACTTTTATTACTATTCACCAACATGTGATACTCTGCATCTTTTAAGTCAACATCCATAACCGATGCGTTGCCAAATCTACCTTACCATGGTGACCCGTGAAGATTCGGGTTAGAATTGGTCTTCAGCAACCCATGCTTGTCGCAAGAGGCGACTAACGAGATCGGGGGGTCAGGCTCGCTGACTTGGTTGACACATGTCATCGTACCCCAAATGCATAGATTTATGCTCATATCGTTGATCACTGGATGGTCTGGTCCAGACTCGATTATTTACAGACCACCGCCATATAGCTGGAATATTTCTTAGTGGGGCATAAAATAACAACGAACAACAATTCCCATGGTTCTCTGTGAATGTTGGTCTACCGCTTCCAGAATTAAATGGAAGGTACGAGACAAGGAATACGATGTCAGAAAGGATGCCAACCAAAACACACAGGTGATTAAAACAGTTTACCCTAATTCAAAGAGTCAGCATGATCGACTACACAATGAAGTTATGTGAAGACACTCCTTCTTCGATTGCGGGTTTCTTTGTCTGTAAGTCTCTGTCTGGGTCAAAATAAACTCAAGCACTGTTGGAATATTTAAGTAATGTTGTACTATAAAATTAGATGAAGTGCCTGAGACTGTCAGCATTGTGGTGATAGGTTTCCAGTAATTATTTAAGAGGTATTGTGGACAATGCCTTCGTTGTCCCCGATGCTGCCCCCGTCGGATGCTGTGGTTCACGTTAGTGAGTTTGGTTTTATAGCGCTTTTAGCAATATTCCAGCAATATTACCAGAAATTAAAGACAGCCGTAATATTATTGTAATAACTGCATAAATAACATTACAATTAATCATACAGGGAGGGTCGTAGGCCGTCCTCTGACGCAAAATGACCCGTGAAAATCAGGGTTAGAATTGGTCTTCAGTAACCCATGCTGGTCGTAAGAGGCGACTAACGGGATCGGGTGGTCAGGCTCTTTGACTTCGTTGACACATGTCATCGGTTCCCAACTGCGTAGATCGATGCTCATGCTGTTGATCACTGGATTGTCTGATCCAGACTCGATTATTTACAGACCGTCCCCATATAGCTGGAATATTGCTGATTGCGGCGTAAAATTAAACTGACTCACTCACTCCGACGCAAAATGAAAACTGTCAATTGTTACATTTTCACAATTGCTTGTAGTCAATACTGTTACACAATCTATTCCAATCAAGGCAGACCAATCCATTTTATCTCAGTGCAGACGTACAGACATGTATTCAGTCGGTTAATAGATCCCTTGGTCTGTGAGCTCGTGGGTAAGTGTACCTTTTGAACCAAAACTCAAGAATAATTCATGGGTTTTTTGACATGCAGTTCATGTTGTTAGATATCACATGTGAAACACAATTAATGGTTGTATTCAAAGATTACTTGCATACCAAATTGTCCATTTGTAAATATTACGTTTTCTTTGTCCGTGAAATCAAATGAATCGACCCTGTTCTTCACCACTGGCGGTTCTGCCTCTGGTTACAATAGTCTAGTCAGAGGTTTTGGATGACATCCAAACGTTTTAATTCGATTGCGCCCTCTCGAACTGTTGTGTGGCATATTGTCAATTTTGTCTGGCTTGCATGTTGGAATGTATACCTCTATTGTATTGATTTTAATTGAAACTGGTGTCAAAGCATGTGACAGCTGATTACAATCACGATCAAACTGGCTTTAGAAATTTCAAAATTAGTATCGATCCAAATTTGCCTTTGAGATTAAATCTCCATTATCATCCTTGCAATAAGGGATGTTTCTGTATCACTAATAGAGCCGATATTCGTCAGACAGATTTAAAGAGCAATAAACAAGGCATAAGTGATTCATATCATAGTACAGATGTATGCTGCATGTCTGATAAAGGCGGTGAGGTTGGCTAGAGGTTAAAGTATTCGCTCGTCACGACGAAGATCTTGGTTCGATTCCCCATATGGTTACACTACGTAAAGGTCATTACTGGTGTGTCCCCGAACCTGATATTGCTGCAATATCCCTGATAACCATGTAATAGTTATTTGTGTGTTGAATGTTTTATCTGATAATCCAAATGGCGTCTTTGTTCTTGAACACATGCCGATACAAGAAAGGAAGGACTTCTATTTAATGGATTTATTTATATCGTTTTCGTTTGATCTTAAACCTGTTTTCGGCGTATATCATATAAATTAGATCAAACATTTACAAACAGGATGAAGCTGGAAAAATATTGGACTTAAAGAACATTTTGCTGCAATACAAAAATACATCTTCGGCGTAATCGCAGTTTAATGAAATAGTTACTAGTAATTCTCGAGGAACGCTGTCCTTGCCTGTTGTTTTATTATTGGTGGTACACGTGTTTGCTGGTTCGGGAAAGGCCCGGGTTCAATCCTCAAGATTGGTACAAAGTCTATCTTTAGTGATACTGCTGGGATAATGGTAAAAGGTGATTGGTCAGAGCACCGTGTGGTCTCTGGCTGGCTGGAACCACCCTGTGCCTTGTTGCGTCGGTTTAGTGCAGGGACAGGACCACTGCAAGGCGGTGCTATATTCCCCTTCTTATTTGTATTCACGAGTGGGGCGGTGGGGTAGCCTAGTGGTTAAAGCGTTCGCTCGTCACGCCGAAGACCCGGGTTCGATTCCCAACATGGGTACAATGTGTGAAGCCCATTTCTGGTGTCCCCCGCCGTGATATTGCTGGAATATTGCTAAAAAGCGGCGTAAAACCATACTCACTCACTATTCACGAGTGACAGAGGAGGGTAGTATTAATGGTGATGTATTAATGGCACAGGTGGTCAAGGGTATTGTTAGTGGCTGTTTGACAGAAACATTTCACCTTAATCACAGCGGCATGGTTAGATAATCGAGTCTAAGAGAGTCAAACCAATGGTTGATGGTATGAGCACCAACTATGACAAGCCAAAAAATCGACCCTATCCATGTTATAATTTTTCTCTTCTTACCACAAAATGACGAAGCAAAACGTTATTCCACGTACGTGAATATGTGAGAGGGTTTTGACTGAGTGAGTTCGGTTTTGTAACATTTAAGCAATACCACACATGTTACGTAACTGCTAATGAGCTTCACACTTTGTATCGCATATAGGGATTGAACCCACGTAAACCGCTTGATAGTATTATAGATCTTTCACCGATTGACATCTCGTTGAAAGAAAGGTAATTGACCACAAGACCTTGACCACATTGGCGAAACAATATTCAAACACAGCTAGGATTCGAACCCGCACCGCAATCAATGGTTGAGTGCAAAAATGTTATGCCACTTTTACCAACATTCTAGAGGAGTGCACCACTCATTCTCAACACACATGGTCTAAAACCAGGACCTTCGCCCTGACACGTAAACGATTTAATCTTCACGATATCGGGGCGGTGCGATGGCCCAGTAGTCAAAGCGTTCGCTCGTCACGCCAAAGACCGGGTTCGATTCCCGACATGGGTACAATATGTGAAGGCCATTTCTGGCGTCCCCCGTCGTGATGTTACTGGAACATTGCTAAAAGTGCCGTAAAACTCACTCACTCACTCAACGCTATCCCATATCAACGCACCTTATCAACATGGTACAACTGGCATCAAAGCACTCAACCTTCAGCATGTTATCGATATATATATCGCTTGCATACTTGCAGTCATTCTACCATGCATGGCTCTATATGAGCACCGACGGGTCGACATCTGATCGAACTCTGGAATTCAAAGACAATCAGAGCGTGGCTGCACCATCTGCTTGCGGCGCCATGCTGTGCAACCTACCGCATTCGTGCTCCAAATACACCTCTAATTGAGCATCACTCCATAATAGATCCAAACCTGGACGATAATAGTAGCAGATGGATAATAAAACACACAAAATTGCCCAAGAGTTTTTATCAATACCTCCCATCCATGCTGAATTCCTACCATGTAGTGTTGTATGCAGCTGTTATATAAAATAATCCGGCGCTGTTTTCAAGGTTAAATCTGAATTATGTTCGTAAAAGAATATACGATCTGTAGAAAATAAATATTCTGGGTGTAACCATATTGTTGACAATTGTACAACGTGTTTTCAATCAATACAAAACAGGATGTATTTAAAGGAAAATATATTCTGAATTGGTAGATAAACAATGCGTGGGTCTTACTTATAAACTGTAAAAGGCTAACAAGTAGATAGCATTGGCTGTGCGTGTATTGTATAGCTACGGTCATTTAGTTAGCTTTGTTTTAGCATATTTAGCTTTGTGCTTAAATGCATTTTTTTGGTCGATTTAGCTCATCTATACAATGTGATTGTCTGAAGTCTTTGAAATATGACATCCATTAAAAGGCGAGAAATGCATGGTTGTGTATATGTTACAACCAGTCTGCGAAACTACCCATTGCGTGCATTGGGCAGGCCTTTGACCAATGCGTGCAATGTGCAATAAAGCTTGTATGAGTTTTAAAACCGTATTCACAGAAGCCAAAAGGACATGTCAATGTTATTTTACAAAGATCTATTCACCGTGGTATTTTACAAATGTAAAACAAACAGTACAAATTTCAATGGCTTGTATTCGGCAGAACAATTACCTGCCAACTGCGTGAACTGAGCAAACTGGCTGCCCATTTTGTGAAATATTTGAAGGACTATGTTTCCTTCACATCTTTTGCCCATTTCATGCAAAGATGCAGATAATTGTTTAGCAATACACGCAATGAGCGGTTGCATGGATAGTGAGTGAGTGAGTTTAGTTTTTCGCCGCACTCAGCAATATTCCAGCTATATTGCGGCGGTCTGTAAATAATCGAGTCTGGACCAGACAATCCAGTGATCAACAGCATGAGCATCGTGCATGGATAGGGTACAACATTGCTTGAAAGTACGTCATCAGCGTTAAGGTGTTTGTTAAGTTATGTCACAGCTGATCATCAAGTCCGATTGGCGTTGATAAAATGTCAGCCGGTAAGAGGTGGACCGGACCCGCGTCACAGCAAGAGACGTTGAATTATGCTAGTTGTTGTTGCCCTGCCTGGCGGTAGATAATGAGGACGTAAAACAGGGACCGGTCGGGTGGGAGTCAAACACACACAAACACACGTACATACGCACTCATCGAGAGAGATGGGAGAGTGAGTGAGTTTGGTTTTATGCCACATTTAGCAATATTCCTGCAATACTACGGCGGGGAAACCAAGAAATGGGCCTCATATATTGTGCCCATGTGGGGAATCGAACCCTGGTCTTGGGCGTGACGAGCAAACGCCTTAACCACCGCCCCAAAGATGGGTGCGAGAGAAAGAGTGAACTCACTGAGGGGAGTGAGTGAGTGAGTGAGTGAGTGACGTTTTATTCCCTTTCAGCAATATTACAGCAATATCACGGTGGGGTACACCAGAAATGGGATTCACACATTGTAGCCATGTGGAGAATCGAACCAGGAACTACGGTGTGACGGGCGAACGCACCACAATGCTGGTTGTGGAGACAGAGGCAGGAACGAAGAGGGGGAGAGAGAGAGAGGGATGAGGGTGGCGAGAGAGAGGAAGGGTAGAGAGAGAGGGAAAGAGAAAGTACAATCGCACATACACACACACAGACTCCAACGTACAACGTGCATCCACGTCGCTACGTAGTAAAAAACACGACGTTATTTAAACCTCATTTCATACCCTCCTATATCCCCAGACTCAAATACATAGCGCAGACCCACATGAAGGAACATGATTATGAACACCTTGAGTGTTACACGATCCAATATAGTCCCAACCCAAATACTTCATGTGCAATGAAGTTTTAACCTTTTTTCCACCTAAAACATCGTTCTGCATATTTCAGCTCAAAGATATGTCAAAATATCTCTCAAGTTTCATGGAAGTCGCCAATTCAGTATCGACTCGAAAAGTCAAAGAACGCAATCTGAAAGAAAACCGCAGCGCCGTAGGCTATAAAGGAATTATTCATTGAAATTCACCATATAACTCGCCTGGAGCTTGAAGGGCGAAACCCAATTCTGCAATTAAGAAGATATATTCCTCAGTGATAGTCCTATGAGCAATTTCTAGGTGCATTTGAAGTAACGTATGACTTATTCTATGAAGAGTTAAATCTATCACGGAGCCCGGAAACTAATGGCATGCCAATGCAACAGACTTTAAAGGGTAAGGCCGGCTAAATGGCTTACAGGGAAAATTATATATAATCTGCACAAAACAGAAATTGATTTCGAGTGTTCTATATCGTGTGGTGTTGCGTTCATCACAACTTCAAGATTTATAACAGTTTCGTCTTTCTAAACGTTGTTGATTTTTCTGAAAATACCCTCTAACGATACAAACTATTCAGTTATCTGGGAATGTCATTTTTTACAACTAAGTCTTTAAGAGGAAATGTGATTAGAGTGAGTGAGTGGTTTAGTTTTACGCCGCACTCAGTAATATTCCAGCTATATGGCGGTGGTCTGTAAATAATTGAATTTGGACCAGACAATCCAGTGATCAACATCATGAGCATTTATAAGCCATCCCATCCCAATTGCGTAGATTGATGATCATAATGTCAATCACTGGATTGTCCAGTCAGATTCGATATTTTACAAACTCGGTTATATAGCTGTAATTTCGTTAAACATTTTGCATTAATCATAAGTCATGCGTTACCCAATATTTCTTGTTTGCCTATTTGTCTATTTCATTTTTGATATTAATTATGACGCTTTCACTCAACCTGGCCATACATAGACTCGTCAATGGTTCAACTATCGCTACCATTGTCAAACAGACACATCCGTCTGAACTCCACCTTTTAGGCCAGTTGGTCGCAGACTACCCTTTGCGTAAAATTGATCTTGATAACCCTTGCCAACGAATTCGTATGAAAGCCGCAAAATTGCTCACAAAACGTAAAACAAACGCAATTTTTAAACCCAAAGCATCCTGTTTAAAATGTGCGTCTACCAACTTCCTTCTGATGCTCGGTATTCGCGGAAGCCACTTAACCGGAACTCGTGACTTAGTAGTGATCTACGAGGGCACAAATAAACTTGCATTTAGTACAAGTACGCAGATTTAGCATTTGTAAAATTGTGCACGTAAAAAATTCTTCATGTCTTATCACGTAACATCAAATCACTCCATGTTGTGACATGTTCCATTTTATATGTTCTCTGATGGGCAATAGACACGTTTTGAGTGAATTTTGGCATGGTACGGGACAAACAGATATATTAGACAATCACTAGAAACAGATGTTTGAACACGATAATGTTACATACATGTTGTAAGAATTTATTGGATACCAAACAGAAAAGTTTGATGGCATAATGAGGCGTGAGAAGGTTGTCAGCGCTTTCAAACTGTCTGAAGCAAAGACATCAAGTTCTCGTGCTACGTAGCGGATCACTAGATGCACATGGAGATCACGAACTTCGTGCATTCATCAAGCCACGCTGACTGCACGGACAAAAGCCCATCCAACTGTTACCACCTGCCAAGGCCGATCAGGCAGCCTCGTGGGTTTGTTTGTGCTGTCGGCATTTATAATGAATAAATATTATTATTGTTGTACTTGATTATTTCCAAACCTTAAAATTGTAGAATTGTTTATACCTACACCAATAATTTGCATTCTCTTGCCTACACATGCTAATAGTACCGACAAAAAACAGGAGCTGATGAAAAGCATGGAAATATGCATCCTCGATAACGCCACTATAGTGGAGGGTTATCGGAACGAATACCCTGAAGTTATCGAGGATGGTAAATATGGTGAACGTGTACTTTTTGAACGCCGAGGCGTTATAGATATGAATATGTCAGAGCGGGATCGGATCACGATGAAATTTAACATGAGCACCACGTGATGCACGTGCACATTGAAGCCAGAAGGCATGAGCCTGAAGGAATTTCACACTCACTATCACAATTGAACTGATTGAACATGCTGATTGAGAATGAGTGAGTCTAGTTTTACGCAACCTTTAGCAATATTCCAGCAATATAACGGCGGGGGACACAAGGGTATTGACAGGCTATGAAAGGGGGAAAGAGGGATCAACGGCAGAACACCAAATTTCGAGAGTAATTACAAACCAGCAAGGATAATTTCTCGACCGTAGGACAAGTTATTTCAAACGGGTTTGGTTGCATAGCAGCTACGAAGAATGATACCTAAGCAAGATCGTATTAGTGCATGGACTGCCATATATATATTCAGATCTGCTGGTATCAATGGAGATTTGCATGAGTAAGTTTAGTTTTACGCCGCACTCAGCAATATTCCAGCCATGTGGCTGCTATCTGTAAATAATCGAGTCTGGACCAGACGATCCAGTGATTGACATCTTGAGCATCGATCTATGCAATTTGGATACGATGACATGTGTCAACCAAGTCAGCGAGCCTGACCACCCGATCCCGTTAGTTGCCTCTTACGACAAGCATGAGTTACTGAAGGTTCATTCTTACCCGGACCTTCACGGGTCTCGCTAGGAGAACCGGTGTTGAGCGGAAAGGGTGCACCAGAGAACCCCAAACCGTCAATAACACAGCTAAGGGTGGTTCATCAGGCCGAATGGCGACCAATACCAAATATAGTCATTCGCAGTTTAATCAGCAAATCACCGTCATGGTGACGTGAATGTATCATCCAGTACGATGGATCAAATATTGATCTCCGTTCCCCAAATTAATTTTACAGACAGTTATCGTCACCACACACGATTACCTGCGTTTCGTCAGTTCTCTCAGTTTTTGCCAGTAGTACAGGGAGCTTGTGTTTCTGCGATATGCAGACGTCAAAACGGGACGATACCGGATTGTCAAACAACCCAGATACCGGATTGTCAAACAAACCAGATTCCACTGGACGTTGAGAAACATGTTAAACAACGGGATAATCTTTACCGTTAAACAACGAACTTCACGGATCGTATACCAATTGCGTAGATAGATGCTCATCACTGGATTGTCTGGTCCAGACTCCATTATTTACAGATTGTCGCTATATTATAGCTGGAATATTGCTGAGTGTGGCGTTAAACAACAAACAAACAAAACTGTTTCGGTGTGTAGTAAATATATATTAATAAATATAATAATATTAAGACGGCGCTACTTTAAAACCCCTCGGAATCCTCGCTATCTAAGTCTCAAATACCCCTGTTTGTCGAACTGTGGACAATTTCTTTTCTGATATTCCTGTGAATCGAGTTAACAAAAAATCAGAATGTATACACAGCTCCTAATCAAAACATACCCCTGTGGAAATCAGCCGCAGCACACACTGGTTAAAAGGTGCAGTGTGGTAGCCTTGTGGTTAAAGCGTTTGCTTGTCACGCCGAAGACCGGGTTCGTTTCACCACGTGGGTACAATGTGTGAAGCCCTTTTCTGGTGATTTTGCTGGAATATCTCTGAAAGCGGCGTAAAACTAAACTCACTCATTGGTTAAATACTATACGGGATGTTGCTGTCTTAGGGTTGAGAGAGTACCGCCACGGCTAATTAATGTATGTCCTACATTTGTTGCCAGGTTGTCCTTGTTCCACAGAGCTAAACACAAACGAAACTTAAAACAAACGATTCAGGGTTGTTGTACAGAAAGGGAGATGATATGACATATTTGCACCGTAATGGGATACCAACTGAGCCGCACACACATTCTCCAGAACGTTGTCGTACAGCGGACTGCGAGCTCATCGTATCGTTACGCTTCTAACGAATATAATTACCTATCAACGCAAGATTTACCACCGTGGATATATTTTCAGTTCTGATTTTGAACAAGTGAGTGAGTGAGATTAGTTTTACGCCGTTTTTAGCAATATTCAAGCAATATCACGGCGGAGGACGCCAGCAATGAGCTTCACATATTTTACCCATGTAGAGAATCGAACCCGGGTCTTCGGCGTGACGAGTGAACGCTTTAACCACTAGGCTACGGCACCGAACCAAACTTTCGATAAACATGAAGTTCGAATAAATCAGACAAGCATTAAACAATAGTACGGTATTCACTAAATCACCGTCGGTATTCATATGAATATCAACCAGAGCGCCCCGTTAAAAGGTTCATCACCAATAGTCTCTAGAGATGGGGTGATAAATACAATCTTTGACCCCTCTTCATCACTCCCGTCAGAAGCTCGGTGCCACCTAGTGGGGAAAATCGAAGTTCCCTCTTAAACTTGACCAAGTGAATCATATTGCTTTTCCGCTCTGTAAAACACCTACGCGCTTCTTATCACAAACCAACATCATTCATCTGCCACCGAGCACGCCTACAAAAGTTGACGGGCACGAATGAACGAGTTTATTTTTACGCCGCTTTGCAACATTCCAGCAATATCACGGCGGGGGACGCCAGGGCTTCACACCTTGAACCCAATCAAACCCGGGTCTTCGGAGTGAAAGGCGAAAGCTTTATCCACTAGTCTACCACACCGCCCCTTAACGGTCAGGAACGAGTATGCGTAGATGTGTACAAGTTCAATGTTATGCGTTTTAATTAGTTTGTAGTTCACGTGAGTTAGGTTACGTCAGCGTTATATCAGTCATGTTGAAATTCTCATTTAATTTGTTTTATATCAGTTGTCGGATCTATTGACATCTAAATTAATGTTCCGCATGTCGGTAATAAACTTAACAAAAAATATCGTTATTGTCAATTCAGCATATTATGTTGCATGTGATTTTTTTGCACAGACCAGTACGTTATATACTCAAGTTAGAAAGGTGAGTACATACACCGGGCAACGTGATTAGGGGGATGTGCACGTGTACACGTTCGTGAACAATTATCAAACCCCAGTTGAAATGGTCATATTGATCAGCGATCGCTACACACAGTCTGTGTCAGCTTTCCAAAGAGCTATAATATGCCCATACAAGAGATGGGGGCATTAAGTCGACTCTAAACCTTACCCTACTGCTCTCCTATGTAGGAGTGAGTGAGTTTGGTTTTTACGCCGCTTTTAGCAACATTCCAGCAATATCAGAAATATTGCCAGACACCAGAAATGGGCTTCACACATTCTACCCATGTGGGGATTCGAACTCGGGTCTTCGGCGTGACGAGTGAACGCTTTAATAACCACTAGGCTACCCTACCACCCCCGTCTGTAGGAAACGTGTACACACACGTCTGTAGGAAACGTGTACACACACGTCTATAAACGGCCCGTGAAGATCCGGGTTAGAACCAGCAACCAATGCTTGAAGTGAGCCAAGTAACAAGATCGGGTGGTCAAGCTTGATACCATGTTCTAGTCAGTTTATATATGAAGTATGGCTTTTACACCAACTTTAGCCACATTCTAGCAAAATTAAAATATGACACGTCAGGAATGGGCCTGACAATTTAACCCATGAAAGGAATCGAATCCATGCCCTAAGTGATTGAGTGAGTTAGCGCCCTTTCGGAGATTGTTTCAGTTTCATCCTGTCATACTCACTTAATGATTCTAACTCTGATTTTGAATTCGTATCCTGTAATAACTAAGGGGCTTAACTCCAAATAAATGTTGACTGCAGCAAAATGCCACAGCATGGAAAAAGTTGCTAACATTTTCGTCACAGGTGGAATATTTCACTTACACACCATACCACGCGACAATGTTTAATGTGCACTTTTGGTTAAGGGGGCGGTGGTTGCAACCTTGTGGTTAAGGCGTTAGCTCGTCGGGGGCCAGTTTTCGATTCCCACCTAGGTTCATTGACTCGTCGTAATATTGTTTGAATATTTCTAAAAGCAACGTGAAGCCATCCTAACTGACTTTAAGCTAAACAAGCTAAGGGTGTCTGAAACCCGCTCGTCATGCTGAAGACCCACGTGGGTGCAATGTATGAAGCCCATTTCTGATGTCCCTTGCAGTAGTATTGCTGGAATATTGGTAAAAGCGGCGTAAAACCATACTCACTCACCACCAACGGTTTAAGGAACCACAGTTGACAGATGGTGTCCCTGGTATTTGCCATACATCCACATCGGCGGTCTTATACTGGTTTACCTTCATCACTCCGAACTTTCCTTCAACGCCTTGACTCAAAAACTGACCAAATTAACAAATTACCATATTTACTCACAACTGCTTAAAGCTAAATCTCCCCTTTGAGCCTTTGCACATGTTTCAATTGTACGACACTGACAACAACGATGACACCATTCTATTGTACAAGACCCGTAAAGATCCGGGTTAGAATTGATCGTCAGCAACGTTTACCCATGCTTCCATTCCCGTGGGTCTTCCTAACGGGATCGGGTGGTTAGACTCGTTGACTTGCTTGTGCTGATGATCACAGGATTGTCTTGTCCAGACACGATTGTTTACAGACCGCTGCCATATAGCCGGAATATTGCCAAGTGCGGCGTAAAACTAAACTCACTGACTCACTCGCTTCTATTGTAAATTGTACAAGGAATGTCTATCTGAGATCATGTCCTACTGACTGCTAGTGCACGGACAGTGAGAGGCCCTAACCGACTGAACACACAAATCTCCTCTCTGCAATGTGCACATATCTCTCTTGACTTACTGTTATTTTTAAGATCCAAGCCAAATTATTCGTGGTCACATCTGTGTGTACGCTATTATCTGTATTAAATCAATATGACCATTTAACCAGCAAAGAAGTAAAATCAATATTTCAGGAGAAATACGTTTGTGAAATCGATATTGCCCCCGTTTGTCAGTTTCCAAGGTCATACGAGTCCCTTTGTCCTTGACGGGTCTCGAGAAGTATTATACGCCGAAAAATCAGGGTTGTTGAAGTTCACACACAAACAAACAGATTCCAAACCAAGCGCTATTTAACATCTGTTTTGATGCTATTACCAATGACACAAATATGCTCAATAAATCCTAAATCCCTCATAAGATAGGATACGGAATATTTCTGTATTCACGTCTAATCCATGCAAATAAGGGCTTAAAACTGAATGTCTGGAATTAGGGGAAACAGATTATTGTTATATACTATTTACATATCCAAGTCATTCAGTGAAATCCGACGAAGCCATGCCAAAGCACATTAACAATTCAAGGCTACTAAACAATAGCACAAAGCTACACTACGCTTGTTCATCGATCCAAGCCATCTCCAATGAGGCAAACTATTGAAAACCATTATTTATCTGATTGGGTTTTTCTGCTGGGAAGACCGAATTTCAAAAGCATTGAGTCATGACACATGGCAGCGTCTGTGGGATAGTCATGTTCCATAATGTAATGTCATTATTTTACATACTATCAAATGATGCGTTCACAAATTATTTTTGTTAATATCTGATTGAACCTTCTTCAGTGAGTTCGTATCTATGGTGAAGGCATCGGGGAGTCTTTACGTAAACGCATGACAAGTATTTTTTCATATTTATTTCATCTTTTAAAAGAATAATGTCATCAAAACTGAGTAGACGAAGGATGTGTATTGTGGTATGTTAATGTATTACATTCTAAATTTAAAACACCATTGAACAATAAGGATGTAGGCCATACAAGTCCCTTCGTCTAGGAGGAGGGGTAATGCCTTTTGTTATGTCATTAGTGAACATTTATTTTCGCAAAACAGATTTCCAGAAAATGATTTTATTGATAAAATTGTAAATTACCCTTACATAATTGTTGTGATTATCGACTAACAAAATATATCAGTATGCATTACTCTCATCATGTTTTTAATACTTCGCTATCGTGGACGATACATATAGCCGAGTTACTTAGTCTGTCTATTTAGGATAGTGTGTGCACTTATGTGCACTTAAGATTGCCCACAGATGTGCGCTTTTTTGCAGTCTGCTTAAGTAACGTTTATCATATATATCTTTTCAACACTTTTACTGATAATGCAGATGAAATGCACCGTCGATCTTCCATCTTTATATGATGTTTTAATGATAAGCGTACATACCCATAAAACTTCAAGTAATGATCCCAATATGAATAAAAGCAATTTAACTGTTTCCATAATCAGAATCGCTCCTTGCTAAAAGCAGGGTACATCGTACGATTATGACTAAATGACGATCATGTGTTCATAAAACACAAACAAAACGAGATGCATCCCATCCTTCGTGGTATCCGTCATAAACACACGCGAAGGCGAGTCAATTATTGTTCTGAAAGAGTGGGTCAGTTTAGTTTTACGCCGGTTTAAGCAATATTCCAGCAATATCACGGCGGGGAGCACCAGAAGCTTCACACATTGTTCCCATATTGGGGATCAAATCCCGGCCTTCGGCGTGACGAGCGAACGCTTTAACCACTAGGCTACCCTACTGCCCCAAGCTTTCGACAAACCCCACCGTCCCTATCCTGAAGGACTACAGAAACAAATGATACAAGTGAAAATAGGGAGGGGCGTCATCTGAAATTAGTTTGGACAATGATTAGTCAAATTTCAGTTATCAAAGATTAGGCACGTAAATATCCTATAAGATTGTTGATGGTTCGACTGGTGTATGGTAACCTCAGAGAACCTTAACGAATATCACATCTCTCAAAATAGAAGATGGTATCATATAGACATGATTGAATATGCAATTATGGAAAGTAGTGTTACTATTAGATATATACATGCACGTGTTCATATTGTCGAATTACGTTGTTATGTCAAGTATTTGACATGGAGGGAGCAAAAAATATTCTCATGGCCATGCAAAGATGTCAAGAGTGTAGGTATTGGTTACACCGATTTAAGCAATACTACAACAGAATCAGATAGGGACATGCACAGCAGAATATGACTGACATATTGTACAAAGTAGGGAATCGAACCCAGACTTTCGGTGAGACGAGCGAACCATTAGACAACTGAGCTACCCAACGGCTCCTTAAGGCTTTAGATGTAATGGTATTAAATGTAATATTGTATTTTAAGGAAAATTGTATTATAATTATGAACATTATGCATTACACGTTGTTGTGCTCAAAAGGTAAATTAAAACTGTCATTTGAACACTCAACGAATGCCGAATAAGTAATCTTATACGTATCAATTCTCCACACAGGGATCAATCATATGAATACGAAATCCCAAGGCTGCAAATTACCACAAATAACACATCAAACACTTAATACGGGGTCCGTTTGAAAAGGTGATAATTTATTGGTGTTGCAATTTAAGGGACATTTCAATAGGACTCCGTATTGATGAAAAACATATTAAAAGTCCATCTTTGATGTTTCCTGAAACGATATTGCACTGCGTAACATTTTATGTTGGACCTTTGAATAAAAATTTGCAATATCCTATCAGATCAAAATATATTTTACCATTACGGTGCAGATATTTGGTATTGAATGATGAAATTGATCCTTGCCAAGGTCACAATCCAGGGAGTACATTTCAACGTCATTTGTCATTGATTGTATCTTTTATTATCCTCGATCTCCCTTGCATATCGTCACGTTAGAGCTGACTCATATTCGACATGGCTTTAGAACTCGACGTAAATGTATTAACAGTGATTAAACTTGAAATAGACATGGCTTACGAAGTCGGCGTAAATGTATCAACAGTGATTAATCTTAAAATAAACATGGCTTACGAACTCGACGTAAATGTATTAACAGAGATTATACTTAACATAGACATGGCTTACGAACTCGACGTATATGTATTAACAGTGATTAATCTTAAAATAGACATGGCTTACGAACTTGATGTAAATGTATGAACAGAGATTAAACATAAAATAGACATGGCTTAAGAACTCGACGCAAATGTATTAAGAGTGATTAAACCTGAAATAGACATCGCTTACGAACTCGACGTAAATATATGAACAGAGATTAAACTTAAAATAGACATGGCTTACGAACTCGACGTAAATATATGAACAGAGATTAAACTTAAAATAGACATGGCTAAAGAACTCGAAGTAAATGTATCAACAGAGATTAAAACACAATGTTTTTTTCATCTCTAATATTCAAATGCTTTCATAGAGTTCCTGGCTGCTTCATTTTAACCCTAAAACTCACAAATTATGCAGGATAAGCTATAAGCGTTAATAGTTTATTGCAGTAGATCACAATGGTAACAGTTGTGTTGACAACACGAAGCCGTATCGCTAGTGGGACATGTTCCCAACGTGTATTGATTTCTGGTTGCTATTTCCCTATCGCTGTAGTATAATTTAATAATAAACAACCCGATGTCATTATTGCTCTCCTCAGTGTTTATATTGACAACCACTTTTTTTGCCCTGTCGCAATCTAAGCCATTTAAAATTAATTTAATTAGCGTGTAACGGGTTAAATAATTGTTCAATGCTGACTTAACAAATAAACGGACCGTATAACTACACGATTGTAGGGCTCCAATCTCAAGGACATATCAGTGCAGGGAAATCCCGTTAAGTCGGTCGGTGCCGTTACCACTGACACAAACGGATCAACGTTATTCCAGATTTCAGAAACAATGTTTTGTTTGTTTGTTTTTGGTTTAACCCCGCCATCGCAACATTCAAGCCATATGACGGCGTTCTATAAATAATCTAATCTAGACCAGTCAATCCAGTGATCAACATCATGAACATCGACCTACACAATTTGATTCGATGTCATGTGTCAACAAGTCAGCGAGCCTGACCACCTGATCCCGTTAGACGTCTCTTACAAGAATGGAAGAAACAGTGTTAAGAGTAGGTCACATATTGACAGTTTCTGCACAAATTGTACTTTTCTTCATAAAGTCATGTATTCAATACGATAGCATGAATTACATTTACTTGAAGTTTGATACCAACCACAATATCCAACCCTCCTATATGACACATATATTCAGCGGTATCGCTCGATCGATGGAGAACGTGCTCCGATGGATATACCATATATAATTCACCCTCCCCAGCATATGGCGCGTAAAAATGCTTCATTAAATATTTACACTTGCATACGAAGATACCCGATAAACATATCCTTGGCAAGCACTCGGACTGAAATGGATTAGCAGCAACCGATCAAGCTGACCCAGATCTGAATCATCCGAAGCGGGGATATAATGAAGGGAGTCTGGGATCACTGGCAGTACGGAATTTGGGAATGCTGATGCATCAGCGTAATTAATTCCTGAAATTGTCAGCCGGAGAAAAAAGTCAGTTAAACCATCTGTAACATCACACAAAACATTCCCGACCAAGTGTTGCACTACAGTTCAACAAAAACAGTCCACGTAATGACTGGCGTAGGCAGATCAAAATGTTGTAAACTGAATGTTTGGAAATGAACGCATGAACAGATATCAATTTATAATACAGTAACCTTTTGTACTCAAACACCAGGTGAAGAGTGCATGTATGCATCGGTACAGAGCACTATATTACTGAGAGGGGTTACACGGTGCTGAAATATCTGTCAGATCCATAATCATATAGTTGGGCTATGTATATGGGACGTTGGGAATACTGGAAACTACGTACATGACGAACTACAGGTTATAACGAACTGACGAATATGACGAACTGTTGTTTAGTTCCGGACACTTGCAGTATATTTTCGATGAAATGTTTATAACGAACTACGGTTATTACGAACTGACGAATATGACGAACTGTTGTTTAGTTCCGGACACTTGCAGTATATTTTCGACGAAATACTTAGAACCAACTACGGCTATTACGGACTGTCGAGTATGACGAACTGTTCTTTGCTTCTAGCCACTTGCTCTATATGTTACTCGAAATGCTTATAACTAACTACGATTATTACGAACTGACGAGTATGACGAACTGTTGTTTAGTTCCAGTCACTTGTTCCAAATGTCAGTCGAAATGCTTATAAGGAACTACGGTTATAACGAACTAGAATTAGTTTTTCCTTTGAGTTCGTTATAACCGTTGTTTATTGTATGTCACCACAGCAACCCAGTGTGGGCGTCGAGATAGCATTGACAGTGCTGATAATGGGACTGGTTTGTTTATCAACATTATGAGAGAGTCTCTTGACAACAACGACTGGTGGCAAAAACTATATCATGAACTAAATTGAATGCTGGACTAGCTCAAAGTATTGATCAGGGGGAGAATGCAATAAGATTGTATCAGTGTACAACAGAAATATAACGCCGCAGAAATATAGCATACGACAAGCATGGGTTGCTGAAGGTACATTCTAACCCGGACCTTCAAGGGTAATGTATGTATAGAAGCAGTGATTATGATAGTGGCAGAATTCTGCAGGGGTGTCACAGACGCTGCTTAACGCCGCACTCAACGATGTTTCAGCTCTGTGGGGATGGTGCATGAAATGGACCAGACAATCCAGAGGTTGATATTATGAACACCGGTTTGCTCGACTGGGATGCAATGTCTTTTATCATCCAAAACTGTGTTCCACAGGACATATCGCTTGTGTGAGATCAGACGATATTTCCTAGGAGATATCATTTTGACAGTAGATTTTGTACAATGCCCTGACAATGCTATGACGTCATGAACTTGATGACGTCACGATACTGTGACATCGCTGCACTGCAAATCTAATGTCAGTCCAGTGTTCAAAGATGTACATTTTTCGTTGAAAACTAATGAAGATGGATTTTTGATGATAAATAGAATCTCACCCTCGTGTCTTCTGATATCAAATATATCAACACTCGTTGATAAAAGTAAAAATATCCTCGGCAAGCCTCTGATATTTGTTACTTTATCAACTCGTGGTGATATATTTGATATCAAAAGACACTCGGATGAGATTCTCTATGTATGAACCAAGTCAGCGAGCCTGAACACTACTGCATTTGCAACAGTGTCGTAATGTGTTGGTAGTAGCAGACAGACAGAGAGACAGACAGCACCGTAGTGCATCCTAGTAGTAGCAGGAATATGCTAGAGTGGCAGCGGTAGCACATAGTGGTGTAGGAGCAGCAGTGGTAATGTATGGTGATAGTAGCAAGAATATGCAGGAGTGTGTATTACTATAAATGTAGTAGTAGTACTAGTAATAGTAGTAGTACTAACAGCAGTGGCAGATGCAGTTGCAGGAATACATTGTTAGTAGTAGAAATAGTGAGTGAGTGAGTATGGTTTTAGCAATATTCCAGCAATATCACGGCGGGGGACACCAGAAATGGGCTTCACACATTGTGCCCATGTGTGAATTCGAACCCGGGTCTTCGGCGTGACGAGCCAACGCTTTAACCACCAGGCTACCCCACCGCCCCAGTAGAAATAGTAGTAGTAGTAGTAGTAGTAGTAGTAGTAGTAGTAATAGCAGAAACAGCATTAGTAGTAGTAGTAGCAGGATAGCTGGCGCTACAATGTAGTGTAAGAGAAAAAGACAGGACTATACATGAGCTGCAGCAGGAATTCGTAGTAGTAGTAGTAGTAGTAGTAGTAGTAGGAATTGCAGAAGCGTTAGTTGCACAATATAGTGATAGTTGCGGGAATATGCAGGAGTTGCAGCGATATCATATAGTGAAGGTAGCAGGAATATGAATGAGTTGCAGCAGGATTAGAAAGTGAAAGTAGCATCAAGCTGCAGCAGGAATACGTAGTAATAGTAGCAGGAATAGACGGGAGCTGCAGCAGTAGTATTCCGAATTAGTACAGATCAGACCGGGAATATGCGGGAGCAACAGCGGTGGCATGCAATGGTAATATAGTGGATTGGAGGTAAAGTCTCTGGAGTACTTAGTGCGAGCATTAATAGTACATGCATGGAGACCAATACAGCAATACAGATAGAATGTGCTGGTTCATCGAAAACCTTACAACAGTAACAACAGGTAGCGGTGGATGAGACTTGGGTAGTTGCAGGGGTGACGCGAGACGTCCAGGAAGGCATCCCTGGTACACCTTGACCAGAGTATGATGATACCGATGCTGGAGGTACAACAGCTGATTGTACTCTTCGACTGACGTACCCGACTTAATCAAGTTACCATAGTAACCATTATTTTGCAGTTACCATAGTAACCAGTAGCTCAGAAGTAACCTCTGTGTCACGTGTGGTGATGAAACGAGGTTCGGGAAATATTTAACTAACACTTGAAGTCTTTGGGCGTGGTAGGTTCCGTGTTCTCAGAGCAAGTAATTGTTCAAACATTTACATTACCAACGCGCCTTTGATTAAACAAATCGCTTTAAATGCGTTTTGATAAGGATATTAGTTTGGGTTTATCGTCAATTAAAAAATAATAAAATCCGGTTAAATTCTGTCACTCGTATGTGTACATGAACTAAACAAAAATTCATCAAGTTGTTTACTTAAAACTTAGGATTTAGAAAGCGGGACTACAAGGTTGTGGCATGAAAATGAATTTATTCCGTTGGTTGGTGACATGGTGAAAAACAACTAAATTGGTTGCATAAAGGTTGAGAAAAAGGTTTCTTTCAATCCGTCAGCCAAACTATCCACAAGACTGGGACATTCTCTTTGGCACAAATCTTATTTGACTCGTGTAATAAAAGAGTAAATTGTGCTGAATCAGTCATGCACATAATCTGTGCATTAAAAGCTGGAAGATCAAGTATGTCACAGAAAACATTATAGTCGTTGCAAATCAACATCACAGATGTTGCAATCAACATCACAGGCGTTGCATTCAACATCACAGACGTAGCAAACAACATCACCAACGATGCAATCAACATCACAGATGTTGCAAGCTCCATTTCAGATGTTGCGTTCAACATCACTGACGTTGTAATAAACATCATAGACGTAGCAAACAACACCACGGACGTTGCAAACAACATCCAAATGTTGCAATCAACATCTCAGACGTTGTAATCAACATCACAGACGTTAACAACAACACCACAGACATTGCAAACAACATCCAAATGTTGTAGCCCAACATCAATGACGTTGTGGTAAATGCAGTAAATGGTTGACTCACACATTCAAACTGCATGTACGAGGTGTCACGTGACATGGTCATGTGTTTCATGCTGAAATCGACACCTTCACATGTGTTGAAATTAACAATCTACATACATACGCCATATTGAAATCAGCAAAGTTCATGACCATCACGTTACATGATGTGGTTTCCATGCATTCATTGGACCATAGGTTGACAAACATTGCAAATAGGTCCACATACCTCACGGGAAGTAAAGATCACTTTGGCGTAGAAGAAAGGTATCAAAACAGGTTGTAATGAATCTATACTTCGATTATAGTGATCAGTGTCAAATGTAATGCGTGCGAAATGTATCAAGACTCAATGAATAGTTGTAATTACACAGCCAATTCGATACTAGGAAATTCTATTTGAAACTTAAAACGTCACGATATAGAGACCTAGTGTAGGGAGACATGCAAAGTCAACTAGTATGTGCATTATGGTGAACGTACAGGCATTTATAATAGAAGACAAAGGTTGGATTCAAAGTACAGCCAGATCATCCTGGTCCACAGCATTATCTTAGTTTCAAAATAATCACAAAGATAGTATTATGGACAGGTAGGTAGACCCGTGGGACTTTTCAAGGACATGCCACATGGTGACCACATCATGTTTGTTGCAACGTTAAAAGAAAACAAAATGTCATTTGAAAATGTCAATAAGAGAGTTATCAACAATAGGAGCGATGTTGCAGGGCATCATCGTAACAATAAACTACCCACCTGAATGACGTTTTGCATAGACTCAAATACTCCGTATATAAGACACTTTCGAATCGTGTAAATCTTCCAAGAAACTACAATATATAGATCAAGACACTCGCAAATCCCGCATATACACATACGGTGCGGTAATAAAGGGAAAAAAAACAACTGTTAAAATGTAGAGAAAAGGGTAGCTCCTCAACACATGCAGTCCAAGTATCTCCTCAATAACAAGGATACAAATATCAGTGGCTCGTGGCTCCAAAGCGAGAGTAAAACCGTATATCCTCAAAGATGAGATCACTACGTTATTATCTAGACAAATAAAGAAACACAGAAGGTTGAAGAAGAAGGAAAGGTGTGGATATTATACTCTACCTCTTCCAGTCTTATGTGCATAAAATTTGTTGAAATTCTCAGTTATTATTGGTACAGGGATGGCAAGAGTCAACACACCCGCGAGAGCACAGATTGATCCTATTATTTTTCCTACGGGTCCCAGTGGATACTTGTCTCCGTATCCGACTGTTGTCATGGTAATGATGGCCCACCAGAACCCGTCCGGAATACTGTGAATATGGGAACCTTCTATACCCATCTCCGCGAAGTATATAGCACTTGAAAAGAGTAATATACACACCACAATCGCAACAAGAAACAGGCACAACCCTTGTAAACTCGCCCTGAATGTTAAAATAAGCACCTGTAGACCGGCGGAGTGTTTGGTTAGCTTGAAAACTCTCACTAACCGTATTACTCGGAGAAACGATAGTGAAGAACTGGATTTGGCGTCTTCGCAACTCATACTCGTGAGCACATTGGAAAGAGTGACGTAATAAGGAATGATTGCGGTACAATCAACAAGGTTCTTGAAGTCTTTGAAGAACTGAGGTTTATTTGGACACACCACGATCCGAATGAGGACCTCCACAGTGAACCATGCAGTACAAATTGACTCGAGGATAAAGAACGGGTCCAAGAAATTAGGGTTACCTTCGGGAGAGCAATGGTTGGTTGCGAAGACTGGTAGTGTTTCCACACAGAAAAGAACAATTGAAAGAAGTGTAATAACAACGGATATTATTGCCACTGCGTAAGCTATACAGGAGGTCTCAGGGTACTCCATGACCATCCAAATCTTCCTTTGCCACCCGCGTTCTGGAAGGACTATCTTTTCCGTCATGTAGCCTTCCTCTCTCCGGTATTCATCAATCATATCTTTCTCGATCTCAAAGAATTCCAACTCCGTGAGAAAAATATCATCCGGTACAGGCTCGGGTCTATTCAGCCTACCCCCGTACTGATAATAATTAAAGATGGCTTCAAATGCTGGTCGATGTCGATCAAAGAAGTATTCATTCCTCCTTTTGTCATAAAACTTCTGTCTTTTTCGAGGGTCACCGAGAAGTGTGGAAGGGTGTTTTTCCAAAGTCCCTCGCCAAGTTTCGAAGTACTGCCCACTGACATTGATAGAGATTCTATCACAAGTTTTGATACTGCATGTATGATTCACAGCCAAGTGCGGCCCACAACGAGAGGCTCCCCCTTTGGTTCTCAATTTATACTCTAAACTGTGATTATTGTTGTGTCTCTCGCCGCTTTGGCTTATCCATAAGTCTCCGCCGTCGTTGTCAACATTCAGTCTTTCTCTGCTGCTGTGTGCACGGCGATACGGAGCCTGGTTAAACATGGTAACAACCGCCATGGCTGCATTTTTCCTTCCAAAATTTCTTCAATCTCTAAATCATCAACCCTCTGTTCCTTCTCCCCCTTGCAAGCAGACGACCGCCAAATTTATCGTCTGCTGCTAACGGCCATAACACTGTGCCGTCCGACTCTCCAAGTATCGATCGATTTTCCAACGACTCGAAGCTTGGCCTCAGGATAGGCTATAGGTTGTCCCTGTGCCGTTTTCACAAGAACTAACATGTTTAGCCAGTCCAAAGTAATATTCACCTTTTGGAACCAATTCCCGCAGTTAACTGTAACTCCTTTCGAAAACTGGCTCCATGAGAACGAAAAATAGAAGAAACGGCGTCTACACTCCCAGCCACTCGTTGTTCACAAGAATTCACCACTACGCATCTTGTTGCCCAGTTCCACTTCGTTGATGTATTTCAATGTCGTGAGACTTGACTCACTGATTACCGCCCCAGCTTCTCGCCCAGCACATTTTCCACACTTTACACAAGCAAACTTGTATGTTCTGGGATGTCGCGTGAACAGTGTGCTTCTCAGTCCGTTGGTTCGGCCTCCACTAATGACCGATGTTAGAGCGTTTACTACTCTCGTTTAATTCTAGTGCGTGGATACACTTGTAACAAGCTTAAATATACACAGGCGCGCTCACATATGTGGCAGCGGTGTTAGCGAAATCCGACATTGATCACTGGCCTAACGTATCAAGTATATATATACACTGCGCCCTCTTCTCCAGCGGGTCTAGGCCAGGCTGCCATTGTGAGAGCCGCGTGTCGACAATACACTACATCCACAATTCATCGCGTCAGTCTTGAAGGCCAACAGGCAGCAAGTCAAATTTAAGAACGTTTTCAAACAGAAGACTTGGCAAACATTTCCCAAAGCTTCCATTGGGACTTAGTCAGAAACCGTAGCATTCAACCTCATCTCAGGGGAATATGATGGAATTGTATGTATATGCAATCCTGCGTCTGTGGAAGGTGAATCATTACTCGTCATTCATGTTTTATCGATATTTAGAAATGGCATTATCTTATGACGACTCTAGCCCTGTCATGACGTGCGCAATGAAAATTGTGATTTCATTTAGGATAATTAATTTTGTAGCTATGAAAATATGTTGATTGAATATTTTATATCAATTTGCAATGTTGACGATTCTTTCATGCTCAAGAATAGTATACCAGCTGTGTAGGGTTACGATCAGTTTATTCTTTTCGATCGGTAACTGTTTACTTGTAAAACATGTTTGTTTTGTTTTGTTTTCGTAACGATAATAGTCTGATGAAAACCAATGTATATATTTTGAATTAAATCTATTCTTAAATGTTAATTAAATAGATTGTTAATAGATGATAATTCTTACACCCTGAATTGATAGGGCTGAGCTCCATACCACAAAACACGTGTGTTATGATCCTTCTCAGTGTGTTAGATGTATATATTTTGAATTAAATCTATTCTCAAATGTTAACTTTTAAATAAATTGTTAATAGATGATAATTCTTACACACTGAATTGATAGGGCTGAGCTCCATACCACAAAACACGTGTGTTATGATCCTTCTCATTGTGGTAGATGTATACATTTTGAATGAAATCTATTCTTAAATGTTAACTTTTAAATAGAGTGTTAATAGATGATAATTCTTACACACTGAATTGATAGCGCTGTGCTCCATACCACAAAACACGTGTGTTATGATCCTTCTCATTGTGTTAGCTTTATTACTTCAGCGAATGGCATATTACCAGTTAGTGCGGGTCATTCCATGGGCTGGTTTGAGACATTGTCCTGGCTTTTTTCAGCAACGTGTGAATCATTGACATCTGAAGGGAGCTCTGATGTGAACCAGAAAGAGTCAGACTCATCAAACGGAAAGGTAACAAAACGTTCCTTTAAGCCTCACAATTGAAGACAAGATCATTTAGAGTTTAATCCTTATAGTCGACATCTCGTTATTCCGGACTGGACAGCATAACTTGTACTTCTGGTAAATCTTCTGGGGAAAGTTGGCCGACCATTGATAATCGGATCGATAGAGTAGGGAGGATGGGTTTGTAAAAAAACCCATTTGTACCAGTAACACCTGGTTCCTTTGAATTTACACATATACGCGCACGTACGCGAACGTACGCGCGCGCGCACGCACACACACACACACACACACACACGCGCACACGCACTTCTCCAGACATGCCTGGTGGCATTAACACATTTCACAGCTCCTACTGCCACAGCAAACAAAAGCGTGTTTTGGAGCACTGACAGAATAATACGCTGTCTCTAACAAATATACACATGCATAATATTCCATGACCTATAATCCTAAATTAAGGTTACACGGACGATTTCACAAAGGCCGGACGGGTCGGATTAAAGGGAGTTCGATATGAAGGTGTCCATTACACTATTGGACCTCGATGCAGTTTATATTAAGGTTCCTCCGTATCTATGTTTCAATTAACGTTGTTGGCAGATGCTCAAAAATTCCTTTCTGATGCAAGAATAAGCACTTTCCACTTTAGCCTCTGCCAATCAACCTTCCACAGACAGATTTGTATTTGGTCTATTTGTGGATATTTTAGAGAAAACTTCAGTTTCGAGTGTTCAAATATTTATATCACCCTTTTAAATAGATCGATAGACGCTAAAATGAAAACCACGGATCACATGTACAGGCAGAAAAAGGATTTAAACAGGTGAATCACAACGGTTCATTGTGCCCCAGTGAACACACAGCGGTCTACAGGAGCATGTCAAACACTTGCGTAAGAAGAGAGCTGTCAAGGTGACCTTGGATGCGAACTCATATGAGTTGTTAGCTGCTAAAAAAACATCCAAAGTAATTGAAACGCACGTTTATTATTGTTTCACAAATTAGTGCAAAGTCAATCGCAAACCAAATTATGACAGTTTGGTATGTGATTGGCAAAGATACTCAATCTCAGAATGTGTGCATACTTCTTTGAAGGTGCAAGATAAAAAACATCATTTATTGACAGATTGCTTTCAAAGCGATTTATTGGCTGTTGGGAGACAAATTCCTAAATGACATAAACCGACGGACAAAAGAAACCATACCTCTGCGATGATATAATCATAGGTTTAATTTTCAAATCTTAACTTAAAAGATTATGTATGTAAAATGTATGTACTGGTGTTTAGTCAGCTCTAAAAGGATACTTGTGCATGTTTGGGATTTGTTTAAATAGAATTTGATTTAAAACACTTAGAAGTTCAAACTTTCATAATACAGAACTGCTGACGGAATTCGTAGACATCTTATTTGTGAAAACCAATAAAAATAGTTTTTTTCAGCACAAATTTACAACATCTCAAATACGGTGGGTGTCATGTGGTTGCAGATATACTTTCTCATCCCAGTTTTCAATGAAGGAAATTATGTTTACACACAGTTACATCGCCTCAGATTACTTTTACAAACTGTTGCGGGAATGAGTGATAGTAAAACAGAGGTAATCAAATTTAACAATAACTCGTTCAACCTTCCATTGCATGAAAAAAACATTTCGGTTAACTTTCTTTTGCCCCTATTAATTACTTTTGTTTCACTAACGTAAACTCTAGAACGACGTCGGGATTGATAAAACGGAGACCCCTTCATGGTTAAAAGTGTTTACATAAAACACATTGAAACATTCATTCGTTGTGTATTTTAAAGTTAATGACGATGTAACACATTCTTCTCGTAAACATGGTGGACATGATATACATGTGCATATACACATGTCGTGCTTGAGAATATTTCGCTCATATGACGACGTGCATGCGTGTGTATGTGTATGTGCGGCTGCTTGTACTAGCCCAGACTCAAGCTGGTTTTATAGTGCTAGCCCACTGAGATACCATGCCGCAGAGAAGCATGAATACCCCACTCAGACACATTATACTGACTCCGAGCCGACCAGTCCTTGTTGTACCCATTAATGCCGAGCGCCAGGCCGGGACCAACAAGTACCACATTTTAACGTCTTTTGGTATGACGCGGTCGGGGATCGAACCCGCGACCTTCCGCTCTGCGGGCGGAAGCTCTAACCACTACACCACGGAGGCAGTCGCATATACACAGTGACATCATGGTAGATTAAGCTTGATGTTGCTGAATAGATTAACGATAATTGCAGTCTGTGGCCGAATACCAACTGTGACAAATAACTGTGTACTTACATATCCCTCATATTTTACTTTTAGTATTAATATTCTCAAATAGAATTATACGTCATAAGAACATATCACGTTAACTATTCTGTATTGGGGAAAGGGCACAAATAACAGCGTCTGGTACAGTCTGACAGAGGCCATTTCATGTTAATCGTGCAGGTATTTAACCCAACGTGCCTTAATTGAATAAAACAACTATTACACATCACACAGTTCTGCATGGTTGACCGTATCCATAATGCATGTGTTATTTTATGATAATTATCGACACAGCTGTTCAGCCAGAGTTGCGGGACACGATGCAAACACGGGCGATCGGAATTCACATAATGAAATATACTGTCGCTCTGTTATAGTATTTATGGGGCGCTTCTAATACAGACTGCACTTGACGTGTCTCGACCAATACATGCATGTCCATGTTGAGACCAAATACCGTTCACTATGCACGTAGATATACAGTTACAAACGTCCTACTCAAGGCATGCATGTACGTAAGTAGTCTAATATGGTCCCGTTCAATGAATGCATGTACGTGTACAGACTGAAATCGTCCCTTTCAATGAATGGGTGACTGTACGGGCCTTATCATCTCGTTCGAAGTGTGGATTTAGAAATTTAGGTCACATAATCCCGTTCAAGGTATGCATTTATATATGTAGTCCACATCATCACGTTCAAGGTATGCATGTACAAATGTAGTCAACATCATCACGTTCAAGGTATGCATTTATATATGTATCCAACATCATCACGTTCAAGGTATGCATTTATATATGTAGCCAACATCATCACGTTCAAGGTATGCATTTATATATGTAGTCCACATCATCACGTTCAAGGTATGCATTTATATATGTAGCCAACATCATCAATGCATGTAGTAGCCCACATCATCACGTTCAAGGTATGCATTTATATATGTAGTCCACATCATCACGTTCAAGGTATGCATTTATATATGTAGCCAAACATCATCACGTTGCATTTATATATGTAGCCAACATCATATGCATTTATATATGTAGTCCACATCATCAGCAAGGTATGCATGTAGCCAACATCATCACGTTCACGTTCAAGGCCAACATCATCACGTTCAAGGTATGCATTTATATATGTAGCCAACATCATCACGTTCAAGGTATGCATTTATATATGTAGTCCACATCATCACGTTCAAGGTATGCATTTATATATGTAGTCAACATCATCACGTTCAAGGTAGCTAGTAACATATAAAGGTAGCTAGTAACATATAAAGGCCGCATCATCCTGTTCAAGGTATCCGTTTGCATATCAGCCAATTCATCTCGTTCAAGGTATACATTTACATAAATAGTGCACAGACCGAAATCTACACGTTCAACGAAGGCAAGACTGCACATGTAAAGGCCAATGGTATTTGTGTGTGTATTCACGCCACAAACTACATGTTCCTTGTATGCATCTGCATATATGTCATAAACTACACGTTCAATGTATGCATGAACATTTAAAGGCCATTAAATACATGTTCAAATACTGCCTGGAATGGAACGAGTGATTTAGCTAAGTAATACTCTGTGAATCGAACTACTAGGCTCTACTAAATCAGCTGAAGAGACGTATGACCATTGAGAAATATAAATTGACATCTCCGTATTACATTAAAAAGCGCTCACTACTTCAACATTACGTTAAAAGTAATCTTTCGAACACTTTCAAATCTTTACATAACGTTACTTAACATATTTAAACATGTATAATTATGTATGTGTGTGTGTGTGTGTGTGTAAGTGCGTGTGTGTGTGTGTATACACAGATTAAAGAATAATAGATATGTAAGTTTATAATAAATTCATTCTAATCGATGTGCAATTTTCAATTTCAGCTGAGTCTTAAAATGAATTCTGGGAAATCATTTAGCATTAAAATAAATGATTTCTCTGAGCCCTACAAATCAACATTGTGGATGGGTCGTAAAATAATACTCACTAATGAGTCTCTAATACGACACCAGACTAAGTGTTCTGGGTCCGTGTTAGTTAACACATCAACACCGTACACATGAAATCAAATTGAGCCATCATCACTGCACGTAAGACTTTGTCGTCCTTATAAACAGAAAATGGGGTAATCATGGTCAATAATTTGGTCTGATCGTGCAGTCTGGTGAAAATGACATCAATTTTCCATTCGGTTATCTCCGACCTGGATTCGGTTAAGATCGTTGAAAGCATCACCCATTAACACTCGGTTCATTTGCAAGAGGAGGTCCAATACCCCGGATTCTGCCGACAATTATTCAAAATATAAGGATTCAATCTCTGGATCGGCGGTCCTCGCAATACGGAAGCGCAAAAAGTCAATAGTAATGTCTAGACCAGCGCCATAGAAATCCAGAAGTCATAAAATTTGACCTCGGCATTTTAGCAAACTACACACACAGACCCTCATTCGCGAGTGTCACGTGATACATCACCTGCCTTTCCCTGCCTGAACAGAAGCTATATGTACTTTACCCTGGCATCGTTCTTTGACCATTTGTGGATTATTCTACAACTGGCTCGTTGATATATTTTAAGCACGCGGACATGCCATGTACCAAAGGGAGAGATCGTGACGGACCCAAGACCGTGATGCGTCCCATTGTCTTCTCATTCTACCATCAGCCTTCGGGACGTTGGGATTCTTTCATCGTGGGCGTATTTTCCCTTTACCCTTGAAACGACCTCAGTGCTTTTGACAAATTATCTACACGTTGATCTGAACGGAAACAGACTCCCAATGCATTTATACAACTGAACGTGAAGATAATTTTCACAACGTCATCCACAGCATTCGGTCTCAGCCATATATAGTGCAGTAACTGGATTGTGATCTCAATTGTGGCTTCTAAAAAACCACATATGTTTTCTGTTTGAAAGTCGGACCAGATTAGTGGCGCTGGCGCTTCCATGAATTGTACACTCACTTAAAGGTGCAATGTCATTTTTGAAAGATTTTTACCGTGTTGCTCTTGACGTGGAAATGCGATGTGATTACACTGCTCTGCGAAGGTAAACCACTCCCGTGGATCATACTGACGTATCTGACACACTGTGTGCGCCCTTGGAAGGAAGCGGAATATTGCTGCGCGAATCTTGAGGAAAACGGTTACGTCAGGATCGGTGGCGTGCGTCAATGGATCTGGCAGGAGATGGCCCACTGGAAATAACTCACACTTTGGACGTAATAACTCTACCTCGCGGTGTCTGTCAAAGACCATTTACACATAGGAATATATATAATGAATTATAAGTTCGGCCAGAGGTACATCCAATCTTATTGTCAGCCCTAATTAATTTTTTGGTTGGGATGTGTAATTGATAATGAAATGAACTCTTCCTAAATCTTATTATGTGTATTTACCCATCACTCATTCGGGCAACAGTTTGCAAAAGATAATCGTAGGCTGAGTAAATTTTGGTAACACAGTTGTTGTTTTTATTTCATAACCTGTCTTTAAGGCATATATACCAAACGAGAAAGCTATTTTCATTGTCATTAAATATCTGGTAAATGAAGAGTCTACGAGTATTGTATGATTCTGGCTATACCATAGGCATACGTTCAGGATTCACTGTCAAATAGTGGTGTATATGGATCACTGTCAAATAGTGGTGTTTGGGGATCACTGTCAAATAGTGGTGTTTAGGGATCACTGTCAAATAGTGGTGTTTAGGGATCACTGTCAAAAAGTGGTGTTTAGGGATCACTGTCAAATAGTGGTGTTTAGGGATCATTGTCAAAAAGTGGTGATTAGGGATCACTGTCAAATAGTGGCGTATAGGGATCACTGTCAAATAGTGGTGTTTAGGGATCACTGTCAAATAGTGGTGTTTAGGGATCACTGTCAAATAGTGGTGTTTAGGGATCACTGTCAAATAGTGGTGTTTTGGGATCACTGTCAAATAGTGGTGTTTAGGGATCACAGTCCAATATTGGTGCTTAGGAATCATTGTTAAGTAGTGGCGTATAGGGATCACTGTGAAATAGTGGTGTTTAGGGATCACTGTCAAATAGTGGTGTTTAGGGATCACTGTCAAATAGTGGTGTTTAGGGATCACTGTCAAATAGTGGTGTTTAGGGATCACTGTCAAATAGTGGTGTTTAGGGATCACTGTCAAATAGTGGTGTTTAGGGATCACTGTCAAATAGTGGTGTTTAGGGATCACTGTCAAATAGTGGTGTTTTGGGATCACTGTCAAATAGTGGTGTTTTGGGATCACAGTCCAATATTGGTGCTTAGGAATCATTGTTAAGTAGTGGCGTATAGGGATCATTGTCAAATAGTGGTGTTTAGGGATCATTGTCAAATAGTGGTGTTTAGGGATCATTGTCAAATAGTGGTGTTTAGGGATCACTCTCAAATAGTGGTGTTTAGGGATGACTGTAAAATAGTGGTGTTTAGGGATCACTGTCAAATAGTGGTGTTTTGGGATCATTATCAAATAGTGGTGATTAGGGATGACTGTCAAATAGTGGTGTTTAGGGATCATTGTCAAATATTTGCGTTTTCGGATCACTGTCAAATAGTGGTGTTTAGGGATCACTGTCAAATAGTGGTGTTTAGGGATCATTGTCAAATAGTGGTGTTTAGGGATCACTGTCAAATAGTGGTGTTTAGGGATCACTGTCAAATAGTGGTGTTTAGGGATCACTGTCAAATAGTGGTGTTTAGGGATCATTGTCAAATAGTGGTGTTTAGGGATCACTGTCAAATAGTGGTGTTTAGGGATCACTGTCAAATAGTGGTGTTTAGGGATCATTGTCAAATAGTGGTGTTTAGGGATCACTGTCAAATAGTGTTGCCTCGGGATCACTGTCAAATAGTGGTGTTTAGGGATCATTGTCTAATAGTGGTGTTTATGGATCATTGTCAAATAGTAGTGTTTAGGGACCACTGTCAAATAGTGTTGCCTCGGGATCACTGTCAAATAGTGGTGTTTAGGGATCATTGTCTAATAGTGGTGTTTATGGATCATTGTCAAATAGTGGTGTTTAGGGATCACTGTCAAATAGTGTTGCTTCGGGATCACTGTCAAATAGTGGTGTTTAGGGATCATTGTCTAATAGTGGTGTTTATGGATCATTGTCAAATAGTAGTGTTTAGGGACCACTGTCAAATAGTGGTGTTTAGGGATGACTGTCAAATAGTGGTGTTTAGGGATCATTATCAAATAGTGGTGATTTGGGATCACTGTCAAATAGTGGTGTTTAGGGATCACTGTCAAATAGTAGTGTTTAGGGATCACTGTCAAATAGTGTTGCCTCGGGATCACTGTCAAATAGTGGTGTTTAGGGATCATTGTCTAATAGTGGTGTTTATGGATCATTGTCAAATAGTAGTGTTTAGGGACCACT
Source organism: Haliotis rubra (assembly GCF_003918875.1). NCBI lineage: Eukaryota > Metazoa > Mollusca > Gastropoda > Lepetellida > Haliotidae > Haliotis > Haliotis rubra. The sequence continues at coordinate 256,513 of NW_025767537.1, forward strand.
GTCAAATAGTGTTGCCTCGGGATCACTGTCAAATAGTGGTGTTTAGGGATCATTGTCTAATAGTGGTGTTTATGGATCATTGTCAAATAGTGGTGTTTAGGGATCACTGTCAAATAGTGTTGCCTCGGGATCACTGTCAAATAGTGGTGTTTAGGGATCATTGTCTAATAGTGGTGTTTATGGATCATTGTCAAATAGTAGTGTTTAGGGACCACTGTCAAATAGTGGTGTTTAGGGATGACTGTCAAATAGTGGTGTTTAGGGATCATTATCAAATAGTGGTGATTTGGGATCACTGTCAAATAGTGGTGTTTTGGGATCACTGTCAAATAGTGGTGTTTAGGGATCATTGTCAAATAGTGGTGTTTAGGAATCACTGTCAAATAGTGTTGTTTAGGAATAATTGTCAAATAGTGGTGTTTAGGAATCACTGTCAAATAGTGGTGTTTAGGATTCACTGTCAAATAGTGGTGTTTAGGAGTCACTGTCAAATAGTGGCGTTTTGGGATCACTGTCAAATAGTGGTGTTTAGGAATCATTGTCAAATAGTGGTGTTTAGGAATCACTGTCAAATTGTGGTGTTTAGGATTCACTTTCAAATAGTGGTGTATAGGAATCACTGTTAATAGTGGTGTTTTGGGAGTCATTGTCCAATAGTGGTGTTTCAGTGTCACTGTCAAATAGTAGTGTTTTGGGATCATTGTCAAATAGTGGTGTTTAGGATTCACTGTCAAATAGTGGTGTTTAGGGATCATTGTCAAATAGAGGTATTTTGGGATCACTGTCAAATAGTGGTGTTTAGGAATAATTGTCAAATAGTTGTGTTTTCGGATCACAGTCAAATAGTGGTGTTTAGGAATCATTGTCAAATAGTGGTGTTTAGGAATCACTGTGAAATAGTGGTGTTTTGGGGATCGCTGTCAAATGGTGTTTTGGGATCATTGTCAAATAATGGTGTTTAGGATTCACTGTCAAATAGTGGTGTTTAGAATTCTCTGTCAAATAGTGGTGTTTCGGGGTCGCTCTCAAATTATGATATTACTATTTGAGACATGATGTACATACATGTATGTATATCTTGAACCACTGACGAGAGTACGTTATGATGTACATATATGGTAGACTTGTGATACACACATGCTTTTGTACAATGCGTCAGTGTGTTTCTATACAGAGTAGATTGTTGTTTATTGATTTTTAATTATTCATTACTTTTATGGAGGGTGATACTGAGTAACCATTTTAACGTGTGGAGGCCACTTGATCTATTCAGTGTCGTTTTAGTATTTTCACTCAGATTTAATTACATACGCATGTAGAAGGGATTAGTTCCGTTGTCCAGTGGTTAGAGCGTCCATCCGGAATGTAGTCCTCGGCAGCTGCAGCCTGCCTATAAACCATCTTTGATGGTACTTTTTCTTACCTTTGTCAAGTAATGAAAGAGGATTAACATACACTGGTCACATCGGAGTCATTATACTATTTCAGAGTGGTGTGTCTATGTTCAACAGCGTAGAACCACTTGCAGTAACACTATGGAACCGGGTTTTGTTCTGGAAGTGAAACCAACCTCACCTCACCGGTTTTGTTCTGGAAGTGAAACCAACCTCACCTCACGTCACCGGTTTTGTGCTGGAAGTGAAACCAACCTCATCTCGCCTCACCGGTTTTGTTCTGGAAGTGAAACCAACCTCACCTCAACTCACAGGTTTTGCTCTGGAAGTGAAACCGCTCTCATCTCACCTCACCGGTTTTGTTCTGGAAGTGAAACCGACCTCACCTCACCTGCATTTATTATTGCTTAATATTACACAACATGCGTATGCCCACAATCAGGAACCCCTTGACAAGCATATTGTATCTATGAAAGATCTTCTCTCTAGAAGACAAATATCGTATTCAACCATATGATTGTAATTTTGAAGACATCTCCCAAGAGCATTATCCACGTGGATGTAAGAGGTCAGCGTAACAGAATGATCAGTGTTGTCTATCCTCGGATACAGAAATTCGTTTGGAGTAAAGGGCAAAATAAATGTGAAACATATATGAAATGACCAGTAAAAGTCGCCGGTGACACCAGGTGTTCGCGAATAGGCCAACTAATCATTCTGGATACACAATATCAGTCCTCAAAAGTCGACGATTTCTTTTCTATATTACATATGTGTTAATTTTTTCATAACAACAACTTATCGCACTGATCCGACTGACTGACTGACTGAATTTGGTTTTACGCCGCTTTTAGCAATATTCCAGCAACATCACGGCGGGGGACACCAGAAATGGGCTTCACACATTGTGCCCATGTGGGGATTCGAACCCGGGTCTTCAGCGTGACGAGCCAACGCTTTGACCACTAGGCTACCCCACCGCCCCGCACTGATCCGAACATAACATAAAACGATCTGTTTCATCAATTAATATTCATTCTTTACATTTTCTCAAACATTTACATTTCTGATTGATTGACAAAAATCAATATCGTCGATGTCAGTATATCAATCCAATTGAGTAAAATATGTCATCCATGGCACACACGCTGTTGATGATAATGTCCCGATTGAAAAACTCCTTAAGCAACTACATTTACGCCATTAAGCATTGACCCAGTGTTGGTGTCAATGAGCTCTTATGTTGATTTTATCACTTAGTAAACACTCCAACCAGTGGGTCCGTGAATCGATTAGGCAAACACATTTATCGAGTTGTAATGCCTTTTCCCGAGACCTCAAGCAATACGGTGAGATGGATTTGATAGCTTTGGCAATATAGTCCCGATTCAACAAGCAGTAGTAACACGGTCATCTGAACATTGCAACATGGGTAAGTATTCATAAGTGAGGTCACTGAAGAAACAAGAGAAAAGTACGTTGAACAAATTGACCGGTTAAATGAGACCCGTGTTACTTCGACCCCGATTTAAATAATCCAGCTGTGGTGATTAAAATGGTTCCATATTTTTTTGCAGATGCTTCTTTTGTCAATATTTGGTTGCCCTTTATTCTTTAATATTTTCAACAACTTGTTAGATGAAGTTGGGTTTGGTTTGGTAGTTATTCACCTCTGCACTCAGCAATATTCCAGCTGTATGACGGCGATCTGTAAGAAATCGAACCTGGACCAGACAATCCAGTGATCAAGGGTATGACCATCGATCTACACAACAGGGATGCGATGACATGTCTCAGCCAAGTCAGCGAGCCTGACCACCCGACCACCCGACCCTGCCACCGGACGAATTTCATATTATCTTATCATGCAGAGCTCTAGATGATTAAGAAAAAATATACTCCCTAGTTATTTTTGTAAATTTATTTCCCTTATGAAATCTGACTATCATCCTTTGGTACAGAAACTGTCAAGTTTAACGAAAATTGTATTATCCCTGCTTTAGTTATACATTTATATTATATTCATATGCATATAAGCCATAATGGCACTTTGTATGTATCAAAATATGTGTATGTTCTCTTTATCCTTTTGTATGATTTATGAGAATAAAAATCCTGAATCCTGAATCCTGCACGGGTTGCTGAAGACAATTGTAACCCGGATCTTCACGAGTTGATGTGTTTGGGTATGCAATGTTGAAATGAAGCGCTTAATGGCCTACGTAGTCCTAAAAAATTCAATTGTATCACTTCCTTATTGCCTCTATGTCGTCAATTGCATGCGTGGCGACTATTATCATTTTTTATCAGTAGTTGAACGATTTTCTTTCCTTACTACTTTAATTAATTGTTCAGATCATTCAATTTCACTCGGTCTTGCAATACTGCAGTAAGTAAAACCATTGAAGCATAGATTAATGTAAGTAATGAAGCTTAATGCTTCTGGCCAACTCATCAACAAAAATAACATAGCTGAATAATTAGGCACTTTGTCTTTTTCTTACCATTTCTAAGGGGTGCGTGGACATTCTTTGGTGATTGAAGAGATACTTCGAAATTCATCCAGGCTAACTGATAGTTCCTGGACGTTGGAATTAAATTGCTCATTTTGTTTATCTGCTATTAAAATTTAGTGTGTTTAACAATAGAGAAGTTGGCGTAAATAAAAGGGTCGGTATATAATTAATGTTTTAGCACGTCCAGAAGAAGTCCCTTTTCTGACGCCCACTTGTGTACGGAGTATTGTTTACATGATGCATTGCACAAAACAGATGCATCACTAGTTTCAAAGTACTTAAGTAAATCACATCATATGATTGAAACCGGCAAATGGCAGAACGTACTGAGAGAAGAAGATTATTAAAACTATTTAACTATAATTTAGTTGGTGACGAATTCCATTATCTTTTTAAATGTACATAACTTAATTCTTTCAGAAAATCATTCATCCTACAAAAATATCACAATTGGGCCAATTTATCAAATCTAAACAAGGTCATGTCGCCTGTCAATTTTAAACTTAGCAAATGCTTATCACTATTTTTCTCTCACTTGTATAAATGTTACGCATCATCATAACTTATCATCTTGACACATGTTTATGTTTTTGTACATTTGTAAATATTGTATATTCATTGCTCTTGTACTATTGTCGATGTGACGTTAAATTTTAACTCACTCACTCACTCTTGTACCACCGATAGTGGTTTTATGAAGAATGAAGAAGTTGAAACATTTGATAAAGTGATACAAAACTCATTTAAATAAATCAATCCCGTTCTAATCACATCTTACGATCACATTCAAGTAAAATACAGTTCTAATCACATCTTACGATCACATTCAATTAAATCAATCCCGGTCTAATCACATCTTACGATCACATTCAATTGAATCAATAATGTTCTTATCACGTGTAACGATCACATTCAATTAAATCAATAATGTTCTAATCACATCTTACGATCACATTCAATTAAATCAATCCCATAAGTACTTCTATTTACTTAAAACACTGTCACGTTAGCAAAAATGACGCTTCCTTGGTGTTGACATATGGTCCTGTGCATAGAGCTCAGGTCACAATCAGTTGAAGTTAAGCAACGTTGGGCGCGGAGAGTCCTTAGCTGGGTGACCGTGTGTGACAGCTTACCTCCTGAGAGTTTCTAGGACTCCAGTCCTGCCCCACAGCGAAGCACACATATGATACATGTTGTTTCACCTTTGGCAAGTGAGTTTGTGAAAAAAATGCCTCTGTTCACCAAGCAGAAAAATGGGTACCTGGTGAAATAAGTCGTGAGACTATTAACATTCTTTCCCTGAACAGGCAGCGTGGGTTATCCGGGCTAATAATAATCAGATTAACCAATTTGTAGCGCTTTCAGAATGCACTAGTGCCTGGAGTCTAGCGCTGTACAAATAAACTGTATTATTATTATATTCATTATCAGCAAAATGACGCTTCCATATCATGTTATGTAACACAAAATAACGGACACACTTACCCTGTAATTGAATTAGCAATATTCCCATTACTGAAAATGAGTCTGCTTTGTATTATTGTAAAGCAGATGTGTTTCACAAGAAATAGAGCACGTTGTCCAGTGTCAGTGATGGTCTAGTGCGATATCCAAGCAATAAAGAAACAAATGCTGTGTTCTTTTGGCACTATAGTACTGCACAATCGACGTGCGCCAATTGAGAGCTCCATGGTGTAAGAAACTCACAATAAATCAAAATTCCCAAATAATCAGAAAAATACGCCTGAGCAAAAATATCAAAACGTTGGGGAAGACACCAGTATTGATTTGACCATGTCATCATTTCAGCGAGCTATTGTAAGCCAGCGTTCCCCTCAAGGGACCTATGAACACAGCCAGTTTCTGCTGGATTGCAATAATGTTTCCAGATCCAGCGATACAGTAATCTCATATCCAACATATTTCCTTACGGTTTTCAGATCAAAGTATGCCAAAGATGATGTAGAGTTTTAGTCAAGGGAGGTCACTCATAATATTGCTCGCATTTTCACTCCCGTTCATTGTGATAACACAACATTAAGTACGTACAAGTTCCTTGCATCAGTGTTGTAGAATTACGTAATTGGATTGAAAGGTATTCTACTTCTTTTTTATCATACTTCTTCAACATTTCCACATAGTACAAAAAGAGTTTCGGGCAACGCTTTCGAACGTTGAAAAATGTTCCTACTTACAACGGTAAGATTTATGTCAACTCTCCTCCATTGACGTCAGGCATTGGCCAGATGATAATATTCGCGAGGTCGGTAAGGAGGTTGTCTAAAGTATACTCATGGTAAATATTTTGGACACATTTTCAACTCCTATGCATGCAGTAGAACCGAATCTTGACTGCTCTAGTTTATGCCCCCAGTGACTGTTTCTTGTCATGAAATGCACATACATTCAGCTTTTCCCATCACCTTTAATCTTACACGTTTTATTCTTTCCAATACGCGTTGACGAATTTTCATCGCTGTCAACATGCTCAGATCTATAGATGCTGCAGATGTTGTTTGCACATGTTTATGTTTAAAATCGGACATAGCAAAGTGATCTTTCAATAATTACACTGGATGTGTGTCCGCGTTCACAAATCTTATTGTGTATTTTTCATGTCATAACACTGTAAAATGCGTGGTGTAGTACAACATGATCTTTCCCCAAAAATGTACTCAGTTCATTTAGTACCAGATGCACACACACGTGTTCTTAAGTGTGGAGTATTAATCGTTGATATTTATGACATTTTTGGACTATTTTCTACCGTCTAAATGAGTTTCCACTCATTGTAAATTGGTGGTCACGAAGACCTGATATGTTGGATTCACTTTGTGAAGTCGTATCGCCTAATCACCATGTGAGCCGTGTCCTTGTTTAGAAATACCTTTTAATATAAGTAATATCGCATGGTGTGGTCGAATGCAGAAAGTTATACTAAAAATAAGTGGAAACGAATTCTTGGACATTGAGTGCCAAATTAGCTTTTAGTGATTTTAAGGTTGGTGAAGTGTATAATTACATCGAGGAGCGGGCATGTTTCAAAAGAACTAATCAGTGAATTGCTTCTCGGAATGCGGAAATTGAATCAACGTGTCGGGAAATTAACACTTCTTCAAGATTACTTTATTCCAATGCCGCCATTGTAACACTTTAAGTAACGGTATTTTTTCCTGCGGAAACTCTCCAATGAAACTAAATTAGATTGTTCCCGGAGATCTGAAGGAGCTGGCTGGAAGAAGAACGATTCAGATGATGCACCCAACAGAGAAAGTCCTGGAATATATGCATTAGTGATAGGTAATGCCGTAATGTTTCTTGCATTATCAGTAATCAGCGTGGGCAAATTAGCGTAGTTTCACGTCAGTTTTGACAACATTGTCGCACCAGCGATTGCAAACAGAGCCTGGATGTTCGAATTGATAATCATTCGTTTTAGTTATTTACTATACATTTTGACGACTGCCGTGTTCAGGGAATACATGACAACACGTGTTGACAGTTGCATCTGTACAGTTGCATCTGTAAGCATAGACGTGACCATCACCACAGGTATGTCATCATCAAAGTGGATACTCTCACACATCGGTAGGCCATCCAGCTGTTTTCACAAACAGGGGCTCGGTGATCTCTTAGTTATGCGTTGGCAGAATTTCTGCGACTTGTGCTCCGTTATTGTGAAACTCTCATGTACGACTTTGAAAACCCTCCGAGCTACATACAATGTATTTGTATAATAAAGATGTGCATTTTTGCACAATTCAGGTGCATACTGTTGTGTAACTCAGATGAACATTCGTGTGAAACTAGAGTGTATGAACAGAAAGTCTCAGAGTGAATCAAACTGTTTGATCGCTAGGGTGTTTCGCTAGAAGGCCCGGTTCCACTAATACGGATGAAATCTATCGACTTGTTATGATGTTCATTTGTGAGTTGCCCTCCAAATTCACCACTTTAATATCTTAATTTCAAACTATATCCAACTAATATTTATGTCTAGTCTTGTCAGTACCCTCTCACCTAAAAGCAGCTATATCCGTTGTGTTCAATCATATGATTTGATTCATATCAGTATACTGTAGATGTATCAATGAGTGATCGATGAATGGTTGTGTGTTTGAAGTCTGCTGTTAAACAGAGTGACAACTTAATGTGTGAGAAATGTTTAGCTTAAAATGATGATGTTTTTGGACGTGTGCTTGTTTGATAAATCAATCGAGTGGTATACTAAAATGACGTGATTATTAAGGGATATCTGCGACTCGAACCCGATTAGCGGATCCTATATGCACATCGATCATCAAAACCGGAGGGCTAAGGGGGTTGCTATTATCATTGCTTTTCTTTTTATCTACCTGTTGTTCTTTGTTTGTTTTACAATCGTCATTGATGTCACGACAATGTTTCAAGCCTTCAAGTAAACGAGCAATCTCTATTTCAAAACATCTTTTGGTTCATCAGATATTTTTCGTTTTTAGTTCTACTAGAATGTCAAATTGACCTAATGTCCGAGAACTTCAACCCTCACGGGTTAAAAAAATATGAATACACATTTCCTGTAATGTTTATTCGAAAGTTTCTTAAACGTATTGTAATCCAACTTTTTAATCAAATCACAAAAGACATCAGCATCATGACTGTACTAGTAGCTCCACGGCATGTTGAGATGAAAATGGATTTTGCTCTTGATCTAAACCTTGTGCCTCCGGTTTATTACCGTGTCATGTTTTTGTAATTTCCTTATGTCAAATGTCAGGCGTGGACGCCAGTGCGGGGTAAACGGGAAAATCTCACGAATTCCTCAATAATTAACGACACGACTGGAATCCTGGCCTTGACGTAAGCTTGCCCGTAAAGAACCAAACTGTTTGATCTCGCGGGTGGGCATTGTGTGATGGCCTGTATCCATTAATACTGATGAAATCTATCAAATTCGTTTGGTGGAGTGCCCTCCAAATTCACCACGTTAATATCTTAACCCTTCTCTGTATCAAATCAACATTTATATCTAGTCCTTTTTAGTACCATCTCAGCATGAATAACCTATTTCTTCAATCATGTGATTTGATATTTTGGGCGTAGGTGTATTTGTGAGTGTGTGAGTTAAAATAGATTTTAAGTCACATCGGCAATATTTGAGCCATATCGTGACTAAAAACAAGTTATGATTTCATAATATATAAAGATAAATAAAAAAAAACTGTCAACGAAGGACAGTAACATAACTAGGGTATCATAGATTTCCATTTAAAACTGGTAATGAACTTTAAAATATTTTAACAATATATGACAATACAATATAAAAACAGGCTATAAATTTCCAACAGTTGAAGGTAGATCACCATACTAAGGAGGTGTATTTGTATCAGTTTTATAAGTAGGTTGTAGGATTGATCAGTACAGTGTCAATGAATAGGGATGTGTTTAATGAATGGGGCTGTCATTGCCTTCTCAAAGACAGCCCCAGTTCTTTGGAATTCTATTCCCCTCAAACTCCGCTGCATCGGCAACGTCTCAACCGTTCGAACTGACTTGAAAACCTTCCTTTTCTCTGGAGTCTCTCTACCCTAGATGTGTTTGAGCGCCGCTGAACAGCTGTAAGCTGGAAAGCAGGCGCGTCATAAATGCATTATTATCATTATTATTATTAAGTCTGTTATTGGCAGTTGTAACATCGAGTGACAACCTAATTTGTGAGGAAGGCGTTGCTTAAAAATACGCTGTTCATGGACGTTTACCAATTTGATGAAGCGTTCCAGCAGTGAGGACTGAAAGCTGAACGAATATTACCAAGAGATGTCTGGGACTCGATACCACGAGAAGCCGATGCTAAGCACATCGATTCTCTAGGCCTACACCACCCATACCACGAGGGCTAAGGGATTGCCATCAATAACACACAGCGTCTGTTGAATGAGTGTTATTGCGATTGCACATATCGTTTCATATTGTGAAAAGATGAGCGTATCCTACCCACACTCAAGGCGCTCTTCATAAACACATAAGATGTTTTCAAAACTAATTTTCTTGAAGACATTATCTTTATTCTTAGCTTCCATTTGACAAATCTAAAAACACGTTAAGGTCATTTACAGAATGCCATAGATTCCAGATAGATTGAAGTTGAGAGGCAGACATACTGAAATATCCTCAAGGGTATTTTAGAGGCTGATTTATAAGGCTGATATACGATTTACGATCTTCGTCTTTTGGATCAAAAGTAAGGAAACATTTCTCGCATGGCCGACATCACACACTTCCGTCGACATTCTAACTTCTGTGTACAGGGTATGAAATATTTAATGTGTAATAACTCATTCAAAGCAAGCTTCCTAATTTTTATATCCAATTAGAGTAAATTCGCCTGTAACTCTATATGGTTCTACTTTTAGAGTAAAGGCACCACTGCAGAATCTTATTTGTAATTGTCTTTTACCTAGTTGTAAATAGCCATAAATATTGTATAGTGGCTCTTCGCTACAAATGATGTTGGATGCAAAATAAAAGTATCATTAACTATGGGTTGCTTCGCAAATGCCACACAATCCCACTAATAGTAGCAGTAAGACATTCTAGTGACAACAGGCATCACAGATACTTGTTCTTTTATTATTTTTTCACCGACATCGAACGTGAGCAAGTGTCAATTTCATGTCCATTCAGTACTATTTATTTTAGTCATTATCCTTTTATATATATTTGTCCAATCCTTTCCAATTCCGAAAGTTGTTGTGCCATGTCATAAATGCAAGAGAATGCAATGTCGAGAGCATGCACACGTCGTTTTATTTGTCTTATTTTTTTTAAAAAAAATGAAAATATATCGAGAATAACCCTTTGAATTGTCCACACAAATTTACACCTTTTACTTGACATCATTCTCATAAAAGGCTCCGTGTTGGTGATCTTCCAAGTACATATATTTCTGAAGCGCTTTTGCTGAACTGGGAGAGAAAACATCTACCTAAATACACCATACAAATTATTGGCTGAAACGCGCTTCTATGTAGAGCAATGTTCTAATTCTTACAGATCAGTACAACCTGAACAATGGGGTCAGCAGTGATTTGTTCTTATCAGGTTTGTATAGTAAATGGAAATAAAGGATGAGAAGTCAGACGATTTGAGAGATACAATCATGTTTGTAAGACCTGGTGATTAGGTTCTCAATGCACAAACAGGTTCAAAATTATATAAATCTCCCACTGTCTTGGTGCGGGCAAATACTGACTGAATTTGTCCACCATTGTTCTTGGGAAAATTAGATTAATTTTAATTACAACCCACATCTTATGCCTCGCGCTTAGCATACCGCCATAGTTCGAACAAAATACGTTGCCAAATCTATTACACACAATATTGGACGCGAATGGCCTTGCTAGCAGAATGTCTTCAGACAGATATTTATCAATGAGTTAAACTCTCCTAACCCGTGACGAGCTACAGCTTGGATCGCCTTGGTTACAGATTTATTTTCTGTGCTTGTTCGACTGCAATTGTCAGTATCAGTTCGGTGTACCACAAGGGAATTCTCTTTCGCTAGTTTCATTACCAGTGAATACCACGACAGGAGATCCATTGCGACCAGATGATGTTAGTCTTTCTTATGCCATGTGTATGTTGTGTGTAAATGGTTTAGTTTCATAACATTAACACTCATGCGAGGAATTGGGATTGATTTTGTAATCTGGTTTCGCGTGGCATAGTTTGTCCTTTGGTGCTGGAATGGAGACATTACTCCTGTATATGCCATCTCTGTGTCAGCTCGTCCACGTCGCAATGGCTTTGATTCTGTAATCCCCTTAATCCTTTGAGAGATCGTCAGTATTAGCATTACATAATTAATATGGAATCAAACATTCTGCGATACCATAAACATGATTACCTTATTGTACTTTTGAGATAATGTGGATCACGAGCTATACCCGATTTCTTGATTATTTATTGCACTATGTGTTACATAACGACGACCTTTATGCTTCGGTAATAATGATGAAAAATATTCCTGGAATCACACTTTCAAACTATTTTCAACATTATTTACTAACAACCATGGATGCGTTAACATAAGATTGATTAACTAAAGAATGAATGAATCAGGTTTTCAATTTTGTTTTTTTGAAAATGTTTCAATCGGGCTTATATACTAGTAGTGTTTTATCCAAACCCACTATAGAAACCACAAGAAACATAATACAGCTTCATGCATATCCAATGCTACACCCATACTCATTTGTAAAGTAAACCTTGAACAGTGAATACATCTTGAATGAGTAACGAAGCAAGCATTTGAAGTGCAAGTTTACACGAAACCGTTTTGTCTTGCACTGTTTCAGGATAAAAAAGTGTTTGTCAAGTACAGTACAACCAGAAATTATTGAGAATTTAAAGATTGTAATGTTTTTAATTTTATTTCACTCATTACTCACGTATTAATGTGAATATTAGCAGAACATAACTCCAGATTCAACGACAGGTGAACAGTTAGTATTTTGTCAAGTCACCATGGGCAGCGATGCAGGCTTCAATGCGGCGGGGCATACTACTGATCAAAGAAGTTAGAAAGTCGTGGTCCATGCTGTCCCAATATCGGACCACCTCTTCTTTCATTTCAGCAATATTTGTCAGATTTTTCTTATTGACACTTTCCTTCATAAGTCCCCAAACATTTTCTATTGGATTTAGGTCAGGGCTATAGCTTGGCCAATCTAATAATGTCATACTTTGGGTCCGAAACCAGGCCTGTGAATGCTTTGAACGATGTTTTGGGTCGTTGTCCTGCTGGAAAATGAAACAATTTCCATGGAACACGTGAGCAGATGGAAGTAAATGTCCCTCGAGAATATCTGTGTACCGCTCACTGTTCATATTCCCTTCAAATACACAGAGGGGCGTTGCCCCTAACACAGCTATGCCACCCCACATGTTAAATTTCGGACTGTACTTTGGGCGCTGATACAGAGGTTTTTAGTTTGTTTGGTCCAGAAATTCAGTGTATTAGGAAACAGCCACATAGAACTTTCATCTGAGAAAATCACATTGTCCCAGTTAAAATTTATACGCTGTAAGCACCAGTTCAACCTTCGCTCCTTTTGTTCAGGTTTCATGATCGGTGATGGAATTCTTTAATTGATTTTGCAGTAAACGACATCTTATATATTCATAATAACATGTATTCTATTAGCCATGTCATCTGTATCTATAGACCACCACATGTATTGCGTCGTCATAGCATTGTGACGTCACGGCCAGAGTTAACAGTTACTGTTCAGTTTTACCTGATGATAGGGCCAGAACAAGCCATGAAACGTTGTACTCGAGAATAAAAAGAAGATGTAACCCAGAAAAAATCTCTATGTTCATCAAATATCATCTTCTAAAATGCCAATCAAGCATCTAATAGAAAAGTTGTAGTAAATACCGTTGGCATGTAAATGGTTAATGCTTTAGCACGTCCCTTGATGGACTCTCACTCACTCACTCACTCACTCACTCACTCACTCACCCACTCACCCACTCACCCACTCATCCACCCAACCACTCACTCATCGTGTACAGCGATCATGGTAATAAGTTACACACGTATGGGGGCAGTGGGGTAGCCTAGTGTTCAATGCGTTCACTCGTCACGTTGAAGACCCGGGCTTCGATTCCCCACATGAGTATATTGTGAGAAGCCCATTTCTGGTGTCCCCCGCTGTGATATTGCTGGAATATTGCTAACTAAACTCACTCACTCACTTCGCACGTATGGTTACTGGAAGCCTTGCAGTAAGGGGATACACCATTAATTTCAACATCATAAGCAAAACACATCTTTATGGTTAAATCAATATGATACAAACCTCATTCAATTAAATTAATCCCATTCTAATCACATTCACTATTACTTACTAACGACAGTATCACGTTTGTCCACTCAGCAACATGACACGTTCTTATCATGTTATGTAACACAAAATAAGTAAGAGGAGAGGCAGACCATGCAATTCAGTTAGGAATATCAATATTACTGAAAACAACTCTCTAAACCAGATATGTTTTACAAGGAATCAAGCACGTTGCTTAATGTCACGGAATCCCAGCAATGTGGGAACATAATGTTATTCTATTTTGGTAACAAAGCGATGAATAATCGGCGTGCGCCAGTTGAGGGCTCCATCATGTAAGAAACTCACAATAAAGCAAATTCCCAAATAAACAGAAAACCACAACAGAGCATGACAAATACCAATGCTTGGGGAAGACACCAGTATTGATTTGAGTGTGTCATCATTTCAGCGAGCTATTGTAAGCCAGCCTTTACCTCAAGGGACCTATGAACACAGCCAGTTTCTACTGGATTGCAATAACGTTTCCGGATCCAGCGATACAGAATCTCATATCCAACTTATTTCCTTACGGATTTCAGATCAAAGTGTGCCAAAGATGATGTAGAGCTTTAGTCAAGAGAGGTCACTCACAATACTACGTGAATTTTTCACTCTCGTTCATTGTGATAACACATATCATTAAGTATGTACAAGTTCCATTCGTCAAAGTTCTAGAATAATGTTATTGTATCCTTAAGGTGTTTTACTTCTTTTGTATAATATTTCTTAAAGCGTTGCATGGTTTAAAAAAAACCGCGGTACAGAAATATGTTTGGTCCAATGCTTTGGAACTTTGAGAAATGTTCTGACAAGAAACGGAAAGATTTACGTCAACTATGCTCCATTTAACTATGCATCATTTAGTAAGATGGTTATATGCAAGAGGTCGGTAAGAAAGTGGTTTCAAGTATACTCATGGTCATTATTATTAGGTCGGAGAATTATTGCAAGATAAAATGTCGCATTTTCAACTCCTGTCAAAGCAGTTCAGTTGCATCTTGACTGCTACAGTTTATACAAACATTGACTTTACTTGTTATGAAATGCATAATTATCCATTTATCTTTTTTCCACCTCCTTTATGTTACACTTGTTATTGTTTCTAATAATTGGTGACGAATGTGCGTCATAATCAACACACTCAGATGTGCAGATACTATAGATATCGTTTGCACATGTTCATGTTTGATACCTTAAATAGCAAAGTGATCCTCGAGTAAATTACACTGGGTGTATGTCCGCGTTCACAGTCCCATTGGTTCTTTTCAAGTCATTACGCTGTCGAAAATCGGGGATGCAGGACAACATGGTCTTTCTCTGCACATCTACTGGGTTCATTATCAAATGCCAGTACCAGATGCACATATGTGTGTTTATGTTTGAAATATCAATAACTGCGATTGATGACTTCTTTGGACTCTTTTCTCCTGTCTGAATGTGGTTCCACTCATCAACAGTTACTAATAGGACCTCATACGTTTGATACAGTTTGTGAGGTCGGTTTGTCTAATCACCATGTGAGCCGTGTCTTATTTTAGAAATTGTATATAATATAATTCTTATCACATGATGCTGTCGAATGCAGAAGATCATACTAAAAATAAGTGCAAAAACATTCTCTCACCTTTAGTGCCAAATTAGTTTTTGGTGAATTTACAAGGTTGGTGAAGTGTATAATTAGGTTGAACAGCGGGCCTGTTTCCAAAGAACTAATCAGTGAATTGCTTCTCGGAATTCGGAAATTGAATCAACGTGTCGGGAAATCAACACTTCTTCAAGATTACTTTATTCCAAGGCCGCCATTGTAACACTTTAAGTGATGGTATTTTTTCCTGTGGTGACTCTCAAAAGAAGCTACATTAGATTGTTTCAGGAGACCTGAAGCAGCCGACTGTTAGAAGGACGATTTAGTGCATATACTCAACAGAGAAAGTCATGGAATAAATGCATTAGTGATAGGCAATGCCTTGATGTTTCCCGCATGGATGGACACATTAACTTGCATTGACGTGAATTGTAACACCACTGTCACAACTGAGGTGGCACACAGAGCCCGGATGTTCGGCTTTATAATCGTATGTATTATTGATCAGACTACTTAACTTTACTTTTGACAAAATATGTTGAGGGCAATATCATTAGGTCATTCACACGTTCCAGTTTGCATCTGTAAGCATCTAACTGACCATCACGCAGGTATGTCATCATGAAAGTGGACACCCACACGCATCCGGTCGGCCATCCAGACGTTTTCACAAACAGAAGCTCGGTGATCTCCCAGTTATGCGTTGGCAGAATTTCTGCGACTTGTCTTCCGCTTAATGTGGAACACCCATGTAAGCATTTGAAAACACTCAAAACTGTAATATTGTATATTCAGATGTGTAATTTTGCAAGACGCAGATGCACATTGTGGTATAACTCAGATGTACATTCCTGCGAGCGTATGCACTGATTCTAGTTTCTTCATATATACCTGTCGTTCTGTGCCTTAAGTGTTGACCATTATTGTCTATCTACATTGATGTCACAACAATGTTTCAAGTCGTAATCTCCGATATCAATCTCAAGCACAAAACGTCTTTTCGTTCATAAAATGTTTCGTTGTTGTTGTTTCTTTGGCTTTTTGTGTGTTTGTTTGTTTTCATATTCAGTCCGCCTCAAATGCCAATGTAAACTTCAAGGCGAACAGTTACATATGAGTTAAATAGTAAAAATTACACTTTTCACGTATTCTTCTGATTCGAAGTTTTTCAACGTCTTAGAATCGAATTGTTTAAACAAACCACAAAACGCCTCCCTCAGCAACATATTTGTACTGATACCTCCGCGGCATGTTGAGCAAGATCTTGATCTGAAACCCTAGGCCTCCGGTTTATTACCGTTTGATGTCTTTTGGTAATTTCCTCATGTCAAATGTCAGCCGTCAGTAAGGAGTAAACGAGCAAAATACACGAATTTCTCAATAATCATCGCCACTACTGGAATCATGACCTTTACATTTGCAGAAAAACATCAAACTGTTTGATCTCGCGGGTGTTCCACTAGAAGGCCCGGGTCTACTATGAATGGATGAAATGGTCTATCAACTTCTTGTGGCGTTCATTTGAGAAATGCCCACCAAACTTACTGCTAAATTTATCTTAATTTACCGCTGTATCCAACCAATATTTATGCCCAGTCTTCCTACGTACCCCCTCACCTGACCTGTTTGTTCAATCAGTCATGTCAGGATGATCTTGGAATGATCAATGGTTGCTCGAATACAAGTGTGCAGTGTAAATGAATGGAGATGTGATTAAATCTGCTATTAGAAGTTGTTTCACGGAATGAGAACTTAATGTGTGAGGAATGTGAAGCTTAAAATTATGCAGTTCATGGACGTTTGCAAATCTAATGAATCTCTCAAGTTTTGAGCTAACAATGACGTGATTATTAAGGGATATCTGTGTGTCGTATCAGCGGGGGCACATCCATTCTCGATGCCTAAACTACTCATACCCTAAGGGCTAAGGGGGTGCTATTATTGTATCTGTTATTATTCTCCACCTGTCACTTTTGTCCGTTTCCCATCGACATTGATGTCACAAGTCCACGACCTGTGAAGGTCTGGGATAGAATGAACCTTCAGTAACCCATGCTTGTCGTAAGAGGCGACTAACGGGATCGGGTGGTCAGGCTCTCTGACTTGGTTGACACATGTCATAGGTTCCCAATTGAGCAGATCGATGCTCATGCTGTTGATCACTGGATTGTCTGGCCACAGACTCGATTATACACACTGCCGCCATATAGTTGGAATATTGCTGAGTGCGACGTAAGACTAAACTCACTCACTCACGATCAGTCTCTATTTCAAAACATCTTGGGTTAATCAGATATGTTTTGTTTTCAGATCTACTTAATTAAATGTACTCAAATGTCAAAGCGATCTTTGACCACAGTTCGGTTTTAAGGTAAGTAAATACACTTTTCGCGTAATTTCTTATTCGAAAGTTTTTTTAATGTATTACAATCCAACTTTAAACAAATCACAAAACGCCTCAGTAGCATGTCTGTACCAGTAGCTCCGCGGCATGTTGAGAAGAAAATGGATTTCGCTCTTGATCCGAAACCTTCTGCCTCCGGTTTATTACCGTGTCATATTTTTGTAATTTCCTCATTCAAATGTCCGCTGTGGCCACCAGTGCGGGATACGTGAGGAAATCTCACGAATTCCTCAATAATTTAATGACACAACTTGAATCCAGGCCTTGACGTAGGATTGCCCATAATGAGCCCAACTGTTTGATCTCGCCGGTGGTCATTGTTTGATGGTCTACGTCCATCAATACCGATGAAATCTATAAAAGTATTCTTGTGATATTCCTGAAGTGTCTCCAATTCACCACGTTAACATCTTAATCTCTATCTGTATCAAACCAATGCATATATCTAGTCCTTTTCAGTACCCTCTCAGCAGTTATAACATATTTCTTCAATCATGTGATTTGATTCGTTGGACGACTGAAACATAAACGGACACAATCAAGAGATAAACTGGGACTCGAAACCACGAGAAGCAGATTTTATGCACTTTTTTCCGAGGCTCACACCACTCATACCATGAGGGTTAGGGCGGTTGCCATTAATAGCACATAACATCTGCTCAATGAATGTAAGCGTAACCTGCGCCCGCTCATTGCGCCGATCATAAACACAAAGGGTGTTTTCTTTATATACTTGTATTCAAAACCAATTTGGATAAAAACATATTATCTTTATTCGCAGCTTTTGCTTGACGAATCCAAAAACTGTTTTGACTCATTTACAGAATGTCATGATATAGTCCATTTCGTTAAGTCGATAGGCGGAGAAATTCAAATATCCTTAAGGGTATTTTAAGGTCCTCGTGTTTGGATCAAAAGACAGCTAACATTTTCCCGTATTGATAACATCACACACTTCCCTCAGTATTCCAAAATCTATAAACAGATATGAAATATGTAATGTGTAATAATTCATTCAAAGCCAGCTTGCAAATGAAGAGATCCAATTACAGTAAATTCATTGGTATTTTCGTTTAATCCTATTTATAGAGGAGAGGCAACACTGTAGTACCTAGTGTAATTGTCTGATACATAGTTGTAAATATGCAAAAATATCTTATGATGACTCTTCGCTACAATTGATGTTGGCTGTAAACGTATCATTAACTGCTGGCGCATTCCAAATACCACTACATCTCAGTAATAGTAGCAATAGGACTGCACACATATTCCAGAGATAACAGGCATCACAGAACCCATTCTTATCTGGCATAAAACGTGAGCAAGCGCCAGTTTTATTTTCAATCTGATTTTCATTTTTTAAAAAGTTTTGCCATACATTTTTTAAAAATGAACATAATGACTTTTCAAATAGTCCAGACAAATCTATCTCTTTACTTGATATCATTCCCATTCAAGGCTCTGTGACATGAAACATGTATAACCTGGTATTCAACCAGATAATTATTCTAATATTTTTCAAGCACTCTTGATGAGCCGGGATAAAACTCTCTCTCTACCTCAATACACATTGTATGAAATAGATTTCTGACGTACGGTCTAAATTTACAGCTAGCCAGCCCGATGGTCTGGTAAAAATTGTAGATAACATGTTCCCTATATCTGAGTAAATTCACCATATCTTAAAATCTATTTTTCAAATCGAGCGTTACATTTAGACTTGACATTAACTGACAATTACTGCTTGAACATTGAACTATCGTATCGCAAGTTCAAAGCACTGCGTTGACATCTATTATCGCTAAAACAGCGAAATCTATCGATGCGCGGAGTTCTGCAAACTCAGAATCGGATTTCATTGAAAATGACTGTTGTGAACACATTGTACAAGACAGCAAATACATGTCTCAGGTTTATTAAATTATTCATTGTAACTAAAAATTGAGATATTTTATTTGGATTATCTCGTCCGGTTCAATCCATTTTGGGCTGGTAACACTGAAATACAACACACAAATCGCTGGCTGAAACTCGCTTCTATGTAGAGCTGTGTTCTAATTCTTACAGATGAGTAGAATCTGAACAATGGGGTCAGCAGGGATTTGTTCTTATCAGGTTTGTATAATAAATGGAAATAAAGCATGACGAATCAGATGATATGATAGATAGAATAGTTTTTGTAAGGCACGTTGTTTGCGTTCTCAATGTACATATCAAGTTCAAAAGGAACTTCACGCAGTCTTGGTTCGCTTCACCTCTGAAGTATTATTTGTCCACCATTGTTCTTGGGAAGATTAGATTATTTCTTATTACATTACCAAATAAACCTGATTTAATAGCTCGCACTTAACAGCACACATAGCTACCACTATTTGCCAAATCTGTTATACACAATATAGGACAAATAGCCTTGCAAGCAGAAAGTCGTCAGCCAGATATTTATCAATGAGTTAAAATCTCCTAACCCTTAGATCGCCTTGGTTACAGATCTTTTGGTCTTGTTGGACTGCAATTGTCAGCATCAGTGCTGGTGTACCACAAGGGAATTCTCTGTCGCTAGTTTTATTACCAGTGAATACCAAGACTGGAGATCCATTGCAACCAGATGATGTTAGTCTTTGTTAGGCCATGTGTATGTTGTTTGTAAATGGTTTAGTTTCACAACATTAACTCTCTTTATGAATTAGGATTGATTTTGTAATCTGGTTTCTCGTGGTATAGTTTGTCCTTTGGTGCTGGAATGGAGACATGAATCCGATGTATGTGATCTTTGGGTCAGCTCGGTTATGATGTAATAGCATTGATTCTATAATCCCCTAAATCCTTCGTCACCATTAGCATTACATAAATCGTCCGGAATTAAGTGTTCTATGGTTCTTGGTACATGATTTCTTAATGTCCTATTGCGAGAATGTGGATCATAGACTACGGTTAGCTGATTTCATGATTGTTCATCACAGCATGTGTTACATGCCACCTACATTTGTGTTTCAGTAATAATGTTGAAAAATATTGCCATCACCTGACAATCAAAGAATTTTCAAGATTGTTTAGTACAGCCAACGGCAAGTGTTCAACATAAACACATCCATTATGGACTTCATTACGTTAAAAGCATTCTTCATTTCTCTAAACGTGTTTAGCGTCACTAAAACAAGATCATGGCTTGATTGACTACAGAAGAGGCAATGAATAAGAGTTTCAATTTGCTATTTTTACAAAATCTGTAATCGAGTTTATATACTAGTTGTGTTGTATCCAAACACATTATACAAGCTGAAAGATAAAATAAATCAGCAATTATTTGTAATGCATAATTCGAACTGGCACAAATATATATCTATATATCTGGCTGTATCTGTGTTTGTCTCTATCTGTGTTTTATATATATTTAGACGTAATCCCTTGAAGGAAATTTCACGACAATGTTCAATTTGTCTTGCATTTATTCAACATAAAGCCTATTTATCCACTGGTTTCGAAGCCGCATCAGTACAGATATCACAAGTATCTAGCATTCTTTTTGTATTACCACAATAGACACACCATGGCTTTTACACACCATGTACACCTCAATATAATGTCACTGGTACCAAGTGATATTAGACCCTATTAGACCAATATAACGTACTGTAAGTACAGGTGTGTGGTTCGTGTGTCTCGAGTCGGAGCCTACTGGCAAAAACCGTCCTGGTGCCGTCAGCTGGCTTTGAGTACCGACTTGTGCCGCACGTTGATAACGTTGTGGCTTCCAAAAGCACGTAATTATGCATTGTACAAAAAGTCTTACAACGTTCTTATTCCGTCAAGCAGTGTATACAATCACTATCTGACGTTCAAATTTATTATGCTATATTTATCTATTGATTTATTTATATTGTGCATTTATTTCATATATTTATTTATTAATTTCATTGACTGTTTTGTTGTAGTTTCAAAAAAATGTATGTATTGTACAAAAAGTCTTACAACGTTCTTATTTCTACAAGCAGTGTATAAAATTCACTATCTGACATTCCAATTAAACGTTTATAACAGTGAAGTTGGCGTAAATACCAAGGGTAGGTAAATGGTTAATGTTTTAG
This sequence comes from Haliotis rubra, assembly GCF_003918875.1. Classification (NCBI taxonomy): domain Eukaryota; kingdom Metazoa; phylum Mollusca; class Gastropoda; order Lepetellida; family Haliotidae; genus Haliotis; species Haliotis rubra. Next base: position 278,372 of record NW_025767537.1, read on the forward strand.
CACGTCCAAAGAAAGTCCTTGTTTGATGCCCACATGGGTACGTCGTGTAAGGAATATACCTAGTGAAACCCCACCCCGTATCTCTCTCCGTCTAAATACCCTAATATTGCTGAATGCAACTTAGTCACTCAGTCACTTAGTCACTCACTTATAATTAGTCACTCACCCACTCGCTTATCAACTCCACGCATGTATTTGGTGGATGGCGAGCATTCATAAGAAACAGCGTTTACTTCATCGTGTCAATCGTAAAACGTCTTTATGTATCAATTTGATATAGTACTCTATTAATATCAGGTTAAAGTGATACCAAACCCATTTACTGAGTCAGCCTCCTCCTTCTAATATCTGACATTGCCACATTCGTTCACAGTCACTCAGCAACATGAAACTTTCATATAATGTTACACATCAAATTGGTGCTGAAATGTCACGTTGTGTACTGACTCCACACGTATGTTTACTGGATGCCTTGCAGTAAAGAGATACATCATTGATTTCAACGTATCATAAGCAAATCACGTCCTTATGAGGGTCATATATGATACACTATTAATACTAAGTGATTCAAAACTCGTTTAATTATATCAGCACCATTCTAATCACATCATATGATAGTATCAACTAACTTACGACCTGTCACATTAAAAGACAGCCTTTCTTATCATATTATGCAAGACAAAATAACTCGAAGGACACGCAGACCTCTCAATTCAATTAGGAATATTCACATTACCGAAAAGGAGTCTGTAAAGCAGGCGTGTTTCATAAGGAATTGAGACCGATTCAAAAGTAATTGGATTGGAAGTTATGTTTACTTTTTGTGTATAATAACTCCACGTGGTATAGAAAAAAGAACTTTGAGAAAGTTCTGACAAGAAACGACATGCTTTATGTCCACAATGTTCCATCAAGTCAGACGTGGATCATTCAGTAAGAATCTAGCATGCACGAGGTCGGTGAGAAGGTTGTATAAGAATACTCATTGCTAACATTTTGCAAATAACTAGCTAAAAGGTCACATTTTCATTTCTACGAATGCAATTCAGCAGGAGCTGAACTGCCTCGTTGACTGGTTTGTCATAAAGGGCACATACATACTGACAAGTACACAACACCTGCCAATAGCAGGCATGGGATCCACAAGATGCAGTGACATACTAAAACCTAGGATCCATGCTTACAATATGCTTAGATACTTAAACCAAATTAGAAACCACATCATAGTTTTCTGTTGAATCAATGATTTGATCCTTAGCAAAGTGGTGAATAGTATATATGTAGATGCTACTACTGTTGTTCCCTCATGCTCATGTTTGAAACCTTAAATTGCACAGTGAACTTTGTGTGATTACACTAGATGTATACCCGCGTTCACAGATCCAATTGTTTCGTTTCAAGTCATGATATTGTTTAAAATCCATGGTGCATGACAACATGGTATATCTCTACACATCTACTTGATTCATTACCAAATCCCTGTACTACATGCACATATCTTAAGTTTAAGATATTATATGTTGCCATAGATGATATTTGTGGACGTTTTTCTCCCGTGTGAGTGAGTTTCCACTCATCATATATTGTGGTTACGAAAACCTCATATGCTGGATACAGATTGTGAGGTCATTTCGACTAATGACCTCGTGAGCAGTCTCTTGTTTTAGAAATACTGCATAAGTAGTGTCACATGATCGTGTAACTAAAAATAAGTGGAAACGAATTCTGGGTATTAAGCGCCAAATGAGCTTTTAGAGAATTTCCAATGTTGGTGAAGTGTACAATTAGGTAGAGCAGCGGCCTTTTTCAAAGAACTAATCAGCAAACTGCTTCTCGGAATTCGGAAATTGAATCAACGTGTCGGGAAATTAACAATTCTGCAAGATTACTTTATTCCATGGACGCCATTGTAACACTTTAAGTGATGGTATTTTTCCTGTGGTGACTCCCCAACAAAGCTACATTAGATTGTTTCAGGAGATCTGAAGCAGCCGGCTGTAAGAAGAACGATTTAGTTGATATGCTCAAAAGAGAAAGTCCTGGCATAAATGCATTACTGATACTCGAAGCCTTGATGTTTCCTGCATTGATAGTAATTAATGTGGACAAATTAACTTGGTTTGACGTCAGTTTTAACACCACTGTCACAACTGAGGTGGTAAACAGAGCTTGGATGTTTGACTTTATGATCGTGCGTCTTATTTATTAGATTACTTGAGTTTACTGCTCATGTTCCGTATTTACCCTGCAAACACCTACCGACACATTTTGTGGACACATATCACTCGGTCATCCACACGTTCCAGTTGGCATCTTTAAGCATCAACTTGGTCATCACGCAGGTGTGTCATCATCAAAATGGGCAATCACACACATACCGTAGGTCATCCAGATGTTTTCCACCAACCGACTCTCGGTGATCTCTTAGTAATGAGTTGGTCAGAATTTCTGCGACTTGTTCACCGTAAATGTAAACCTACCATGTGCAAGGTAAATATTGAGGAACTCCGAAGTTCATAATAATACAATTCCGATTACATTATTAGATCAGACGCACATTGCTGTATACCTCAGATTCTCGGGGTTTACAACACTTATACCATGAGGGCTAAGGGGGTTGCCATTAATAACAAATGAATGTTATAACGACAGTGCCCCCATTCATTGCACCTGTCATAAACACATAAGATGTGTTCTTTGTATACTTGTAATCAAAACCAATTTGGATAAAAACATATTATTTTTATTCCTAGCTTTCGTTTGACGATGTACTTTAAGTCCCCATGGTTTCTAGTATGGTGATCTACCTTCAGTTGTTGGCGATCTATAGCCCGTTTTTATAGTGTGTTGTCCTCTATAGTTAAAATGTTTTAGATTTGATTGCTAGTTTTACATTTATATCTGTGATATTCTAGTTGTTTTACTGTCCTTCGTTGGCAGACTTTTATAATTTACTTTAAATTGTTAATATATTTATAACTTGATTTAGTCATGATATGGCTGAAATACTGCCGATGTGACTTAAAATCTTAATTCACTCCCTCACTCACTCGTTTGACGACAAAAACTGTTTCGAGTCATTTACAGAATGTAATAATATATATTTCATTTCTTTAAGTTAAGTCGGAGAAACTGAAACATCCTTAAACATAAGACTGATGTACGCTTTAAGGTCCTCGTGTTTTCTATCAAAAGTCAGCTAACATTTCCTGCATGGTTAACACCCCACACTTCCCTCAGCATTCCACCTAACGTGTACAGAGTATGAAATATTAAATGTGCAATAACTCATTCAAAGCAAGCTTACACATCTTGAGATCCAATTACTGTAAATTCGCCGATAACTTCATTTAATGCTATTTATAGAGTAAGGGCAGCACTGTGGTACCTTATGTGTAATTGTCTGATACATAGTTGTAAAAAATGCATAAATATCTTATGATGGCTCTTCGCTACAAATGATGTTGGCTGTAAACGTACCGTCAACTGTGGGCCGCTTCGCAAATACCACTACATCCCAGTAATATACTACCCATCAAAAGTTTAGACTCACTTAAAGCACTCGAGCTCACTACATGTTATGTATGTGTGGTTACGTCGAAGATGAATTTGTCCACCTACTTGGGGGAACCAACTGCAAACCTTATGCAGATGAATTGCACGAGGATCATGTATCAAATTGCTCAAATGCATGTGCAAATATCGTGCATGTGAACAGCTGCGTTTTGGTATGAAATTTTGTTTAGAAATCGCCACTTTTCACTGAGTTTCATCATTTATTGAACTCATGACAATTATCTATCAAAGTTACAAATTTGTTTTACGATACATCAGTTCAGGTGTAAACAGTACCCTTAAACTGTAACGAATATTTTGCAAAATCTAGTTTAGATCAGTTGACTGAAGTAAGTGGCTATATTTACACTAGTGAACTTTTGATGGAGAGTATAGTAGTAATAAGACTGGACGGATGACAGGCATCACAGAACCCATTCTTATCGACTGACATAAACGACATAAATGTAAGCAAGTCCCAGTTTCAGGTATATTCTAAAAAACATTCATATCCTTTAATTTAATTTTTGTCCTATTTTATTGCAATTTGGAATGTTCTTGTGCTGTCATAAATTCATGAGAATGCAATTTGGGGAGCACACACCTTATTTACATTTGTCTTAGTTTTAGCGAAAGATCAAAATGTAAAGATAATGACCCTTTAAATAATCCACACAGGTTTATCTCTTTTATTTGGTATCATTCCCATGAAAAGCTATCAGTTATGAAACATGTGTAACCTTGTATTCAACCGGTGACTTGTACTTACATTTTTCAAGCACTTTAGAAATCCGTTCCAAAATACAAACATACAAAATCTGGCTGAAACGCGCTTCTGTGTAGATCTATGTTCTAATTCTTACAGATGAGTAGAGTATGTACACTGACGTCAGTAGGGATTTGTTCTTATAAGGTTTGGATAATAAATGGAAATAAAACATGACAAATAATAATAATAATAATAATATGTCCATTTATATAGCGTCAAACTCCACACTAGGTATGCTCATAGCGCTAACAATCAATAAGGCATTATTGAAGTCCATAGAACTTTTTGTAAAGAAAGGTTTTGAGATGGCACTTAAAGTTTCCAAGGGTTGGAGACAGCTTAAGTTCATCAGGGAGGGAATTCCATTTGACTGATGCCATGTTCTGGTAAGACCTGCAGCCAAATGATTTTAGGTTCCACTTTGGTACACAGAGCAGATTAGCCGAGGATGAACGCAGTGTTCTTGTTGGCATGTAAGGAGAGAAAGGTTCTTGAAGATACACTGGTGCAATACCATGAATGGACTGATAAGCAAGTGTAAGGGTCTAATAGTCAATGCAAGCCTCAATAGGCAACCAGTGAAGAGACAACAGGATGGGATCAGACGATCAGATTTCTTCGTAAAACCTGTTGTTTAAATTCTGAATGTACATATTACCATGTCCAAAAGAATGACTAATCCTACGAAGTGTCCTGATTCGCGACACCACTAACTGAAGTATTGTTTGTGGTTCCTGGGAAGTTTAGATTACGTTTAATTACATTACCAAATGCACTGGAGTTTATACCGCCTGCTCACCGTATCGACATAGTAAGAAGAACTCACAAAGCAGCTACTATTTGCCAAATCTATCAAACACGATATCGGACGAATGGTCTAGCAGAATGCCTTCAGCCAAATATTTATCAATGTGTTAAACGACCTTAACCCTTGATGCACTACAGCTGGGATCGCCTTGGTTACAGATTTTCTGTGCTTGTTGGACTGCAGTTGTCAGCATCAGTTCGGGGTACCACAAGGGGATTCTCTATCACCAGTTTTATTACCAATGAATACCAAGAAAGGAGATCCATTGTGCCATTGTTAGTGTTTGTTGTGTCATGTATATTTTGAGTGTAAACGGTGTAGTTTCTTAACAAGAACTCGCTTGCAAGGAATTAGGATTAATTTTGTAATCTGGTCTCTCGGGGTTTGTCCTTTGGTGCTGGAATGGAGACATTACTCCTGTATATTTCCACTCTGTGCCAACTTCTTCACGATGTAATAGCATTGACTCTGTAATGCTTTTAATTCTTTGAGAGGAGGTCGTCAGTATGAAATTTTCCATGATGCATGATTTCTTATTGTCCTATTGGGAAGATGTGGATCATGAGCTATAGTTAGCCGATTCCTTGATTATTCATAGCAACATGTGTTACATAATATCCACATTTGTGTTTCATTATTAAAGTTGAAACATATTACTTGCATCTGACTTTTAAACTTGTTTAGAGATTGTTTACTACAACTGCGGGTGTTCTGCATTGTCACGGCCATTATGACCTTCATGTCTCTAAAGGCGCGGTTAAACGTGTTTTAGCTTCACTCATGGGCACATCTTGACTGACTAGAGAAGAAGAAATGAATCGAATTTTCAAGTTTACTTTTTCTTTTGAAATCCGTATTCGAGTTATTACACAAGTTGTGTTTAATCGGGATACGGAGAAAACGGATCCTAGCGAAAACGGACCCCCAGAAAATCGAGAAAACGGCCACCGCGCTGGAGAAAACGGCCTCCGGACCTAGAGAAAACGGCCTCTGTGCCTAGAGAAAACGGCCAACATAGTTGTACCAAGATCAAAGGATATTATATGATTATATATCGCCTAAATGATAGAGATTTACTTCCGATGAACAAACCAGTTTGATTGATTGTGTATTTGACAAGTAAGACTAGTTGATAAGGTAGTGTTTATATTGATGAGCGGATTAGTAGTACTAGGTCAAGATATCCAATCACCCCGCTATTCCCTGTGTAGTGACTGACGTGAGACTGAGAAAACAGGTTAATAAAATAATTAATAGATCATCTTATCCAATACTTTCACCGCCAGTCACTGAGTAATGACACCATTTTCTCGTGTTTATTCAATAATTAAATGTTGACGGGTGAAGGAAGGAAGACCGAAATAATCCTTTTCGGTCGACTGCCGCTACTGTTGAGGAGGTGATGACAGACACGCTCGGACCTGATCAGCCAGTCGGCACACATTTCTATCACTTTAAGAAAGAACTGATATCTGATAGACAGGGTTCTTATTTATTCTAGGTATCCCTTTAATACACGTATCACCATATGTGTTATCAATGACAAGAAACTTTGTAAAAAATATAGCATTATAATATATATTGCATTATTCAGAGACAAACAAATGAAGGAGTTGTCAATATATAATACAGAAGTCAACTTGTAGATGTACTACCTAAACCTTTGCCATGACTGTTATCATTGTTGGTGCCTCCTTATTATGGTATTGATTTAGAGATGAATATCAGTAAAATCAAATACATGTTGTTTCCTGTTATATATAATGGCCGTTTCTTCTAGGTATAGAGGCCGTTTTCTCTAGCAGCGGTGACCATTTTATCGAAATATTTTTTGGACGTTTTCGCTGGGGTCCGTTTCCACTATAACCCGGTTAATCCAAATTACAGACGCTGAAATGAACATGATACAACTTTTTGCACTTTAAATAATGTATCAGTTGTAAAGAAACTCGTTAGCAAGCAATGCATATGCAATCGTGAATGAGCTATTGAAAAAGCAATCATTTAAAGGGCACGTACACGCGAAAACATATCAGAAGTAACTAATATATGTTTTGGTATTGTATTGATCCATATTTTGTGCATTGACTGAGAGTTCTATCTCTATATATAAACACACCATGGCATTTGTCCCTTAAAATATGACGTCATTGATGTCAATTGATATTATTAACCCATATACCGTGGTGTAGGTACGTGGTTCTTGTGTCTCGAAAAGCAGCCTATTCTTTTAACTGTCATTACTTTGTGTACCCCTCAGTGCTGCAGTGTGATGACATTGCGGTTTCAAAAACTGTATACATTGCGCTCAAAATAGTCACTACTTACAGCACATTTCTGGATACAGTGCAACTATTGTAGAACATTCAGCTTGAGGCGATTGTCGTTCCAAACGTATCTTGCTTTGGGCAAATCCAAAACGTGCCGGTATTGTCAGTATTCTACTTTTTTAGATAAAATGTAAAATATATATGTCAAACACCCTTTCAACCTCCACGTTGATGACACGAAAAAATATAATTATATCACGAACATAAATGAACTTTGTAGTGTTGAATTTTTGGGGAATTTCTCTCTTCTCTGATATCCTCCACTCATTGAGGGGAGCCAAATTCCAGAAAACTACATACATCGTAAATCTCGCCACTTAAGGCACATTCACGGTATTTTTGTTTGTGTGCATTTTTTTTAGTGTGTGTGTGTGTGTGTGTGTGTGTGTGTGTGTTTTGAAATCTAAATTTCGAATATTTCCTCAGATAATCATACCAAGTAAATGAGGGGTCAAAACGAACCCGCACTCGGAAGAGGGCATTTGTTTTAATTGCAAAGTTCACATTTTACACTGTGTATCATTATCTCCTATTTTGAGAGATCCTTCGCATGGTTGCTGCCTACTTGCTCATTAGTTTTAGAATTGTCGTGAAGAGTATCATAGCGAGAATTACGGACAAAGAAAAGATGTATGTCAACAGTTTGATTCAACACAATCTATTTCCGATAAGCCCGATGCCATGCATGTACTCTTACGTTGTTAAGATTTGTCAGTAATGTGTGTTGTTGATTTTTAACTCAGACAAACGCTTATTCGTATGGGGAAAAAATCGTCAATTTTTTAAAAGAGTTTAAGACATGCTGCCTGAACATGATATAGAATGTTTGACTTTCTCACGATATAAGGGAATGTTGTCAAGCCTTGGAATCTGTTTTTTGGTTTTTATTCAGAAAGAAACTGTTTTTTGTTTTTTTATTCAGAAAGAATGGAGCACGTTTCCAGCTTGTCAGTTATATTCTTTCATTAAATCCATGTAATATCGGGACAAAAGATAGATGTAGTGGTCGTCTGGCAATAGAGTCATAGAGAATCAGCGTCAGTCAGTTGAGAGCACCTACGTAACACAATCACAATAAATCAAAATTTCCAAATAACTAGGAAATTAAATCCAAGCGTGAAAAATACATAGCCACGAGGGAAGACACCAGAATTGATGTTATAATTTCATTTGATGTTATTCTTTCAGCGAGCTGTTATAAGCTAACATTTCCCTCAGGGGATCTATGAACAAAGCCAGTTTCTGCTGGATTGCAATAGTGTGTCCGGATATATCGATACAGTAATCTCTTTAATCAAGTGAGGTCATTCACAATACAACTCGCAGTCATCTCCCGTTCATTGTGTAAACACAACGTTAAGTATGTCAAGGTTCCCTTTGTCATTGCACGGAATTTATCAGTTGGTTGAAAGGGATTCTACTTTTTATGTATTCTACTTGTAAACACGTCATCTATTGTAAACTCCAAATGATAAAAAAACATTTTAGTACAAAGCCTTGGAACATGGTCTTACATAGATTGACAAGATTCGTATAAGCTATGCTTATTTACACACCTTAGGGGTCAGTGAATAATATGATGATATGCACGTTTAGAAGGTGGTCCATGTATACACAGCGTCATTTGGGGTGGGTGGGGGTCAGATCACAGATAAGAGGTCGCAATTTCAACTTCTAAGAGTGCATCTTGAAGGCCCAATTTCATGCCCACATTGACTTTTATATGAAGTGAACGTGCATCCAGCTTTGCCCATCATCTTTACTCTTGTAGATGTTATAGTATCTAAAGCCCTTTCCTTTCCCACGTTTGTGTGGACTGCAATGAATGTGACACAGACATCAACAACCTGTTCCTCAACTTCTATTCACATTGTCGGCATTCTCAGAGTTTTCGATGCTCGTTAGGATATGTTCATATTTGAAAATACCAACGTGGTCCTTCAGTAATGACGATGGGTATATGTCCCAGATACCAGATTCCATTGTTTCTTTTCCAGTCATAACCGTTTAAAAGAACGGTGGTACCGTGCAACGTTCCATTTCTCTAACAATGTTCCTGGGCCCCGTTTCACAAAGCTATCGTAGGGCTACGACTGTCGTAAGTCTATGTTACAGTATAGGAGGTACGACAGCCGTAGCGCTACGATAGCTTTGTGAAACTGGGGCCCTGGTTCTTTCTCAAACGCCAGTACAAGATGCACATGAGCGTTACGTTGGTACTGCATTTGAATCTGTACGAGGAATGACACTTTCTTGGACTCATTTCTTTCTTCCATCTCAATGAGTTCACACTCATCATAATCTGTTTTTCATGACCTCATGTGTGGGCCTGAGTTAGTGAAATCGTTTCCAAATATGGCCTCGTGAGCACCCCGTGTTTATGAAAACAATCGGTTACACTAAAATTGAGAGTGGAAATGAATGCTGGAACATTTAGCGCCAAATTAGCTTTTGGTGAATTTTAAAGGTTAGTCAAGTGTATAATTAGGAAAAGCAGCCCACCTGTTTCAAACAAAATAATCGGTGAATTGCTTCTCGGAATTCGGAAATTGAATCAAGATGTCGGGTAATTAACACTTCTTCAAGATTACTTTCTTCAAGTCCCGCCATTGTAACAATTTAAGTATTAGTCTTTTTGCCTGCGGAGGTTCTTCAATAAAGCTACGTTAGATTGTTTTAGAAGATGTGAAGCAGCCGATTGTAAAAAACGATTTAGTTGATATACTCAACAGAGAAAGTCCTGGAATAAATGCCATACTGATACTCAATGCCTTGATGTTTCCTGCGTGGTCGGAGATCAACGTGGACAAATATATACTGAGTCAAAAAATAAATTTCACAAAATGTAATTTGAAAAATAATGAATAATTTTTCTCAGATGATACATATATGTATCTGAAATGGGAACCCTGTCTTTCGACTCTAGAAAAACGTTAGCAAAACCCATTCAAACCCATCCATTCGTCGTGCAAATGACGTTAGTTCCAAATCAGGTTTTGCACGTGCAGTCGATCACATGATCTTCGCATCGAAGTTTTCTTCATATGCACGTGTTTGAATTGGCCTCAAGAATTGAAAAAACACTTTTAAATCACAGTTCTAACTGTACTTGAAATGCCACGATTGTCAAATGTGCAACGTGAACGTGCCGTTGGCATGTTGCAAGCGGGAAGATCAGTTATTGACGTCGCAAGAGCAATGGGATGCAGCCGTCGTACTATGTATGACTTGCGGGGTCGTCTACAACAAACTGGCACCACTTCTGATCGCCAAAGGTCGGGTCGTCCACGTGTGACGTCACGAGCAGAAGACCGTCAAATCGTCCTACGTCACCTACGTGACAGATTTCTGTCGGCTACACGAACCAGGGCTGAGATGTTTAGAGGTCGACTGTCCTCACAGACCATTCGAAATCGGTTGCGGGCTGCCAATCTCAATTCTCGACGTCCATATCGTGGGCCAATATTGACGCCGTTTCATCAACGTCAACGTCTGCTGTGGGCCCAACGTCACCTCCGATGGACCCAGAGAGACTGGAATCGAGTCGTCTTTAGCGATGAATCCAGGTTTACCCTCAGATTCGCGGACGGCAGGCATAGAGTCTGGAGACGACGTCGTGAACGGTATGCCCAATGTTGTGTACAGGAAGTCGACAGATTCGGGGGCGGAAGTTGCATGGTGGGGTGCTTTCTGTGGGAACAACCGTTCCCGACTTCTGGTCATCCGTGGAAACCTCATAGTTGCTGCTTACCGCGACCAGGTGCTCACCCCTGACGTCGTTCCTTTCATGGCGGCTCATGGCCCAGGTCTACAGTTCCAGCATGATAATGCTCGGCCGCATACCGCGATGTTGACACGAAATTTCCTTCAAAACGCTGGAATCAACGTCATGGACTGGCCATCGAGGTCCCCTGACCTTAATCCAATAGAGCACGTTTGGGATGCACTTGGGAGAAGGCTTCGTGGTCTTAGGAACCAACCTCAGAATTTGCAGGAACTTGGCACTGCCTTGCAAGAGCAATGGCGCAGAATCCCCAACCACGTGTTCACAAGCATCAGGCAGTCGATGAGGAGTCGGTATTTGGCAGTGGTGAATGCACGGGGCGGCCATACACGATATTGAACTGAGAAATTTCGCATTTTTATCCTTGTGACTTGACATTCTGTATACCCATGTTTTGGAACGGCGGTGTAGCCTAATGGAACTGATTATGGCACTGTCAGTGTATCGAGTACATCACACAGATCTCAGCAATGAAATAATAACAATTTAACCATCTTACCATATCTTGTTCTTTTATAGTGCCCTGCAGAAAGAATGTGAAGTTTCTTTTTTGACTCAGTATACTTGGTTTGACGTCACTTCTAAAAACGCTGTCATAGCTGAGGTGTAATAGCGCCCCGATGATCGACTGGATGATTGAACTACTCGATTCTACCGACGATGTATTTACTTTGTGTATCGATGACACATGTTTCGGGTATGTATACACCAGTCTGGAACATGTAGCCTGTTGTTAAACTCGTCAAGTAAACAATCCATCTGTTGTTGGCCAGCTATCTGCGTTGGCACAATTTCTGCTCGATGTACATCGTTGTAACATTATGATGTACATTTTGTTGGGTGTACAATGTCATATTGTTCTAAAGGCCAGATCCACACTATTGTAATACTCTCATGGTGCATTCTTCTGATTTGAAAGATTTTAAACCTGTTTGAAATCCACTTTTTCTCAGCTACATGTCTGCACCGGTAGCTCCGCGGCATGTTGAGGAGGAAATGACTTTCGCTCTTGATCTCAAACCTTGTGCCTCCGGTTTATTGCCGTGTCATGTTTTTGTAATTTCCTCATCTCAAATGTCAGCTATGGCCACCAGTACGGGGTAAACGAGGAAAGATCACGAATTCCTTAATAATTAACGACACTATTGGAATCCTGACCTTGACTTATGATTGCCCGTAAAGAACCAAACTGTTTGATCTCGTGGACGTTAAGTCAGATGGCCCACTTCCACTAATACGCATGAATCCTTTCAAATTGTCATGACATCCATTTACATTGTACAAGTGCGCTCCAAATTGACCAAGATAATATCTTAGTTTGTCTCCATATCCAATCCATATCTATGTCTCATCTTGTGAAGTACTATTTCTTTACTCATGTAATTTGATTTGTTGTTACGTTTAGAAGCATCAACCACATCAGTATGCTTTAGGATTGATCAATGGGTGAGTAGAATTGGCAGTGTAAATGAAAAGGAAGGGATTTTACAATGCTAACTGTAGTTATAACACAGGTTAATGTGTGTGAAATGCTTAGTTTATTCTGACACTTAAACACAAACGTGCTTCAGTATAATTTATAGTGTAAACGAATGAGGAATAGGTTTGACGTTTCTACTTGCAGGTATATCAGGCATTGACAGCTTAATGTGAAAGTAAGGCTTAGCTTGAAAGGACAATTGTCAGAACATGCCATTTTTAGACACTTCAAGCAGTGAACAAAATAATACGACAGTAACCAAGGAAATACCTTGGACTTCAAATCCTGATGATCAAATCCCATCCACATCGATTCTCGGCGCCTAAGATTCTCTACCACGAGGGCTATGGTGATAGTACTTCTCTTATATCGCAAAAAGGTGAGGCTATCCTACTCTACATCACTAGCATACAATGTATTCTCCATAATAAACATGAGTGGAACACCACAAAACAGTTTGTCTATAATGGTATCATATCAAAACTAAAACTAACCGCAAGGGGATATTCAAGTAGACTAAGACTGATGGTGAGGGCGATACACCACGAATTGACTGCAGACATTACACTGATGTTATACTCAAAACCGGAGCTTTCATCTGCCCCCTAACCTCTGCACTCAAAATATGAACCTTACATGTTACTTGCCCATAATATAATAACTTCTGAAAATCCTTGTGCATTAAGGTCCTCATGTTTTGGATCAACAGTAAGGTAACATTTCTCTCGTGGACACACTTCCCTCAGTATTTGAACTTCTGCCAACAGGGTATGAAATATTAAATGTGTAATTACTCATTCAACTCAGCTTGTATATTGTGAGATCCAATCAGATTAAAATTACGGTTAACTTTATTTAGTCCTATATTTAGGCATCACTGTAGTACCTTTTGTGTAATTGTCTGCTACATACATGTAAAAATACATAAATATCTTATTGTGGCTCTTCGCTAGAACTGATGGTCACTGTAAACGTATCATTGACTGTGGGCTGCTACGCAAATACCATGTCGCAGATAACGCAATATGTGATGAATAACGTTGCTAACGGAATTTCTTCAGCCAGATATTTATCAATGATTTAAACATCTTTTATGACCAGTCAATACTAAATCTGCTGAATCTTATTCCTTATCACAGCTGTCAGTTTGATTTGACCGTAACGTATCACCATATTACCTAATGTTCTCATATTCACTTCCTTCAACAGACATGACCTATTCTCCACCTTACAGAAAGCTAAATACGATATTGCAAACCCGGGCCATTGTTTTCCCTGTGGGATACTTATTCTATCGTGACTGAGCAACTTGACACATTTTCAATTGAATTCCTTTTTAAAAAGTGGCGTAACAATTTGATTAAAGGACCGGCTCTTGCTCCAACCCCTGCTCATAACTCAGCGAGATGCCAAACGCACGTCAGTACTGTGTGTGGTTAATGTGGACGTGGGGCATTTATTCTTTGAGAATAGCAACTTTGTGTGGGAGAAATCTGAAGCGCAAACGGTGTCTTTTTGTCAGCTTTTAAGACGCTACGGATGAACACGACACACGATGTGTGACCTTTCAACGGTGGAAGGAATTACTCTCAAACGAGTGACACTTGGTCTCATACGTTTCTATTGGTGATGAAAGTGGAGCTGTTCAATGGCAATGGGTTTTTTCTATGTGTATGATATGTTTAGCAATGGAGCTATGTATTTAAAACCAGTGTATTCCATGTGGCATTTTGAAACATGTTTCTTGTGGTGATGTGTGGTCTTGTGCATAGAGCCCAGGTCACAAAGCAACTGAAGTTAAGAAACTCTGGTCACGGAGAGTCTTTGGATGAGTGACCGTTTTGGGCAGCTTGACTCCTGAGAATTTCTACGACTTTTGTACGGCACCACAAAAAAACACGAATGTGTTCTCATCTTAGGCAAGGGAATATGTTCAAAATTGTCTCAGTGGCAATATGGGTACCTGGGGCTCCTTTCACGAAGCAGCCTTTACTAAGTTAACCGTAACTCCCATTCTTTAACATTGCACTAAGGTAACCTTAGTGACTTACCTTAGTGCTTTGTGAAAGGAGGCCCTGGTTGGATGAGTCACTATAAACCGTCTAGTCCCTCAAGAGCAGCTTGAGTTATCCAGGATAATAATGCCCATTGTGTTGTAAGCGCTTAGAGCATGTTCCTACGGCGTGGACTTCAGTTCTGTATAAGTGGCTTTATCATTATGATATATTATTAGATTAAAGCTATTGTCAAGATAATTTACCCAACCCGTAATACTACAGTAGTGATTGAATAAGTAAATACATTAGTAATGCATCCCGTCTCTCAAATATGATGAACTGAATTTAGCTTCAGCAAACTTCTTCGGCTCAAGCAGGATTATTTAAAGTCATAATGGACCAAAGCGTTTAATCTACCACATAAATACCTTAGAATAATGCATAACAAGGTTCATAAGTATGGTTTAACGACACTTTCACTCCACTTATTCCAGCAATATCTCAACAGAAATGGGACACACATTGCACGCATTTGAGGAATCGAACTCCTGTCTTTGCGGGACGAGGAACGCTTTAATAACTAAGCTACCGCACCATTCCTTAGTGTAACGACATGTGAATACAACGATGATCATGTCACAGGCATCGACAGAAAATCTTTGAAGATAAATCAGGTTATTCCTCAATTAATTTCGTTGACAACAGCAGAAACAGTCAAATAAATACCCTGATGGTCGTACAGTCAAGGTGAATTACGATCATCAGGGTCAATATTGATTGTTAACGTTTAGCTATAGTCTGTTTGCAGTGAAAACGTACCGATGAATTTCACTTTAAACAAAAACGTAAATCAAATAAAGTGAAATTAGAAGTACGAATCCTCATGATTTTAACTTGCCAATTGAACATTTAAATCTCAGAATTGTATTCAACTTAGGATAAAAGTTGTTTAACAAACGATAATAGTTTCAAATCGCTATTGTTGGTTTGTATTACAAGGGGGGTATGCACATTAAATGAAACACCGAGAAGAAGTAGGGTTGGTCTAAGTTAACGCTCATCACGTACTGCACGTGCATTTGTATCACTGTTCCGATTACTGCGTTTACTCCCTTGTAATACAAACCAATAATAGCGATTTGAATCTATGATCGTCTGTTAAACAACTTTTATCCTAAGTTATGTAAAAATTCTGAAATTGATATGTTTAATTGGCAAGGTAAAATTATGAGGATTCGCAATCTTAATTTCACTATATTTAATTTACTTTTTTATTTAAAGTGAAATTCATCGGTACGTTTTCACTGCAAACAGACTATAATCCTATGTAAACTAACACCGATCTACACTTTTGCGAAACGATGATATACGATCGGGTTAATCGTCTGTTATAACAAGCCTGGGTTGCTGAAGACCATGCCTAACGTGAAACTTCAGGGGGCTTCGTATAACGTCATTAGGATAAAAAAGTATAAGATCGTGTCTTCAAAGCAAATATTGATATCACCCATAGGCGGATCAACGTAAGTGTTGGCGTTATTAACTTCATATACAACAGACATCGTCGATCACGGTTCTCAACATATTTCTTATAGAGTCATTCCTCATCCAACCAAATGGTAAAGTTCATTTCGTTCAAGGCAATTCTCAGATCTTTCATCTTAGGCCTAGATCCGATGATCCGATACACGCTAATAACTTTACTTGTGGTCATGGGGGATCTAGACCGTCTTTGATACGTTTAATAATGGTGTAGATATGCCTTCAGTGTGTCCCCCTACACATATTGAACTAACGTAACGTATGACAGCCTTGGAAGCAGTTCACACAGATATACGGTCAAGGAACTGGCTAACATATCTATATGGATTTGAATTGAAATGGCAAGCTAATAATGGTCGTTGTCTTTGACAGTCTTGCTCAACATTACATTGTAAGTCTATGTGCCAATAAATTGAAGGTGTTAGGTAGTCTATATAGAATTTTCTTAAAGCCTTGGCTCATCAATCAAAACTTCCGGGTTCGATTCCCCACATGGGTACAAGGTGTAAAGCACTTTGGAGTTCAGATGATATTGACTAATTACAAATAACACACAATCAGCCTGGTCACACGTAACGGGCAAAATGACACTGAACACTGGGCACTTTCGGTTACTTTCACACATACTGCACACATACTGACAGACATATCCCAATAAAACGTCATCAATTTGCAGCACGCACTCCGACATTAATCTATTATAACGCAAGCCAAACCAGATCAGGTTGATGAAATCGGTGATACTCCTCACCAATACGCCTCCCAAAAATAAGGCAATGAAGTAGTCCAAACGTCAATACAATACTCTAGCGACCCGATCACTGGCAACCCAAAACATGCCAATTCCTTCCACACATTGGACCTGAAATAGAAAACCCTCTTTCTCGAGATGCACAATACACCTTAGTTACGTGATCTGTCTCATTTGTCCATCTTCTTGGCTTTTTGTCAAGATGTGAGAACTGATACCGGTTTCGTTTGACGCATGCTTCAACCCATGAAACTTCATCGAGACATCATTGTTTTATGCATTTCAGAAGGAATAGAGAACGTTTCAAAATTGTCGGTAATATTATTGGATAAAATCCAAGTAATATAGGGACAAAAGACAGATGTGTTCTTCTGGCAATATGGTCAAGATATTAATTTTTCAAAAACAAAGAACAAATAAATCCAAGCATGAAAACTACCAAAACCACTAGGGAAGACATCAGTATTGATGTTTTCATGTCCTTTGATGTGATTGTTTCAGCGAGCTATTGTAAGCTAGCATTTCTCTTGAGGGATCCACGAACAGGACCAGGTTCTGCTGGAATACAATTATGTGATACACTGATATCAAATCCAAGATATTTCCTTATGGAATTCAGATAATAGTATTCCAAAACATAGAGCAATGCTTTAATCAAGAGTCAATCACAATACCACTCGCAGTTTCTCAGCATCTCTTTATCGTTGTAACACAACATTAAGCATGTTTCTTCATCAGTGACGTGGAACATCGCAGTTGGATTGAAAGGTACACGTTTTCTACTTCTATTATATTCTACCTCTTAAACTGTTATAATTGGAATATGTTCTGACATAAAACGACATAAGTCTTACTATCTGTACTCTGTTATATTAGTTATGGGTCATTCAATAAT
The DNA here is from genome assembly GCF_003918875.1 of Haliotis rubra. Lineage (NCBI taxonomy): Eukaryota > Metazoa > Mollusca > Gastropoda > Lepetellida > Haliotidae > Haliotis > Haliotis rubra. Next base: position 296,283 of record NW_025767537.1, read on the forward strand.
ATGATCGTGGTCGTTTAGAAGGCGGTGCATGTATATTCAAAGTCATTATTTTGGTATTACGTTGATATCAGATGAAACGTTGCATTTTCAACTTATGAGAGTGCATGTGGACTGCTTCAGTGTGTGCCAACATTGACTGTCACTTGCCTTGAAGTGCACGTGCATTCAGCTTTTTCCATTAACCTTTTCCGTGCAAATTTCATAGTATCTGAAAGTTGAAATATGGACTGCCATCAATGTCACATAGACAACAGCAACCTTTCACATTATCGGCGTTCTCGGAGCTATCGATGCTTGTAAGCATATATTCTGGTCAAAAATACCAACATGATCCGAAATCCGAAATGACACTGGGTATATGCCAACGCTCAAAGATTCCATTGTTTCAGAACAGAAGTCTATCTAGAAGAACGGTGGTACGATGCCACGGGACCTTTCTACAACAATGTACAAGCCACACATGGAGGTGTACGTTTGCTTCTAAATACGAATCGTTATGAAGAATGACATTTTATGGAAAGCACTCGTTTCTTTCTCCCATCTGAAAGAGTTCACACTCATCGTAAGTTTCACGATTTGGGTTTTCATGACAAAGAAATGAATTCTGGAACATTTTCTGCCAAAATAGCTTTTGGTGAACTTCCAAGTTTAGCGAAGTGTATAATTAGAAAGAGCAGCGGGCCTGTTTCAAACGAACTAATCAGTGAATTGCTTCTCGGAATTCGGAAATTGAATCAATGTGTCGGGAAATTAACACTTGTTCAAGATTACATTATTCAAGAGTCGCCAATGTAACACTTTAAGCAATGGTAATTTTTCCTGTGGTGTCTCTTCAATGAAGCTACATTAGATTGCCTCAGAAGATCTAAAGTATCCCATTGTAAGAAGAACGATTTAGTTGATACAATTTCAACAGAGAAAGTCCTGGAATAAATGCATTGCTACTAATACTCGATGCCTTGATGTTTCCTGCATGATCAATAATCAACGTCACCAAATCGACATTTTAACAACACTGTCACACCAGAGGTGGTAACAGTGCCCGGATGTTCGACTGGATGATTGAACTACTTGACTCTTCTAACGATGGCTTTACCTTGCATATAGATGTCACAGCAAACTCGTCAAGCAAACAATCTATATGTCGTTGACCATCTATCGGCCCTGGCAGAATTTTTGCAGGATGTAAATCGTCGTAACATTATGATGTACATTTTGTCGGGTGCACAATGTCATAAGACTCGTATTGTTCTAAAGGCGAGATGCACATTGCTGTAATACTGATTTAGGCATATTAAAAATCTACTTTTAACGCAAATCCAGGTGGAATTAACACGAATCCAGTCAGACCTCACATGAATATCTAGAAAGGCATTGCCACTCATCCAGTAGGCATCAACATACGTAAGTAGGCATGCGCACCCATCAATCGGCCTTTGGGCAGTTTGCACGACACTCAACACGTTCCTGAAAGTAATCAAACACCGTCCACAAGCGTTCTAGTGTGCATTCACAAGCATGAACTATGCCTTCACGTATCATATACGTTGGGAAGTGGATCCAGAAAGCCTTCCAAAGTTCTGGTAAGCAAGCATACACATCAAGCTGACCATCGTTCATATCAAACAGGTAGTCACACCCGTCAGGTAGACAATCTATATGGCCATCTATCTGCCCTGGCAGAATTTTGGGTGCACATCATTTGTTGTAATACTCAGACTCTCATTGGTGTATTCTTCTGATTTGGAAGATTTTAAGCCTATTTGAAATCTACTTTTTCTCAGCTACATATCTGCACCCGTAGCTCCGCGGCACGTTGAGGAGGAAATGACTTTCGCTCTTGATCTCAAACCTTGTGCCCCGGTTGATTACCGTGTCATGTTTTTGTAATTTTTGTAATTTCCTTTGATTTGTTGGTGGTAGGTTTATTGACATCAACCATATCAGTATGTTTTAGGATTGATCAATGGATGCTTGAGTAGGATGAGCACTGTAAGTGAAAATGAAAAGCTTTTACAATGCTAATTACAGTCATAATTCGGATTGACAGCTTAATGTGTGATAAATGATTAGCCCAAACTGACGCTTAAACACAGACGTTTGAATGGGTGCTTCAGTATAATTTACAGTGTAAAAGAATGACGATAGGTTTAACGTTTCTATTTGCAGGTATATCACGCATTGACAGCTTAATGTGGAAGTAAGGTGTAGCTTGAAAGGACAATTGTCAGAACATGCCATTTTCAGATACTTCAAGCAGTGAACAAAAATAATACGACAGTAACCAAGGAAATACCTGGGACTTCAACTCCTGATGACCAAATCCCATCCACATCGATTCTCGGCGCCTGAGATTCTGTACCATGAGGCCTTTTGTACTTCTCTTATATGGCAGAAAGGTGAGCCTATAGTGCCCCACACATGGCACAAAATGTATTCTCGATGATAAACATGTATAAAACAGAACAAAACAGCTTGTTTATAATGTTGATCGGTGAAGTTGATGTATCGAAGAACTCATCCGGGATCATGTCAAAACAAAAATGTGATGCTTAATAACCTCAAGGGCTTTCAAGCAGACCGAGACTGATGTGAGTCAATTACGGTCCTCATGTATTGGATCAAAAGTAAGGCAACATTCTCTTATGGATAACACCACACACTTCCCTTAGTATTTCAAATTCAGCCAACAGGATATGAAATATTAACTGTGTAATTACTTGTACAAAGCAGCTTGCAAATTGTGAGATTCAATTAGATTAAATTCGAAGGAAACTTCAATTAGGCTAATGTTTAGACTTGGGGAACCACTGTTGTACCATTATGTGTAATTGTCTGCTACTTAGTTGTAAAATGCATAAAATGTTACAGTGGTTCTTCGCCACAATTGATGTTCACTGTAAACGTATCATTGACTGTGGGATGCTTCGCAAATACCACAGCATCGCAGCTAACACAATATAGGATGAATAACTTTGCTGGCAGAATGTCTTCAGATAGATATTTATCAATGAGTTAAACCTCTTTTATTACCAGTCAATACTAAATCTGCTGAATCTTATTCCTAATCACAGATGTTCGTTTCATTGGACCGCAGCATATCACCATTTTACCTTATGTTTTCATATTCACTTCCTTCAACAGACAATTCCTATTCTGCACCTTACGGCCACCATATAGGTGGAATATTGTTGAGTGCGGCGTAAAATTAAACTCACTTGCTCGGTGCACCTTACAGAAAGCTCAAAACGATATTGCAAACCCGGGTCATTGTTTCACCTGTGGGATACTTATTCTATTGTGGCTGAGCAACTTGACACATTTTCAATTGATTTCATTTTTTTAAAAAAGTGGCGTCACAATTTAATTAAACACCTTCTCTTGCTCCAACCCCTGCTCATAACTCAGCGAGATGCCAAACGCACGTCAGTACTGTGTGTGGTTAATGTGGACGTTGGGCATTTATTCTTTGAGAATAGCAACTTTGTGTTGGATAAATTTGAAAAGCAATCGATGTCTTCTTGTCAGCTTTTAAGACGCTACGGATGAACACGATACACAATGTGTGACCTTTCAACTGTTGAAGGAATTACTTTCAAACGAGTGACACTTGGTCTCATACGTTTCTATTGGTGATGAAAGTGGAGCTGTTCAATGGCAATGTTTTTTCTATGTGTATGATATGTTTAGCAATGGTAGCTATGTATTTAAAACCAGTGTGTTCCAAGTGGCATTTTCCGGAGTGCGGAAGGTCGCGGGTTCGATGCCCGCCCGCGTCATACCAAAAGACGTTAAAATATGGTACTTGTTGGTCCCTGCCTGGCGCTCGGCATTAATGGGTACAACAAGGACTGGTAGGCTCAGAGTCAGTATAATGTGTCTGAGTGGGGTATTCATGCTTACTGCGGCATGGTATCTCAGTGGGCTAGCACTATAAAACCAGCCTCAGTCTGGGCTAATACAAGCAGCCGCATATACACATACACACGCAATGACGTCGTATGAGCGAAATATTTTCAAGCACGACGTTAAACCCAATTTCACCTCACTTCCAAGTGGCATTGTGAAACATGTTTCTTGTGGTGATGTGTGGTCTTGTGCATAGAGCCCAGGTCACAAAGCAACTGAAGTTAAGCAACGCTGGTCACGGAGAGTCTTTGGATGAGTGACCGTTTTGGTCAGCTTGACTCCTGATAATTTCTATGACTTCTATATGGCCCCACAACGAATCACCTATGTGGTCACACCTTAGGCAAGTGAGTTTGTTCAAAATTGCCTCTGTTCACCAAGCTGAATATTGGTACCCGGTGGGATAAGTCAAATGACTATATTAACCTTCTAACCACTCACGGACTCACGGACAGTTTGGGCTATCCGGGATAATAACGTCCAGCATGTTGTATGCGCTTAGATCATGTCTTGCGGCGTGGAGTTCATGTCTGTATAAGTGGCCTTGTTATTATAACCCATTACCTAGATTTTAACTATTTTCAAGATGGTTTACCCAAACCGTATCAGTACAGTAGTAATTTAATCAGTATAAGCATTAGGAATACATTCCGTCCCTCAAAGAAAAATGCAATGGGTTTAGCTTTACCAAACATGTCCAACTGGTGTAGAAGCATGATTAGTTTATGTCAAATTCGTCCAATGCGTTTTATCTAAGGGATAACTATCTCAGTTAAAGAAGCAGGTTGATTTCACGCCACTTCCACTCCACTTATGCCAGTAATATCGCGACAGAAATGGGGCACACAATGTACCCATGGCGGGAATCGAACTCCTGGCTAAGCGTGACGAGGAACGCTGTAATAATTAAGTTGCCGCACCACCCCTTAGTGTAACGAAATGTAGATACAACGATGATCAAGTCACAGACATCGACTGAAAATTTGAGATAATAAATCAGGTTATTTGTCAATAAATTTCATTGAAATAACTCATTCTTGTCATAAGAGGCAACTAACGGAATCGGGTAGTCAGGCTAGCTGACTTGGTTGACACATATCATCGTATCCCGAAAGCGTAGATCGATGCTCCTGCTCTGGATCTCTGGACCGTCTCGTCCAGACTCGATTATTTACAAACAGCCGCCATTGGAATATTGCTGAGTGTGGCGTTAGTCGACAACCAACCAACTAATGTCGTTGATAACAGCACAACAATCAAATCAGTACATTCAAGGTAAATGACGATCACCTGTTAAAGTCATTCCATACTTAAACTAGCACCGATCTACACTATTACGAAACAAGAGAACACGATCCCGTTAATCGCCTGTTATAATAAGCATGGGTTGCTGATTACCATTTCTAACGCGGAACTTCAGGGGGCTAAACAGTCATAAGGCTCAACATTTATAAGAATGTTTCTTCATTCCACATCCAGCCAAATGGTAAAGTTCATTTCGTTCAAGGCAATCTTTCAGGTCGTTCATGTTACATCTTGATCCGATGTTCCGAAACACACTAATGACTTTACTTGAGGTCCTTGGGGATATCAACCGTCTTTGATACGTTTAATAATGGTGTATATCTGCCTTGAGCGTGTCCTCCTACACATACTGAACTAATGTGTAATCTTTGACAGCTTTGAAAGCAGTTCACGCAAATGTAGTGTCAAGAAATTGGCTAACAAATCTCTATGGATTTGAATCGAAATGGCAAGCAGATAATGTTCGTTTACTTTACCAGTCCTGCTTGATTGACAGTAATTGTATTGCAAAACTATGTGCCATGGTACCAATACATTATAGGCATTAGAGTAGCCTATATTAAATTTGCTTAAAGCCTTGGCTCATCAATCTAAATTTCCGGGTTCAATCCCCACATGGGTAAAAAGTGTAATGCAGAGTGGAGTTAAGGTGACTTTGACTGTTTACTGTGCTCTCTCTATTTTTTGTACACATGACAGATGATACATGACAGAACGGACATACTAAACTAATATGTGGAGACCATTTCTAATGTCCGTCACTGTGATGGTGCTGGAATGCTACTAAGACTCTCTTTCCCCACTCTATTACAAAGTACAGAACATTTATAATGACCACAGAATAGTTTCTTACTTTAAATTGAAATCCAATGCGATAATCGCTTGTAATCGCGGCCACAGATAGATAGATAAATGAGCACCATGCCACCGACTCTGACACAATGACACACAATAAGTCTTGTCACACTTATCTGGCAAACTGGCACTGAAAACTAAGAACCTACGGTTACCCTCTAGGACCACGGCATGTAGTTCACACATACTGACAGACATATGACAATACAACGTCATCAATTTGCACTACTACATTAATCCGTTTTAACGCGAGCCAAACCAGATCCGGTTGATGAAATCGGTGATACTTCTCCCCAATAAATCATGTCTCGACAAAACAAGGCAATGAAATAGTCCAAGCGTCAATGCATTTCTCTCGCGATCCAAACACTGGCAACCCAAAACGCGCCAATTTTTCCACAAATTGGAACAGGAATAGAAAACCCTCTTTCCCGAGATGCGCAATACAACTTAGTCACATGATCTGTCTCACTTCTCCATCCACTTGGCTTTTTGTCAAGATGCTGCAAACTGATATCCCTTTCAATGGACATATGCGCAACCCCATGAGACACTTACAAGACAGTGTTGTTTTATGTACCGAAACTGGTTCCAGATCTTATAAAGAGGCCGCCCACATGTACGTAGGATGTCTAGCTAGTCTCAATGGAGATAAACATCTCCTGGATGCGTGTCCGTGTTATAAACATTTAATCAATGTGCATCAGATGTGTTTCAGTAAGAAATGAGAATGTCATGATCATCATTCAAAAACACAAAGTAGTGCTTTAATGAAGTGAGTAAATCACAACCACCAATCCCAGTATCTCACCATGGCTTGTTATAACAATATGTTAACGTGTTCTTTGTCAGTGACGTGGAATGTCGAAGTTAGATTGAAAGGTATTCCACTTCTATATTCTATTCCCTAAAACTTTATAATTGGAATATGTTCCGACATAAAACAACTAAATTCGTATTGGTCACTCAATAATATGACAGTCTGAGAGATTGTTTAGAAGGTCGTGAATGCATACTCAGCGTCCTTATTTTGGCAGCACGGTCATATCCTATTTACAACTTCTAATATAAGAGTACATCTGGAAAGCTCCTTTTTCTGCCCACATTGACTGTCACTTGCCGTGAATTACATGTGCACTCAGCTTTTTAGATTAACCCTTTTCTTGCAAATGTCATGGTTTCTGAAAGTCGTTACCTTTCCAGCTTTATGTGGACTGCCATCAATGTGGCATAGACACCACAATCTGTTCCTCAACTTTTAATCACATTGCCTACATTATCGGAGCTGTCTCGACTAGCATATTTTCATGTTTGAAAATACCAACAAATTTCTTCCGAAATGGCATTGGGTATATCACCACGCTCAAAGATTTCATTATTTGTTTTCAAGTCATAACAGAAGTCTATCTAGAAGAACGGTGGCGCAATGCAAAGTGACCATTTTACAACAATGGACAAGATATACATGAAGGTGTCTGTGTTTTTTTTATATATGAATCGTTACGAAGAATGTCATTTTCTGGGAAATACTCATCTCTTTCTCTCATCTGGCTTTTCATGACCACGACGTCAGTTTGTAAGATCATTTCGACAATGAATCATGTCCCTGTTATGAAAAGGTTGTATCATATGATTATGTCGAATGCAGAAGAGGGTCATACTACAATTGAGAATGAATGGAAATGAATTCTGGAACATACAGCGCCAAATTAACTTTTGGTAAATTCCAAGGTTAGTGAAGTGTATAATCATGTAGAGCAGCGGGCCTGTTTCAAACGAACTAATCAGTGAATTGCTTCTCTAAATTCCGAAATTGAATCAACGTGTCGGAAAATTAACACTTCTTCAAGATTACTTTATTCAAGAGCCGCCATTGTCACACTTTAAGTAATGGTATTTTTTACTGTGTTTTCTCTTCAATGAAGCTATATTAGATTGTTTCAGGAGATCTAAAGCAGCCGATTGTTAGAAGAACGATTTAGTTGATATACTCAACTGAGAAAGTTCTGGAGTAAATGCATTATGGACACACAATGCATGATGCTTCCTGCATGGTCGGTAATCAACATGAGCACATTACCTTGATTGATGTCATTTTGACAACACTGTCACAGCTGAGGTGGCTACAGCGCCAAGTGTTCGACTGGATCATTAAACTACTTGATTCTGCTGACGATGTATTTATCCTGCACATAAACGACATGCGTTTCGGGCATATATCCATCAGTCTTGAACATGTTTGTTTATCGTTAACACACTTCTAGATGGCATGAATACATCTCTATTGGGCATAAACACAAAACCAGTAGGTATTAACACACATTAAGTAGTTATTCTCACACATCAATAGCCCTTCGAACAGTTCCAAGTTGTAATCGTGCATCCGACTTAACACGTTTTGGAGGTATTCAAGCACATCAAATACAACTGCAAGCGTTTTAGTGTGCATTCACACTCACGAACTAGATCTTCACGTATGACATAGGTAGTGAACTGGATCCAGCATGCCTTCACACGTTCTCGTACTCATTCACACACATCAAAGTGACCATCGCTCATAACAAGTAGGTTGTTTCACAAATAATTACACACATCCATGACATCCATTTATTGTCAACCAGTGGAATCGCAGTGTTGTTTTGGTTATGCTTTCGCAGAATTTGGCCACGGTGTACATCGTTGTAAAATTAAGATTTACATTGTTGTCCGATGTATATTATTATAAAAAACTAAGAGGCATGTTGTTTTAAAGGTCAGATGCACATTAATTAAATAGTCGGTAATACTATTTAGACACTCATTTTGGTATTTTTTTTCCATTTGAAAATTACAACATATTTCAAGTCAACGCTTTGAGTATACCACAAACCGCCTCTCTCAGCTTCTGTTCTGGTAGCTCCTCGGTACCTTGAGCTGAAACTGGGCTTAAAGTAACGTGGCAGTTTAATACACTTTTCATGTATTCTTCTCATTCGAAAAGATTTTCAACATACTAGAATGTACATTTTTTAGACAAACCGTAAATGGATTTTCACAGGAACATGTGTGTAGTAGCACCTCCGCGGCAGGAGTAGGAAATGGATTTCGCTCCATCAGTATGGGGTAAACGAGGAAATCTCACGAATTCCTTAATAATTAACGACACCACTGGAATCCTGGTCTTGACTTAAGGCTGCCCGCAAAAAGCCAAACTGTTTGATCTCGTGGGTGTTAAGTCAAATGGACAAATTGTCGTAGTATTCATATGCATTTAACAAGTGCGCTCAAAATTCACCATGTTAAGATCTTACTTTGCCTCCATATGCAACCAATATTTATGCCTGGTCTTTGTAAAGTACCCAAGTGTTTCTTAAATAATGTGATTTAATTCGTTGTGGGTAGGTGTATTAGCACAATATCAGTATCCTGTAGCACTGACGGTGGTGCTTGAATGAATGATGACGGGTTTGGCATTGTTCCATGGAGAGAAAGCTTAATATGGACGTCATCGACGTTTGCCATTTTGGTAAAAACCTCAAACCGTCTACCTACAAATCTACGACAATAATCAAGGAAAGAGCTGGGACTTCAAACGCGTGATGGAAGGATCCAATCCTCGTGGGTTCTCGGTGCCTGAGATTCTCGCACCAAGAGGGCTATAGGAGATAGTACTTCTTTTATATCGCAAAAAGGTGAGCCTATCTTGACCAATACACATGGTATAAAATGTATAAATCAACATTTATTAAACAACACACAGATTAACCATATTGGTAGCTTATAATACAGTTTGTGCTGTGGTCAAGGAGCTGTTGTTAATTCAGAAATACTTTGATGTATTATATAATGCCGTTTTGCGATGTGTATCGAAGAACTGATAAAAACAAACATGTTGTGCTTGAATAACCTTACGGGGATTTCCAAGCAGCATACGACTTGTGTGAAGATTAGGATTCAGACTTTTGGGATTAAAAGTAAAGTAACATTTCTCTCATGGATAACATCACACACTTCCCTCTGTATGGAAACGTCTGTGTACAGGGTACGAAATATCAAATCTGTAATTAATCATTCAAAGCAAGCTAGGAAATTTGGAGACCCAGTTAGAGTAAATTCGCTGGTAACTTCATTTAGACCTACTTTTAGAGTAAGGGCACCACTGTCTTACCCTATGTGTAATTGTCTGCTACATAATTGTAAAAGGCATAAATATCTCATGATGGTTCTTCGCTACAAATGATGTTGGCTGCAAATGTGTCATTAACTGTTGGATGCTTATACCACAACATTCCAGTTGATATAGGACGAACGATCTTCGGACAGATATTTACGAGCACTTGACGAGCTACAGTTGAGATCTCTTTGGCTACATTTCTCTGCGCTTGTTCGACTGCAGTTGTCAGCATCAGTTCGGGGTAACACAAGGGAATTCTGTTTTACCAATGTTATTCTTAGTGAATAGTACATCTGGTGAATCTTATTCCAAATTACAACTATCACAAATCACCGTATTACCTAACGTTCTCATATTCACTTCCTTGGACATAAATTACCTATTCTGCAACTTACAGAAAGCTGAATGATTGTAACTCTCCGGGTCATTGTTTACCCTGTGGGACACTTATTCTGTCGTGAATCCCTGCCCATAAGTTTGTCAGGTACCACACATACGTCAGTATTGGTTAAAGTAGATCTGGGGGGTTTACTCAGAGAAATCTGAAAAACAGCCAATGTCATTTTGACAACGTTTAACGCGCTACAGATGAACACGACAGACAGTGTTTGATCTTTCACTGGTGGAAGGAATTACTTTTAAGCGATGAATACTTTGTTCATACGTATCTCCTGTCGATGAAAGGGTAATTGTGGAGAGGTTCAATGTTTTATAGTTAGTCATTATTTTATTGGCCAATTGGAGTATAGCATTATAAATGTACATACAATGAATCTCAAACTACAATAGGGATGAATTTAGTAAATACATTTGCGTATCCGTCTCTCAGAGAATGATGAAATGAGTAAAGCTTCATCAACTGGCTACGACGCAGTTAAAAGAATCAGGGCGACGGGGAACGATTTAATCAATGGGCTATCGCACCCACCCTTAGTGTAATTACATGTTAATACAATACCTTACACATGATTATGTGAAAGGCATCGACCGAAAATGTCCAATGATCATACATCAAGTTATTTCTCAATTAATTTCGTTCGGAACAGCACAAACAGTCAAATAAGTATACTCAAGGTAAATCACCAGGGTCAATTTTCAACGTTTAGTTAACCCATACTTAAACTACACTACTGGTGTACGATCCGTTTAATCGTGTGTTATAACAAGCCGAAGACCATTTCTAACGCAGAACTTTAGGAGTTTTGTATAGTCATAAGGATAAATATTTAATAAGAATGTGTCTTCAAAGCAGATATTGATATCAGCCACAGGCTAATCCACGTCCGCGTTGGCGTTATTAACTTCATATACAACAGACATCGTCGACGACGATTAAAAACATTATTATATAGAGTCATTCCTCAACCAAGCAAATGGTAAAGTTCATTTCGTTCAAGGCAATTCCCATTTCTTTCATGTTATGTCTAGATCTGATGATCCGATGCTCGTTAATAACTTTACTTGAGTTCCTTGGAGATATCGACCGTCTTTGATATGTGTAATAATGGTGTAGATATGCCTTGAGTGTGTCCTCCTATACATACTGACTAATGTGTAATCTCAGACAGCTTTGAAAGCAGTTCACGCAAATGTAGTGTCAAGAAATTGGCTAACATATCTGTATGGATTTGAATCGAAATGGCAAGCGAATCACGGTCATTGACTTCGGCAGTCTTCCTTGATTTACATAATCGTAATGTACATTAAACTAAATGCGTCAGAGCAGCCTAGAAAGTTTGTGTATAAAGCCTTCACTCACCAGTCCCAGGTACCAGTTTCGACATGGGTACAAAGCGTAAAGCACTGTAGAGTTAAGGTAACCTCCACTATTTACTGTGCTCTGTTTATTGCTCTCTTGGTCGATGGTCTCTAAAAACATACATTCTAAACTATGACAATATGTGCAGCCATTTTCGATGTCTTTTGTTGTGATAGTGCTGGAATACAACTAAACCTCCCTTCACCCATACTTACAAGTGAAGAACATGTATCATGACCACGGTTTGGTTATTGTCTCGTTGGCATTTCTGTGTCCTTATCACAACACCTTGTCTTGGCATCCTACCAGGGCAGTTGTTGTAGGCGTAAGGAAGTATACCACTCCAACAATCGCTGTGACTTATATATTAAGTAAAGCAGGACCTTTGTTCCCGTTGATAGTGAAAATAAACGGATTGTTTGATGGTGTTCAGTAGATATATGGTTTATTGCATACAGCTGGGTAAAGATTACTTTTCTGAATAAAAGTATGCTCCCTTTTGTATGTAAAACATCAACGCCAGAGATCACAGCCACCCTCGATCATCCGCCTGTACAGATTCCATTTGGCGTCAAAGCAAATTAAAATGGCTGTGAAAATAACATGAATGGATCACTGAGAATCATGATACACCGGAAGCACCCCTAAATCTAACAATGAGCATAAAATGTAGGTGTTTGTTCCTGAATGCTTGTTGTTGTCATATATCTAGACGATGTGTAAACCTTCCACACTGGACCAGGAAAATCAGTTAGCGATAGAATGAGCAGCCTGGTCACACTTAACTGGCAAACTGTCACAGAAAAGTAAGAACCTTCGGTAACCCTCTGGGAACACAGCTTGTACTGCAGATCTACTGACAATAGTGACATATCACAATACAGCGTCACAACATTGCTGCACGCACTACGACGTTAATCTGTTTCAACGTATGCCCAACCAGATCCGGTTGATGAAGTCAGTGATACTTCTGTCCAATAAATCACGCCTCGGCAAAGTTAGGCAATGAAATAGTCAAAACGTCAATACATTTCTCTCGCGACCCAAACATTGGCAACCCAAACTATACCAATTCCTAGCTCAAATTGGAGCAGGAATATAAAACTCTCTTTCCCGAGAAGCGCAATACATCTTAGTCACGTGACCTGTCTCACTTTTCCATTTCTCTTGGCTGTTTATCAAGATGCTGCAAACTGATATTCCGTTCAATGGACGTATGCGCAATCCCAGGAGACTTCTACGAGACAGTGCTGTACAGTACTGTTTTATGCATTGAAACTGGTTTCAGACCTTTTAAAGAACTGATACCGGTTTCAATGGACGTATGCTCAATCCCATGACACACTTACGAGACAGTGTTGTTTTATGTACTGAAACGGGTTCCAGATCTTATAAAGAGGCCGCCCACATGTAGGTATGGGGTCTAGTCTCAAGGGAGGTAGACATCACCTGGGATGCATGGCCATTAACATTCAAAGTGCATCAATCAGATGTGTTTCAGAAGGAATATTATTGTCAGTACTATTATTGTATGAAATCCAAGTACTATAGGGACAAAAGACTGATCTGTACTTCCGGCAATATGGTCAACAAATAAAAAAAAATAAAAACAGACAAATAGGTAATTCATTAAAAGGCCATGGGTCCATGATACAAAAATAGGTTCCATTCATTGAAGTAATTATGTTTCTCTGTTGGACTTTATATAAATATAGACATGAGTTATAGGTATCCATGATTTCCTGATGAAACACTTTCGATAAAATATGTTACCGTGAGGGACTTGATATATAATTCTTTAAGATACATATTTCAAATGATGAAGTAACGCTCACGTACAATCAATATATGAAATTCATCTTCAACAAAAATCTCTCTTTCGATACACTATTTACATAGCCGTTCAATTATGTTCCAAAATCGACTGCTGGTTTAAACCTACTTGGACATAGTCTCGGATGTACAGGGAAGGGAGTGTAAGATATACATGTAACATATATTTGAAATGCTTATAATAGAAGGACTCAGATGAACTGTTGACAGAAGTATCATGAGTGTTGAAGGTTGTCAAATAATCTTTGTTTAAAAAGGTGACTGAATATCTTCTTATTAACCACGTACATCCAATATATGAAGTTATGAAAAATGGGTTAGTCCACTGCTCAGCATTAATTACCTAAGAGGGCTGCAATAACTGGTTTACTGTTCTTCAAACAAAATTCAAAACAACTTTGGGTTCTCCTTGAGGCTAACGGCGTTTTTTTCTTTGTTCTTCAAAAATAATAACAAAACAAAAAACAAATATATCCGAGCATGAAAACTACCAAACCCACGAGGGAAGACACCAGTATTGACGTTTTCATTTTATTTGATGTTATTGTTTCAGGGAACTATTGCTAGCTGGCATTTCACTTAAGGGACCTATGATCAGGGCCAGTTTCTGCTGGATTGAAATTATATGATACACTGAACCCAAAATCCAAGGTATTCCTTATTCCTTACGGAATTCAGAATAAAGTAGTCAAAAACACAAAGAAGTGATTTAATCAACAGAGTCAATCACAATGCCACTCGCAGTTTCTTACCATCTCTTTGTGGTTGTAACTCAACATTAAGGACGTTAACGGTTTTTTTGTCAGTGACGTTGAGCGTCGCAGTTGGATTGAAAGGTATTCTGCTTTTATATTCAATTACATTCTGCTTCCTAAAACGTTATAATTGAACATGTTCTGACGTAAAACGACATAAGTCTTACTAACGGTGCATTCAATAATGTTATAGCCTGCAGAGGTTGCTTAGGAGGTGGCGCATGTATACTCAGCGTCATTATTCTAGCATCACGTCGATATCAGATGATAGGTCGCATTTTGAACTTCTGAGAGTGCATCTGGAATGCTCCAGTTTATGCCCACATTGACTGTCCCGTGAATTACACGTCCAATTAGCTTTTTAAATATCACCCCTTTTCTTGCAAATTTTATAGTTTCTGAAAGTCGTTACTTTTCGTGCTTTATGTCATCAATGGGACATGGACATCAACAACCTGTTCCTCAACATCTAACCACATTGTCTGCATTCTCGGAGATGTCGATGCTTGTTAGCATATGTTCATGTTTAAAACATCAACATGATCATTCCGATATGACACCGAGTATATGCCCACTCTCAAAGATTCCATTCATTCTCATACCAGAAGTGTATGTAGAAGAACGGTGATACAATGCAACATGACCTTTCTACAGCAATGTACAAGATACACATCAAGATGTATGGGGTTTCTTTTAAATATGAAACGTTACGAAGTATTCTGGGAAGCGCTCATTTCTTTCTCCCATCTGAATGAGTTCACACTCATCGTAAGTTTCACGATTTGGGTTTTGATGACCACAAGTATGAATTCTAGAACATTTATCGTTAAATGAACCTTTCGTGAATTTCCAAGGTTATTGGAGTGTATAAATTGAAAAGAGCAGCGTGCCTGTTTCAAACGAACTAATCAGTGAATTGCTTCTCGGAATTCGGAAATTGAATTAACGTGTCGGGAAATTAACACTTGTTCAAGATTACTTTATTCCAAGGCCGCCATTGTAACACTTTAAGTGATGGTATTTTTACCTGTGGTACTTCTTCAATGAAGCTACATTAGATTGTTTCAGACGATCTAAAGCAGCCGACTTTTAGAAGAACGATTTACTTGATATACTCAACAGAGAAAGTCCTGGAATAAATGCATTACTGATACTCAATTCCTTGATGTTTCCTGAATGGTCGGTAATCAACGTGGACAAATTAACTTGATTAACGTCATCTTAACAACACAGTCACACCTGGGGTGGCAAGAGCGCCCTGATGATCGACTGGATGATTGCACGACTCTCGACAATGTATTTTCCTTGCACATTGACGGCATGCGTTGAGGGCATATATCCATCAGTCTTGAACATGCTAACACACATCTACATGGCATGAATACATCTCTATTAGGCATTAACACAAATCCAGAAGGTATTAACACACATCAAGTAGTTGTTCCCACACATCAATAGCCCTTGTAATCTTAAATCCGACTTAACACGTTCCTAAAAGGTATCGAAATACATCAAGCGTTGAGCGTGTATTCATACTCATGAACCACATCTGTATCACAAAGGCAGTGAACCGGATCTAGAAGGCCATCATTCATTCACATCAAATTTACCATCGCTCATATCAAGTAGGTAGTCACACTCGTCTCATAGATAATTATACACATCTAGGCTACCCATCTGTTGTCAACCAATGGATCGTCAGTGTCGACTTTAGCCTTTAGACTGCAGTTCCAATTGTAATCTTAAATCCGACTTAACACGTTCCTGGAGGTATTCAAGCACATCAAATACGACTGCCAGCGTGTTAGTGTGCATTCACACTCACGAACTAGGCCTTCACGTATCACATAGGTAGTGAACTGGGTCCAGAATGCCTCCACACGTTCTTGTAGTCATTCATACACACCAAAGTGACCATCGCCCATATCAAGTAGTTTGTATCACAAATAAATACACACATCCATGCCATCCATTTCTTGTCAACCAGTGGATTCGCAGTGTTGGGGTGTTATGCGTTCCTAGAATTTCGGCAGGTGTACATCGCTGTAAAATTAAGATGTACATTGTGGTTGAAGTCCGATGTGTATTGTTATAAAACACAGATGCATGTTGTTCTAAAGGTCAGATGCATATTTAGGAGATAAACATACTGTGTTGGAAACTCAGAGGTATATAACGAAATTATAATAGCTCTAAATTTGATTTAAAACCGAACGCGTAGCGTGAAGTTTTTAAATGAAAAAAATAGAGCTTTTATAGTTTCGTTATAAACCTCTGATTTTCCAACACAGTACGTTTATCTTCATTCTACCCATTCTACCATAACCGCGTTATTAAGATTTGAAAAAATACATACTGTGTTGGAAAATCAGAGGAATATAACGTGATCATATGCCTCTGAATAACGTTGATTAACCAATTACAATCCAGTATTTTTTGAAGTTATGGTAGAAGGCTGTAATACTCTTTTCACTCGAAACTTTGAATATATTTGAAATCAACGTTTTCATTATGCCACAAAACACCTCTCTCAGATGCATGAATGTTCTGGTAGCTCCGCGATACGTTGTGCTGAACATTGGGTCTGAAGGTTAACAGTAACATGGCAGTTAAGTACCCTCTTCACGTATTTTCCTGATTCCAAAATTTTCAACTGGAATCCATATTTTTGAAACAAACCGACAAAAGACTTCTACAGGAACATGTCTGTAGTAGCAGCTCCGCATGTTGAGTAGGAAATGGATTTCGCTCCACCAGCATTGGCTAAACGAGGAAATCTCACGAATTCCTTAATAATTAACGACACCACTGGAATAGTAGTCTTGACTTAAGGCTGCCCGCAAAGAACCAAACTGTTTGATCTCGTTGGTGTTAAATCAGATGGCCGACTTTCACCAATACGGATAAAGTCTTCCAAATTGCCGTAGCATTCATGTGTATTGTACAAGTGCGCTCCAAATTCACCACGTTAACATCTTAATTTGTCTCCATTTCCAACTAGTATTTATGCCTGATCTTGTGAAGTACCCTAACAGCGGCAGTCAAAATATTGCTTAAACAATTTGATTTGATTTGCTGGACGTAGGTGCATTAGCATCAACCATATCAGTGTGTTGTAAGATTTATCATTTGGTGATTGAATGAATTTTTACAGTTTAAATGAACGATGATGGATTTGGCATTGCTACTGGCAGCTATTTCACGAAGGGAAAGCTCAATGTGGAAGGAAGCTGTAGTTGAAAATGACGCTTGTCATCCACGTTTACCAGTTTGGTGAAAACCCCGACCAGTGTCCTGGTCTACGACGATAATAGTCAAGGAAATCGCTGGAACTTCAAACACTTGATGGAAGAATCCAATCTACTTGGCTTTTCGGTTCCTTAGATTCTCGTATCCAGAGGGCTATTGTGAAAGTACTTGTCTTATCTCGCAAAAAGGTAAGCCTATCCTGACCCACAAACATGGCATAAAATATATCACTAAACATTTATTAAACAACTCAAAACAGATTAACCATAATGATAGTTTAAAATGCCGCTTGTTGTGTTGTCAACGAGCTGCTGTTAATTGAGAAATAACTTGATGTGTGACATAATGCCATTTGGTGAAGTTTGGTGCATCAAAGAACTGATCAAAACAAAAACGTTATGTTCAAGTATCCTTAAGGGAATTTTAAAGCAAACCAAGACTGATGTTCAATTTAAGGTCCTCATGTTTTTGATCAAAAGTAAGGTAACATTTCTCTCATGGATAACATCACACACTTCCCTCACTATGTAAACTTCGGTGTACAGGGTACGAAATATCAAATGTGTAATTAATCATTCAAAGCAAGTTTACAAATTATCGGATGCAATTAGAGTAAATTCGCTGGTAACTTCATTTAAACCTATTTTAGAGTAAGGGCACCGCTGTCTTACCGTATGTGTAATTGTCTGCTACATAGTTGTAAAAATGCATAAATATTTTATGATGGCTCTTCGCTACAAATGATGTTGGCTGTAAATGTATCATCAACTACTGGCTGCTTCTCAAATACCACCACATCCCAGTTGAAATGGGACGAATGATCTTCGGACAGATATTTACGAGCCCTTGACGAGCTACATATTGGATCGCCGTGGCTACAGATTTTCTGGCCTTGTTCGACTGCAATTGTCAGCATCAGTTCGGGGTACCACAAGGGAATTCTGTTTCACCAGTGTTATTACCAATTTACATATGTCACATTCATTTGCGTAACGAATCACCGTATTACCTAATGTTTTCGTATTCACTTCCTTGGACAGACATGACCTACTCTGCATCTTACAGAAAGCTGAATGAGATACTGTAACTCCGGGTCATTGTTTCTCCTGTGGGAGACTTATTCCATCGCGATTGAGTAACTTGGCACATTTTCAATTGAATTCTTCAAAAAAGTGGCGTAACAATTTAATCAAAGGACCAGCTCTAGCTCTAATCCCTGCCCATAATTTTGTCAGATGCCACACATACGTCAGTATTGGCTAAAGTAGATGTAGGTTTTTACTCAGAGAAATTTGAAGAGCAATCGATGCCATTTTGACAACGTTTTAAGACGCTACAGATGAACACGACAGACAATGTTTGACCTTTCAAGTAGGGAAGGAATAAATTATTACTATCAAGCGATGGACACTTTTTGCACACCTTCCTTCTATCGATGAAAGCGTTACAGTGGAGAGGTGAATGGCAATGTTTTATGGTAAATAAGTATTTCATTGACCAATGGGAGTTACAACATTATGGATTTACATACAATGAATCTCAAACCATAATAGTAAAGTTTTGAGGGAATTAGTGAATACATTTGCGTTCCCGTCACTCAAAGAGTGATGAAATGAATTAAGCTTCACAAAACATGACCGTCTGACGAAGAAGCAGTTAGAAGAATCATGGTCAGTTAAAATCTTAATCGAGGGTTTAATCCTCGACGTAAATATCACAGTTTAAACCATAAGTAGGTTCATGAGTATGCTTCAGCAATATTCTAATCTCGAAAATCTCGAAGCCAGAAAAGGACCACACATTGTAACCATGACGGGAAGCGAACTCCTGTCTTCACGTGACAAGGAACGCTTTAACCACTGAGCTACCTCACCTATCCTAAATATAACTACATAGAGAATACTACACGAGGTCTCATTACATACGAATAATACGAAACGAGTGTCCTTCCTATGGTATCTGACCGAGCGAATGCGAGGTTAGATAACATAGGAAGGTCACGAGTTTCGTATAATTCGTATATAATGAGACCGAGTGTGGTATTTTAATTATTACCCACGTCTTACATGCATTAAATTGACAAAATAGCGTATTTTGTTATTTTTGTGTTTCACACCGAAACCGGTTTCATAAAGAGGTTGCGGAAGAGTTTTGTACTGTAGTACAATATTTGCATGACGTCACACTGTAATGACGTCACTGCCTTGGTAACAGACGTCACGATGCATGTCAGTTGCAATCGCCTCGTACAGCCTCCTACAGTAAACTACTCCGCAGCACCCCGTGTCTTGGTTTGCAGTTGCTTCATTCGGCTAACCCCACCGGTGGAAACATTCCGCTTATGTTTTTCGACGGATATAATGTCTCAGTTCGACTCACAATTAAACAGCGACACGGCAACGTTCGCAATGTTTATATTCCCACAATGCATTTAAGTTATGGAATGAATGAATTCACGTGTTTGTTATGAATGAAAAAATAGTTACGTCAGAATGTGACCTAATTGAGAGGTCATCGGTTATCCAATCAAATCGTTAGAATCTCAGGTCAAGTCGTTACGACACAGGTCAACGCGATACGACACTCGTGTGACGTATGAGATTAGTATGCAACTACCCATACGTTGACCACGTGGGTAATAAATGTGGATACAAAGACTTACAAATGATAATGTGTTAGGCATTGACAGAAACCTTTCAATGATCACACATGTTTCTCAACGGATTTCGTTGACAACAGCACAAAACAGTCAAGTAAGTATATTCAAGGTAAATAAGGATCATCAGAGTCAGTTTTGAACGTTCAGTTAAGGCATACTTAATTTCCACTATTTGTATACGATTCCATCAATCGTCTGTTGTAATATGCCTGGGTTGCTGAAGACCATTTTTAACGTGGAACTTCGGGGGCTTTATAAAGTAATTAGGATCAAAATTTATGACAATGTTGTTATCAGCCACAGACGAATCAACGTCCGCGCTGGCGTTATTATCTTCACACACAACAGACATCGTCGACGACGATTCTGAACATATTTCTTATGGAGTCATTCCTCATCCAACCAAATGGTAGAGTTCATTTCGTTCAAGGCAATTCCCAGGTCTTTCATGTTATGTCTAGATCTGATGATAGGATACACGTTAATAACTTTACTTGGGGTCATTGGGGATATCGACCGTCTTTGATACGTTTAATAATGGTGTATGTCTGCTTTGAGTATGTCCTCCTACACATACTGAACTAATGTGTAATCTGTGACAGCTTTGGAAGCCGATCACTCATATATATGGTCAAGGAACTGACTAACATATCTGTATGGATTTGAATTGAAAAAGCAAGCTAATAATGGTCGTTGTCTTTGACAGTCTTGCTTTGTTGAAAGTAATCGTATTGCAAGTCTGTGTACTATGGTGCCATACCATTAAAGGCGTTAGAGTAGCATATATAGAATTTGATTCCCCATGTGATGTAAGTGTAAAGCACTGAGGAGTTAAGGTGACGCCATACGTTTAATGAGCTCATTTTATTGTATACTCGGCCAATGGTCTCTAAACATAGACATACTGAACTGAGGAAATATAAAGCCTATTCCCGGTGACCCTGTAATAGTGATGGAATACCACACTCTATTACAAAATGAAGAACCCTGTAGCATGACCAAAGTTTATTTTCTGTCTCTTTCTAATTGGAAATTCAATGTCCAATGGTTATCTTACCATTCTACATTGATAGTTGCGGGAGTAAACAAGTAAACCACGCCATTGCTGCGAAATTAAGAAAAGCAGTACATTTGTTCACGTTAAAAGTGACGATAAATACATTCTTTGAAGGAGTTCAGTAGATATGTGGTTTGTCGGATACAGCTGGGAAAAGATTGCTTTTCTGAATAAAAGTATATTCACTTTTGTAAATATAAAAAGTCAAGGCCAGGCCACAACCAGTCTCGACTATCCGCCCGTACATATTCCATTCAGCGTCAAAGCAAACTGGCTGTGAAAATATTGTGAATGGATCACTGAGAATCATGATACTCTAGACGCACCCACCACTTAAACAGTTGGCATCAAAAGTATGTGTTAGTTCCTGAATGTCTGTTCTTGTCCTATATATACTGAGGGAAAAAAATAAGGGACGACACCAAAGCACAAGTGTTCCTTATTTGTTTCTAGGTTTCTTCACAAGCTATGCGATACAACCCTTGTGAAGAAACCTGGAAAAAAATAAAGGAACACTTGTGCTTTCATGTGATCCCTTACTTTTTTCCCTCAGGATATATTCTAGACTGAGCCAGACAAACCGCTGAGCGATAGAATGAGCGCTATTCCACCCACTCTGACACAGTAACACAATCAGCCTGGTCACACTTAACTGGTAGATAACCTTCGGTTACCTCCGAGGAATTCAGCTTGTACTACAGACATACACAGACATATCCCAATACAACGTCATCAATTTGCAGCACGCACTACGACATTAATCCGTTATATCGCAAGCCAAACCAGATCCGGTTGATGAAATCGGTGATACTTCTCTCCAGTACATCACGCCTCCAGAAAATAAGGCAATGAAATAGTCAAAACGTCGGTCAATACATTTCTCTCGCGACCCAAACACAGGCAACCCAAAACGTGACAATTCCTAGCTCAAATTGGAGCAGGAATATAAAACTCTCTTTCCCAAGATGCGCAATACATCTTGGTCACGTGGCCTGTCTCACTTCTCCATCCTCTTGGCTTTTTGTCAAGATGTTGCGAACTGATACCGGTTTCGATGGACGTATGCTTGATCCCATGAGACTTCATCGAGACAGCGCTGTTTTATGTATTGAAACTGGTTCCAGATCTTATAAGGAGGCCGTATACATGTACGTATTGGGCCTAGTCTCTATGGAGGTAAACATCTCCTGGAAGCATTACCGTGTTATAAACATTAACGATCAATATATAACTATTTTTCTGTGCGTTTACTCTCCCTATGGTAATCGACAATATCAGTATTTGTGCACTTCTTAATCTTCTAATCTTTAGTAATCCAAGTGAGCTGATCCTGTAATTTAGTAATCTCTAATAAAAGTGATTTTTTAATGTATTGCATAACGATTTGTGGTACACTAATAATATAATACAATTGTATGTATTACCGAAATTAGTTTACTTTGGTTTACAGGAACATAAGTCAGTGGAACATAGTGTTCTGTGGCTTTATAACGAGGACACAAACAAATTTGATCTTCGCAGTCGTTGGTCAATATTCTTTCATCGTGCTGAGATAATGAATTTCAACGGCTCCAGGAGACGAAAACCATCTCACGAATTCTCTAAGCTGAAAAACGAATAACATAAAAAGATAAGTTTAGCAGGACGTGTCTAAATCAATTAACCCATCTGTCCATTGTTCGGCGACCTCGAGGGAGGACTAATCATTGGGTCGGGGTGTAATTTGATTTCCCTTGTGTCGTTAATAGTACCAATCGTAGGTTCTGCTGCACGGTCGGTGCGCAGGTGTTCTGTCATGAGCCCTTTGACGCTGGTCTTTCTTACCGTAGTTTCTCTATTGAATTAGGAACGCACTGGGACTGTGTGGTTTTAGACCTGATGGTGTTTTACAATAACAATGTTACAATCCTCAGATGTTGTGGAGGTTATGTTTTTACGTGAGAGTCATTGACTGAAATTCTCACATTACATAGCGACATTCACCGGTACTGCTGTCATTTTCTGGTCACAAGACAACATTCACCAGTTGTCACCTGCAGGACATATTGTGACATTAATCTGTTGTCATATGAAAAATACAAGACAACATTCGCCAGTTGTGTCACGCAAGGTCACATCGCGACATTCATCTGCTGACATTCTCAGGTCACAAGACACCATTCACCAGGGTCATTCTCAGGTCACAACACAACATTCGCCAGAGTCATTCTCAGTTCACAACACAACATTCGCCAGAGTCATTCTCAGGTCACAACACAACATTCGCCAGAGTCATTCTCAGTTCACAACACACTATTCATCAATTGTCACCTTCAAGTCAGAAGGCGACTTTCATCTGTTGCCATTCTCAGGTCACAAGACAACATTTACCAGATGTAATAGGCAGGTCACATGGCGACATTGCTCTACTGCCATTTCCAAGCTACAGGACAACATTCACCAGTTGTGTCACGCAAGGTCTAATCGCGATATCCATCTGCTGCCATTCTCAGGTCACAGAACAACATTCATCAGGTGTCATCCACAGGTCACATTGTGACATTCACCAGTTATGCTGCCTTTTTTCGGATTTAATGACAACATTCACCAGTGGCGATCTCAAGTTCAAATAAAGTATTCACCAGTTGTCACACGCATGTCCCATCGCGACATTCACTGTGCTGCCATTCTCAGATCAAAATACAACATTCACTAGTCACCCTCAGGTAACAACCCTGCCGTTTCCAAACCTGATGAGGTCGTGGGGTAGCCTAGTGGTTAAAGCGTTCACTCGTCACGCCGAAGACCCGGGTTCCATTCCCCACGTGGTCCCATTTCTGGTGTCCCCGACATAATATTGCAGGAATATTGTTAAAAGGGGGGTAAAACCATACTCACTCACTCACTCCAAACCTGAAGATGACATATTTTATATCCTCATTTTACAAAGTCCACATACACCAATTGGTATTCGCATATCACAAGAAGACTTTCAACTGCTGCCTTTCTCCGGTCACTAAGCAACAGTCATTGTCTGCCTACGTCATGCCAAATGGCAACATTCATTACCTGCCTTCACTTCAATTTATTTTCATTTTTCATCCTCAGCATATATTCATGATATCTGCATGTTGAATTTTGTCAAATCCTTTGTGATAAACTGGCCACAGAGGGGAGAGTTTCAGGACTTTGGGGCTTCCTGAGTTAAATTGTGATGTGTTAAAATTTAATGTTAACAGTATCACGGCACGAAAGAGTGAGTGAGTTTAGTTTTTCGCGTTAGTCAGCAATATTACAGCTATATGGCAGCGGTCTGTAAATAATCGAGTCTGGACCAGACAATCCAGTGATCAAGATCATGAGCATCGACCTGCGCAATTGGGAAGCGATGACATGTGGCAACCAAGTCAGCGAGCCTGACCACCCGATCCCGTTAGTCGCCTCTTACGACAAGCATGGGCTACTGAAGGTTAATTCTAACCCGGATCTTCACGGGTAACGGCACGAATGAGCGAGTTTAGGGTATATACGGCACGATGTAAGTAGCTGAAGAGACAACCGATCTTTACTTTCCAATTTATTTCTTTGACGGTTAGACAAACGGAACGACGACTAACCGCTACTTTAGTCATGTTGGACCTTCTCCAATCTCTGGCCTCCATCACTGTCAGTGACAAATAGAATGTTGGTTGGTACTATTCATTGCCCTCCACCAGGCACGCGCTCCCAGCAGCTGGTTGTACAATGACCTACTGCAAGTCTGTTCAGTTAAAAATACCTTTCTGAGAACTCAGAGTATATTGTTCGTTCCTATTACCTGCGTTTACACACGTATAATCTTCCTCCACCTAGGGCTTCGCTCCTAGGCGACTCCACCGCCTCCTATAAGTTGTAGTGTAATGCCAAGTGTATATTTAATCCGGAAACAGACTCACCTTGTTTAGTGTCCTGGATATCTAATGGGAAATACCTATTCCTAAGTTTTTAAATTAGTTAAATCGAACTTGTTATATATACACTGCGTCGCTATTTAAGCGGTTCTCCTTCACAACTATAAAGGCTAGTACGGTGTAACGAAGCTTTTAGCAATATTCCAGCTATATTACAGCGGGGGGGACACCAGAAAAGCTCCACATATTGTACCCATGTGGGAAGTCGAACCCGGGATTTCGGCGTGACGAGCCAACGCTTTCAGCCACTAAGTCACCCCACAACCCTTCACAAACATGACATCATCTAGGTGCCGATAAGCGCCAATAGTCAGAGTCTGTTAATGTGATCAAGAGCTGAAGAACATGATGTTTAGGCCTTTGTCACACTGATTAAATGGTTTAATTAAACTGGCAAAAATGACGACTATTAAAGAAACACAGAACAGTGATAGATTAAAGGTGATGGAGAACACCGTACCCAGTTATCCCCATCTGGTTGGTTTAGCCCATGTACGTGCAATACAAGACGCGTATCAGTCAATGTTGGCTTTAAGATAGTTCAACTGAACTGCATTCTTGGAAGTTGTAAATGCAATGTGTTATATGTTGTTATATGTTTGTCGTTTCAATAATGACGTTGAGCGTATATTTGTTTAACCAGATAATCTCTGAAAGACATATTGCATGTACATCTTATCAGTCAATAAATACTACTCACACTTTGCTAAGGATCACAAAAATCACAACTTTACTTAAACATAGATTTACAATTTGAAATTGTATCCATTTAAAACTAGATAAATAATGATATGGTAACCCCTCTTTAGGCAAACAAGCACTTTAATATAACCTTAATATGCACTTGATACATGAGTAACCATACAAAATGGGTTTTATGGCACCAATCAACCATTTTGCAAATCATGGAACGAGTCATTGACAAGTACACAACACCTGTGAATAGCACGTATGGGATCCACAAGATGCAGTGACATACTGAAACCTAGGATCCATGCTTACAATAAGCTTAGATATTTAAACCAAATTAGACCCCACATCATAGTTTTCTGTTGAATCAATGGTTTGATCCTTAGCAAACTGTGAATAGTATATACCAAGCTCTGTTTCAAACAACATATGCCAACTCCTCACTATTGTTCATTGTCATGTATTCGTCTTCCCTTCCAAACAATAACTTAAGCGTCATTAAACAGTAATAAACACTAAACACCGTGATAGTATCGTTGATGACACCGGGTGTTCAAATGTTTTCCCATTGTCAAGGTGACAATACAGTTTGCCTTGGAAAACATTATCATGTGAATTAAGATAACGGCCACTGCGGTGCGTCACGTTCACGTATCAAGTGTAGCCGTGGGCTGTGGGTGACAGAATGTAGTTCGAACGACAAGGAAACGCCTGTGGCACATCTATGAATCAGAAAAAGACATCAGATAGCGATACATCTTCACCATGGTGATGCTCATACCAGTATTGGAGAAGAAGATGAAGAAAGAGAAGGCTGAAGCGGAAAAGAAAGGACAAGGAGAAGAAGAGGAATGGAAACGGAGAGAGGAAGTGGGGGAGAATACGAAGAGGACAAAGAAGAGGAGGTCTAAAAAATGAAGAGAAAGAAAATAAAGAACAAGTTTCAAAAAAAAGATTCCAAACATCATTATGGAGCATGTTCATAGTATATGTATATGTACAAACGAGAAGGGACATTCATAGTACGCATATGTGTGGCGTTTGAAAAGGAACGTTTTGTGTCCAGATTCACACTTCAGCATCGAAAATACACTTCTGGTAATGAGGGGAAGCACTGTGAGAGATGGGTCAAGAATGGTATTTTGCGCTAGACCAAAGAAGTTGGTTATTGATCTCAGGTTAATAAATATAAAAGTAGAGCTAGAAATAAAATGATTTGCAGATGCAGTTTTCCTGAGGTCGAAGCAGGTTATGGCTCCATGTCACTCCCAATACATTCCTGTCATATATGCAGTGACTCATAGAATGTACTCTTAATGTGTTGGAAGAAAATAGGTGTCACATAATGGTATATCCGTCATCTTACAATTACCAAACGAGTTTCTTGTAACCTGTGTTTAATTTAACACAGAAAAGAACTAAGAATCTGCAGGATGTCAATAAAAGATGTCAGCGCCAAATGTCGAGTGGTATGTTGATTGACATGAACGGAAAATGGCCACTGGAAACTTCACACGTCATGCCAAAGGATCAGATTCGATTGTCAACATGCGCAATTGCGAGCCGCCTTTTTGTATCCCAGGCGATTAGCAAATTGTAGCTATAACTGGCGCAACTCCTACCCGCTTATGCTCAAGAAGAGTATGTACAGTAAAGGTTTTTAAACCTTTTATGGTATCCCTATTCTAAGATTCCGCACTTCAAATCATAACTTACCCATAGAGACTGGCCGGTGGCAGGGCAAAGCGAGGGAAGATCGTTTATGTAAACTATGCAACCAAAATGTAATGGGAGATGAGTTTCATTACATCTTTAGATGTGAAGCTCTTCTCCCAACCAGATTGTTGTATATTCCAAAACTATGTTATCAATACTCAAATGTATATAACCTTTGTAAAATATTGACACCTATAAAGGACTGAAATGCCTTAAAGTTTCTAGATTTATAAATATTTTACAAACCCTGTTGAGAAATAGTTCCTAAGACGCATGTATTGTGTGTCCTGTTTTGTGTTTTGCTTTTGTACTACCGTAGGTGGTTTTGGAGTGAAAAAAGATTGATTGATAGGTAAACATGTGGAGTTCAAAGTTTGACGCAGTTCAAATTTGCATTTTTTTACATCAGTGATAAAAATTATGTCTGATACAAATCTCCTTTTAAATGTGTACCATACGTTCCCGAATTAAGCAGATATTTCTCATGGATGTGGAAAGGGGTTTTATGGTTTATGCTTCTAGTATTATGTTCTTAATTAATATTTCGTAAATAAAGTTAATATCATTATGTGTCAAGAATGAAAGAAAGGTGACAGTTAGTGATAACGTGATTCTATAATTGAGCACAATGAAACTTTTTAACAATCCTCATCAAGCCTTGTCACCTATTGCTGTCATCAACGCGTTCGTGTGTTTTGTTTTGTGAGGCTGTCAAGATCTGGATTAGAATTGATCTTCAGTAACCCATAGTTATCGTAAGACTCAGTAAGAGGCAAGTAACGGGATCGGGTGGTGAGACTCGCTGACTTGGTTGACTCATGTCATCGTATCTCAGTTGCGTAGATCGATGCTCAAGATGTCAATCACTGGATTGTCTGGTCCAGACTCGAATACAGACCGTCATATAGCTGGACTATTACTGGCTGCGTTAAACAACAAACAAACGACTGTAGAAGAAGGAAATGGTGAGTACGGCTTTAACTTCGAACCAGAACAATATTTCAGTTTAATCATGGGCGTTTCAGCTAATTGAGGGAGAAAGGCCTAAAGTGACGGTGTGTGTAGACATTTATCATTTTGCTGGAGCTCGCGAGAACGGCAACGGTGCTGACAGACACAAATATCGCCATCAAATTGTAGCTCCTCCAGGCGGCTTCAATTCGACAAGACGTGTTTGTAAAAACAGGTTGCCAAACTTTAAAAAGTTTGCAAACTTGTGTGTTTTCGCACCACACATGTTGTTTTTACTTAATTTCCTTTCACTTCCAGTCCTTTTTCAGTAGAAGACGTACGTATACGTCTAAGATATCTACGCTGTTTGACTAGTAAGCAAAAAACAACACGACTGGCAAGCCTTCACACGTCACAATCGAGTGTGAAAACATTTAAATGTCGCTTACAGTAATGGCGAGAATAGAGACCGATTTATCTCACGTCCACCGTTTGTCAAACTTCACAACCTACTTTGGAAACCGTTTTCGCAATGTTAAAATACTAACGATTTGTAGTGAATAAGTGAGTTTTGTTTTACGCCGCTTTTAGCACTATTCCAGCAATATCACGGCGGGGGACACCAGAAATGGGCTTCACACACTGTACCCATGTGGGGAATCGAACCCGGGTCTTCGGCGTGACGAGCGAACACTTTAACCATTAGGCTACCCTACTGCACCACACCATGTTTTCTATCCTGGATGTCAACATATACTAGACAAAATAAGTTAGGGATATTGGTATTTTTATGATTTATATTTCATCAGTATGTCAATGAATAAATAGACCATTATTCATAATTTCCAAATTTGCATACATCCCTAACTATTTTTGTCCAGTATACATACAGATAATATAAATTCAGTGTTCATAGCTATTTTACATCTAGAGTTGATTACATACACACTGACATTGTGAAGAAAGATTATTACTGAGTGCGGCGTAAAACAACATGTAACCACATATATGTTTGGATAAGAAAGAATTGGATTAAAACGGGAAAATCACAGAATATACCATATCACACAGAGTGACGGTCCTGACACAATTACTTTGAAGTCGAGGATTTTGTAACACAGTACAGAGTCGTAATTCAAAATTAACAATTTGACTTTTTGATCACTTGGTTGTCTGGTTTGTTTACCAACCGCCGTGGCAAGGCAGGAGTATTTCTGAGTGGCGTAGGCCTGCAATTATGTCACATATGCTGAGGCATATTGTGTGAATTGCGGTTGCTACCGGTAGGTCAGGACATCTTATAGTTATAGCAAAAACCTGGTGTAATCACTCATTTTCAATTGTCCATTCAAATGATTTTCAAATCTACTTGGACGTTTACACCAAATGGAATCGATTTCTGAGGATAGTCAAAACTAGGTATTCTTTACCGTCCTTTGATAATCTGGTTTCATTCATGTAGTTGTTTGTTGTGTAATTCCGATCTCAGCAATATTCCAGCTATATGGCGGCGGTCTGTAAATAATCAAGTCGGGACCAGACAATCCAGTGAACAACATCATGAGCATCGATCTACACAACTGGGATACGATGACATGTGTAAACCAAGTCAGCGAGCCTGACCACCCGATCCCTTTAGTCGCCTCTTAATACCAACATGGGCCAATTCTAAACCGGATCTTCACGAGTCGTTATTTATGTAACGTGATCTTTCAGTTGATGATGGTTTATACTTTTGTGTTATATTTTATTTTCATTTTTCACACATATTTTCATAGATCTTGACATATCGGCGTTGGGAAAGCATAGTGGTTAAAGCGTACGCTCGTCATGGCGAAGGTCAAGGTTCGATTCCTCAGATGGTTACAAAATGTGAACTCGATTTATGGTGTCCCCACGGCGATATTATTGGAATATTGCTGAAAACGGCGTAAAACCCAACTCACTCACTCACTCACTCATTGATCTTAATGAAGCCATCACATTCACCCTGAATCGAGTTCGAAAGACGAAAAATTATCCAAAAATCAACCACACACGAATTTGTTTTTACACCAGTAAAACCTGAAACTTAAGCAGCCCTCTAGCAAGAAGCTACATGTGTAGTTTCAGTTTCCCCATCATGTTATTTCCCTGGGGATAGCCCCGCACAGAGATGGGCTGCTTATAGCGAAGTCATTTCCTCTGTCGCCCTGGTAGGTAAGCCAGTTAGCGCCTCGTGACGAATAACCGTGTACGGAGATACGTGCGGGCCATAATTGCGTTGTCAATATCAGAGTCTCAAGGGTAACGGTGGGCGTTGTGAGGTACATCTGGTGACTTACTTTGCCAAATGTAACAGTACATGCGTGTGAGGTTGTTGGAAGGGTTGTGCCGGTCGTATTCAGGTTGGCACCAAGATTGGGTGTCAGGACAGAACACTGCTTAGTTCAAGACAGCACTGCTGGAGAACCAGGGTTTGAACGGTTTTAGAGCTTCATTCGTGACCATGCATCAACGCGGAAAGGGGAAATTACGTGAATTCAGCCTAGCCAGATGTTCTTGGGTCGTGATGCACTAGATGCAGTGATCTCTTCATACAGTTCAACGGCATGTGATCGAACCGCTCTTTAGAAATGAAGGCGTGGGTTGGAATTAATTCCGCACTCAATAGCATTAATTTCAGTTATATCACTTCTTCTTATGTTTATTTGAAAGGATTTTTAAACAGATGCAGATCGTGGAATTATCGCTTTAACGAAAGAAGACAGCAAACATACTGTACTGATAAACAAAAGCTCTCAATCTTGACGAATGTGGATTCGAACCCGCGACGAGCGTGTCCTGGCACACGATTAGGGGACATAACTCGGTACAGCACTAAGTCACACTTGCGTTGTAAAACGTGGCCCAATGAAATAGTAATGTGTCACCTTGTACAGAATAATGAAAAGTATTTAAACATGAACGCAAATGAATTGTGAAACATTTATTTCAACTCTTCCATTCAAAGGTAAAACAGTATTTTTGCAGTAGAGACAGACCAAAAATGATCTCACTGAAAAAGAAAAAAAGAAACGAAACGAAATTGGAAACGGGGCGAGCTTGCTCTGCACTACTGGAAGAACCTGATGAGGGCGAATGTCGATATAAATGGTACAGTTGGCACTGTAACGTTGAAATCTCGAAACTACATTTCACCATCCCAAGAAATGGTAATGTCTGAAATTGCAACACTATATTTTTTTCTATACAACCCCAATTGTGGAGAAATGAGGTGAAACGTTGCGTTCAAGAATATTGAACGCATACAGCGATGTGTGCGTGCGTGCGTCCATGCGTGCGTATATATCGTATATATGTATCAGTATGTGTGACTGCTTGTACTAGTCGAACCAATGTTGTTTGTATAATGCTCTCCTACTGAGGTACAATGCAGCGGTTTAGCATTGATAACCCACTCAGAAACAGTCTACTCAGAACCGACCTGGGTGCCGTTGTACAAAACGAATTTAGCGCTGAAACTACATTAAGTCTAGTTAATTAAGGTATGGGAGTTATGGTCACCTGAGTGCTAAGAACGCTTTGTACAACGGCATTCTGTCTTTGTCTTTCCATTTAATGCCTTTGTCTTTCCATTTAATGCAGAACGCAAATCAAGGTAAGAAGACATCCTGTCTTTTACGTCTCTTGGTCTGATCAGCCTGGGTTGGACACTCTATCCACTGTACCACGAAGGCGGTGTGATGTGTGTCAGTAGCTCTAGTACAAGCTGTAGTAACATATCCACTGATACATGCATGTGGTTACTATAGTAACCTGGATCCATGGCACAAGAGGCCATTCTGTATGTTCCACAACATCTGTGGAAAACCGGTATATCAGTACAGCCATGAAAGTATATCGACGTTTCTCACTATCTTGGGTTTTCTACAACCAATTTGTTATCTATAAATAACAACATCTACACAAAACTAACCAATCATGCTCCAAGGGTGTGCAAACTCCAGCACCAGAAGGTGGGAAATTGAAAGTAGGTGTTGACCACATGACACCCTTCTACACCATCATCCCCGTTGTGCTGACACCATGATTTCCGTGGAGACACAAGAAATCGGTCAGTTCTCTCCAGGCCTACCTATAAGGTAATTAGACCTCCACGTGGGGGTTCATCTACACGCAGAACACATAGCCCAAGTACTGCTGCATCACACTTAAATTAACAAATACAGTTTGCTCAAACCCAGTGTGTAATGAAATACATTACACTTTTACCCTAACTGGTACTACGTTTAACTGTAATAGTAGTAACTATATTTCACTATAGACGTGTGAAGATCCGGGTTAAAATTGATCTTCAGTAATCCATTCTTGTTGCAAGAGGAGGCAAACGTGATCGGGTGGTCAGGCTCGCTGACTTGGTTGACACATGTCATCGTATCCCAATTGCGTAGATGTTCATGCTGTTGATCACTGGATTGTGTGGTCCAGACTCGATGATTTACAGACTGCCGCCATATAGCTCGAATATCCAGTCCAATTATTACACTATACATGGTGGGTTAGAGCGAACTGTAATTCTTTTCTAAGATGCCAAAGTCATACTTACCACCGATTACTCAAAGCTACAAACCAAATGAAAAACGCTGTTGTCGGTAGCCTAGAATAACAATCCTCGTGGAGGTGACCTGCTTTCCTGCTTTCTACGTTAACACGCACGTTGACATTTAAAAACTGGTAAACACTTTCAAGACGGTTGACAGTCAGGGTAAACATCTTTCCTTTATAATTTCAATTACATTTATGATGATCGTAAACCACATGGGGCAATATGAACGTCGCATTTTTACTTTCAATATACATTTAGATCACTACATCCAGATGAAGCTGCCAATCACCAGCGGTCGGAATTAACGTCGGTCCTTAGGCCCGATCCAGACTGAAAACCACTCGGACCCACAGCTTTTGTTTTCTGCAGGTTCTTATGGCCGACAGCTGTTTCATCCCAAGTAACTAAGAGTATTATTTTCAGAAAATATCATTCAGGAATGGCTCAATCAGCAGCTGGTAAAACAATGGTATACGATATATGGTGGTGTGCAGAGTTTTGACATCGTATTTCCTGTTAATCTTCTGACAGAATGTGGAGGTTTTTAGTTTGCGAGACCCCGAAAAAGAAATCAAAGCAGACAAAAGAAGACGCCCCGACGCTCCTACTCCACTGTTGCCGATGCTGTGGAAGCTACCGAGGCGTCTGATGTTGCAGCAGTGGTTGTCGGTGGTGCACAAACTACCTTCGATGACTCTGGCTGATCTGACATATCCCTGTCTGAACATTCTGATTCAGACTTTTCAGGAGACTTGAATCTTGAAATAGGTGTTGATTTTGTTGTATATGAAGACTAGTCAGTCACTAGAGTGAGTGAGTGATTTTAGTTTTACGCCACACTCAGCAATATTCAAGCTATATGGCAGCGGTCTGTAAATAATCGGGTCAGGACCAGACAATCCAGTGATCAAAGGCATAAGCATCGATCTGCGCAAATGGGAACCGAGGACATGTGTCAACCAAGTCAGCGAGCCTGACCACCCGATCCCGTTAGTCGCAACAAGTACCGTATTTTAAAGTCTTTTGGTATGACGTGGTTGGCATCGAACTCGCGACCTTCCGCTCTCCGGGCGGACGCTCTAACCACTACACCACGGGGGCGGTTGCTGGACTATTGGCAACCGGGCACTGATTTGATGGCGTTTATTGAGTTGACCCCATTGGATGTCCCAGTGGGACAGGCGTCACATGCACCAGCTGACTCTTGTCGTGAGCAGGATGAAAGTGGTTGAATGGTAAATGTGTTAATATCTTTGTGCTGTTGTATTCGTGTGACAATGTGCCTTCTGTGGGTATCAACCATTGGTGTGTCTGAGTTGAATGAGTGGGTATAGTTTTACGCCGCTTTTAGCAACATTCCAGCAATATCCGGGCGGAGGACACCAGAAATGGGCTTCACACATTGCATCCATGTGGGGAATCGAACCCGGGTCTTCAGCGTGACGAGCGGACGCTGTAACCACTGGGCCACACCACCGCCCCCTGTCTGTGTCCGAGGTGAGGTGACAAAGTATTTAATGTAATGTTCATGTATACTAATCACAACAACAACACGTGTGTGTGTGTGTGTGTGTGTATGTGTGTGTGTGTGTGCATGTGTAATCTGTTGGTATATTGTTTGTTTGTTGCTTAACGCCGCACTCAGCAATATGCCAGTTATACGACCGCGGTCTGTAAATAATCAAATATAGACCAGACAATCCTGTGATCAACAGCATGAGCATCGATCTACGCAACTGGGAACCGATGCAATGTGTTAACCAAGTCAGTGAGCCTGACCACCCGATCACGTTAGTCTCCTCTTACGACAAGCATATGTTGCTGAAAACAAATTCTAACCCAAATTTTCACGGGTTTCTTTTCGTATAACAACCCCGTGAATCGAACCACCAGCTTCCGCTCCCCAGGCAGACGCTACAGCCAAGAAAAGCCCTCTCCCAAAAATGACATTCTAGTCAGGATCTTAGTTATTCGAAGTGAGATTTTATGCCACCTTGACGGCCTGTCTTGCATGAGTAGCTGAAGTGCAAACTGTAGTAACTGAAGTTACTTCAAGGCTTCCCATGTTGATAAAGTTTAGTTGGACAAATAGAGAATCTCACCCTCGTGTCTTTTGATAAAATATATCAACGAGTGGTGATATATTTGATCTCAAGAAACACGAGGGTGAGATTGTGTTTATCGTCCAATAGCATAGTACTTAATTTGACTTCAAGAGAAAATAAAAACGAAATGTCACCTGAAACAAGTTCATTTGAAGACTTGTGTATGAATACATCCAAGCGAACAAAAGTGGTGGAAGAGGGAACGTCACCATTGAGTCGTAAACAACAAGAGCATAAAAAGTAGTGCTAACATTTATTGCTTTAAATTCTACAGTGCATAGGTTTCGCCATTTCTTGGTG
This sequence comes from Haliotis rubra, assembly GCF_003918875.1. Taxonomy (NCBI): domain Eukaryota; kingdom Metazoa; phylum Mollusca; class Gastropoda; order Lepetellida; family Haliotidae; genus Haliotis; species Haliotis rubra. Next base: position 332,096 of record NW_025767537.1, read on the forward strand.
GCATTTTAAGTAATCTTTTATGTCGTTAGAACAAATTGATTTTGTCACCTGTCAAAATGACTTAATTGCGGTGGACATCTTTGTTTACAGCTAAGGGAACTGAAAGTAGTCCGAAAGTATTGACCAATCAACAATTAGCGCAAACCGTACCAGGATCTTTTACAAGCGTTATCTCCTCTGAAAACCGGCATTGGATGGTAGGCTCGTCGCTCTGTCTCTTACGTTGCACCCTCTGAACCAGGGAAGTACCCTGTTACCGCAGTACACGACAGTTCGTTCGAAGGAACACACAAACAAGACCAGTCCCATCAGAGTAATGATGTGGAAACAGAGGGTCAGTTTGTGGACAAAACTGGACAATCATATTGCCAAGTTGTACTAATGTTGTGAATTTCATTTGAATTATGACGCGCAAGGCGGTAGAAAATATAAGTGGCTAATTATATAAACTATTCCTTCAGTACACCGCTTATCCATTAGATTCTTCATCTGTGCAGTGTCAGCGAGTACAGGTTTTTCCTACTTGCCTTTAAGGTCATATAAGAGACGCAATTATCATGGGAGTACAGAAATTCAATCCAAAGCCTTTTGCATTATTCATATATTGTTCGCGAAACTGATAGTGATCTTATGCATGTCAAAAACCTATGATATCTAGTTGGAATTCCACTTTGCCATAATTATGTGTCAAGGTTTGTAGAAAACCAGGAATTTGCTCCCAATATTCCAGGAACTGGAACCATGACGGTTAACTTCCGCATGAACGCTTTAACCGCCAGGCCACACTTCACGTCTCGAAACTACACATTAATAGTCTTGTAAAACGTAATAAAACATGATGAAATTAACAGAGAAAGTGAATCAGTGTCAATATGGGTTAGTTTGTTCAGTTAAAACGTAACAATATTCTAGCAGTGAAGGAAACATACTATTATTAAATTAGGCAACTATATTCCATATAGACATTAGGGCTGTGTAATATTACCGGTAAACCGGTAAATACCGGTACAGTATCCTGCGATATGATTATCACAATATGCTTGAGATTCTGCAATATACTGGGTCACCCAGAGTTAGCTCGCTTTGATTTATCTGCCCTTGATTTCCAAGGCAACAACAAGTGTTCTAAAAGTGCCAAATATAGTTTTATTTCTGTTGGTTTCGTGTAACATTTTACAAGTGGAAGTATCTGTATAAGTGGACCCAAAAGAGCCAAATATTCTATCCAATGCTTTAAGTTTTGTGGGTTTGAATGGTTTCATATGTGATATTTTGGAGGAATTAAGTAGCCTCAAATGGACCCTTTTTATATTTGGACTTATTAGTAGAGCCTTTGGCTCTGAGTGATCATTTCTCAATTCCCATTATTTTATTTTATTTTTTTATAGTTTCATAATTGGACACGTGTCATCAATTTAGTCTTGTATGACTGTATAATGGGTTATCTCCCAATTGACAGACACCCATTTGACAGAAAGCCAGTTGACAGACACTGAACATAAGGTTAATTAGGGTAACACCTACTGGTATAATGGAACAGTCCACTGTCCAGTGAGTAGAGTAGGGTGAGCCTGAAACAGGTTCGTTACTGAGAAGTTTGATTGTGTGTAAATAGAACTTTGTTGTGATTAAATGATAATTCCCTTCTCTTCTCAAAATTATTTTTACTAACAATTATTATCGAATATAAAAACAGGTTTATCACTGAGAGGTTTGATTGTGTTTATTGATTAAAACATTTTATGCATTCAAGAAAAGGTTTGGGCACAACTTATCCAACTAAGAAAAGCCCTCTCCCAAAAATGACATTTTAGTCAAGGATCTTAGTTATTGGAAGTGAGATTTTAAGCTCCAAGTACTTCACCTAAGTCATGTTTCTGTTTCATTTTGCAATAGTTCATGTCAACACATGTTTATATTGGAGTTGAATCTGAATGAATCACTGACATACAGTAACAATAATTACATACTGCATTGAAGTGCATTCTGTTGAACCAAACAACACTGACCATGAAAATCATGTTATGCTATTGCCTTTATCATTATGTTCGCAAGGCCTTGTTGCAATGTTTCAATTAAACATTCCACGTTAAGGCTCTGTATCATTTTATCTGTTTGTAAACGATTGGCATACAGCCATACACAATGGGGACAGGGAGTCTGAAAGTATGGCGTAACAGCAAGTAAGATAATGTCGCACACAGACAGCTATTATGAATGTATGATGTACGCACATTTGTTCAGAAATCTTCCAGTCAATATATATATCACAATATGTATTGCAATATCTCTTAAATTATTGCAATATATCACAATATGAGAATCAAGGCAATATCCAGCCCTAATAGACATGTACGTACACTTGTCGACCCTATAAAACTTACTTTATTGCCAATAAATATGGATACTATTAATTTACCATTATTATATCATCCAAATATATTGATGTATAGACATGTATGTAATCTTGTGGAGTCTACCATTTAGAACAATATTTTCACTGTCAGTAAATGTGGTTTCGACTGGATTTTATCCATGTACTCTTGGTATTGTGGGGGAAATACTTCGACCGTTGGATCTCACCTCAGTTCTTACAGCATCAGTTCGCCAAACAACGACGTCCTCTCACGTTGCCAGTGGGTCTGTATCAGCAACTTACCGCTTCCTATCTTAATCTTCTCTAAACGCACCACACTGAACAAACACACGGGATTGAACCAGTTAGGCTAAGGCTTACACTGATTCATCTGCTCAATACGCCATAATTCAATAACTAATGAAGTTTTCCACACACGCGGTCGTTCCAGGGAACGTTGTCGATTATAAACGCTATACGATTGATATTAAGGAGAATATAACATGCCGTCATGCCTTTCACTCCATCGACCGTCTTAGAGGTAGCACAAGTTATAAAGTATTTATGTGCATGGCTTTTCATCCGGCTATACCTCAGTCAGGCTTGAAAGGAGGATTAACCGTTGTCGATTTCAGTGTCCATATCATGTCTATTTCACTTGATTACTCCTGCTAATTTGGTTTGTTTGTCAATCATGACGTATAGTCGTGTTTAAACTAGTAATGTCAGATTATTAGTGAATGAATAGTGGGCATCGTTATCAGTATTGAATGGGCTAATGTTTGAATTTTGTTTCAAATTTACTCCCGGACACTGCCTAGATGAATTTCATTTTTACGGGGCGGATGTTATCGCAGTGTAATTGTTAGGACGAAGGCTCGAGTTCTGAGTGAGTGCATATGGTTTTGTGCCGCTTTTAGCAATATTCCAGCAATATCACGGCGGGGGACACCAGAAATGGGCTTCAGACATTGTACCCATGTGGGGAATCGAACCCGAGTCTTCAGTGTGACGAGCGGACGCTTTAACCATTGTAAACCAAAAGTCACTGTGTTCTCTAATCTGATTGGTTGAAAAACGTGATCGAATGGTAATCGATTCCCGGTAATTGCAAGACTTTTCACTGCGTATTAGTATGTACAGATAATCGGTACTTTTTTCGCTTCGACCATTTTCAAGATGTCTTCAACAGCACCTGAAAATTTGGACTTTCCAAATTCCAATGTTGGCACCATAGAAGATGTGTTTGGAGAACTAGATGAGAACATCTTGGAATTACTAATGCAGGATGAATGTAAGTTTTTAAATTAAAAACAATCAACATCAATAGATCAAGAAATAGATGGTCACATTTTTGGAAGAACTAATGCAGGATGATTGCCAGTTTTTAAAACAAAAAACAATAGATCAAATGTTAACAAATAACAAAAATTGTAAACCAAAAGTCACTGTGTTCTTTAATCTGATTGGTTGAAAAACGTGATCAAATGGTATTTGATTCCCGGAAATTCTCTGCGTATTAATACATACAAACATCGCTCACACCATTGTATTGTTACGTCGTCAGCTGTGATGACGTCATTAAAATCATATTGTGACGTAAAGTCCGAATGACGTCACAAATGAGCAGTTCCAGATGCTACCATGGGAGACAGCCGAAACGGCCGGCTGATGACATTTCACTGCTGTACCCGTACTCGATGTCAATGAGTGCAGACACAAATAACGTGTGTGGACCTTTTGGTTTACTTTTGCGTTTACAATGTCGATAAACATTATTTTCAGGAGATTTATTTATAGATTATCGCAAAATTACAGATTTTGACGAACATATGGAATTAGCAACGTCTGCTTCGACTGCAAACTCTCCACCCAGCGTTCCGACTGAGACGGCGGACGAAAAGCCAACAATAGACACGGGGAGATTTGCTACGGTTGATGAAGTGGGATTGAGGGGAATCATGGACACTTCCTTATCCAAAGCAACTGAAAGAAACACCGTATGGGGTGTAAAGATCTTCAAACGTAAGACATCCAAAAATGTAAACAAACCGAGAAATGTAGAGTTATGTCCCCTGCCACCCACATACAAACAATATTGAACAATGTTGAACACACCTGAAGACCTGAACATCGCGTTTTGTTTGTCACTGTTCAAAGTATACTGAAAACGTAAATATTTCGAAATTTTCTTTCCTAGTTGTGAAACAAATTAACACAACAAATAAACGAGAACATATTAGTGACTTTATCAGTCATTGTGACATTTCTGCCATTCATTCCATGTTACGCTTACTATTAGATCTACTGTTAGAAAAAAAAATGTAATTATTAATAGTCACCCGATTCAAATAGAGGCAATGTGATTTTCAGAATGGCTGGATTTCCGTGGATACGGGAGAGAATTTGAGTTCCTGACAAGTTCCGAGCTAAATGAAAGATTGAGGCTGTTCTATGCCGAAGTTCTGAACGTCAATGGCCAGATGTATTCCAAGTCCACCTTTGTCGGTCTCAGGGCTGCTATTCACAGGCACATAAGAGCGTCTCCTTATGAACGCATCATAAATATCCTCCAAGATAAAGATTTTCACACAGCAAACAATATATTTTTGTCCATGATCAGAAAGCTAAAACAAGAAGGACTTGACAACACAAAACATCACGCCGCAATCCCATCACGTGAACTTGATATAATCCGTGAAAGTTTCGACACAAATAGTAGAGACCGCACCGGAAGTACAATCACGCCGCCTGGTGGCGTGTTGACATAGAAACAGGTTTTGGTTTTCAGAATGGGTTCTGTGTTACGTGGATTATCACAACGTTAACGCTATGGAAAAAAGCATTCTTCAACACGCGAAGGTAGACAATACATGCGATTCCGGTTTGGTGCCCACTGAAACCAGTTACAGTTGAATATTTGCCGCGATTTTGCAGGCGGACAGATACAGACCGAGGTGAGTGTCGTTCATTGGGATATTCGTAAATGTATATACATAAAGATAACTAATGTCAGCATGTATATTTGATGGCAAACGCAAGGTGGATGTAGAGACAAACGATTGAAACCATCCATGACTACATTTGAAGCGTGAAAGCGCCGCAAAGACACGATAAAGAAAAGTTGAAAACTCAGCCCTCGTGGCCAAGATGGCCGACATGTTTATGTTAGATACGTGTTACTTGTCAGGTGTTTTAAGCGAAATTTTTGCTCTTTGCAGGTATACTTGAGTGCAAACGCCAACAGCCAGTCGTCCACAAATCCGTATGAGCTAAATGTACGTATTTTGAAGCAACAATTCCCATATTTATTCAGATTATTCTGAATATACATCTCATTGTGACATATTTCCATGTTGTGTAAATGCAGTTGAACACTTTGGAATGGCTCGACAGGGAAAATTGCTTTTGGGAAATCTAAAAGCCATGTTTAGAGATGTGCCCGTCACAGAAATACATAATATTGTCCATGCGCAGAGGTTATACGATTTCATGGAGCATGATTTACCAACTCTCATCAATGAATCTGAACAAATCCTCATGCACGATTTGGAGGAATGTGGACGGTTTAAATATCATACTTTCAAAGTTTTTGCCCGCAACCTGAAGATCAAAATGTACATGTTTATCAGGATGGAACTGGAAAAGAAGTTCACTTTTATCAATGACCACCACCACAGGAGAGTGCTCAAAGAATTGGCTTGGTTTGCCCTAGACATGCAACAGAACACTGGCGCTGACTGGCTGTCATATTTCTAGATTGTTGGACTATTTATCTGGATTATTATTATGATTGTGTGACCTTATTTTGACATTACATGATGGCTTACAAATATGTGTTTGCTGATGAGTTTGGCATCACACCTTCTGATGTTCCCACAACTGTCCTACCTAGGGGGTTTGTCCTAGACATGCAACAGAACACTGGCACTGACTGGCTGTCATATTTCTAGATTGTTGGACTATTTATCTGGATTATTATTATGATTGTGTGACCTTATTTTGACATTACATGATGGCTTACAAATATGTGTTTGCTGATGAGTTTGGCATCACACCTTCTGATGTTCCCACAACTGTCCTACCTAGGGAGAAGTGTATTACCAATGGTCTGGTACTGGATTTATTCGCTATGAGAACTCAAAACCAAGATATAACTCCTGAAGTAGTTTGTAGATTTTTGAACATTCATAGCAGCTATAAAGACCACTTATGTGCAAGACATAGTAAATTGAAGAAACAGAGAAAGATGAAACGTGGTAAATACCTGCAGATACTGTTGAACACTACATTTGAACTGCCTTATGAAGGATGCAGTAAACAGCCTCAGACAGTAATAAGTGAACTACTAACTAGCTCTGAAAGACAGAAGCAAGAACTTGATCAGTTGAAAAGTGAACAGAGGCACCTCAAGCGCAAAGTCTCCCAGCTGAAAGAGAGCCGTGTGGGAAAGAGGCAGAAAGTATCGGAACTGAAGGAGAAAGTCAAAACAGTTACGAAAGGAACGATGGAACTTGGAAAAGTAATGGTTAAATGTACATTTGACAAGGCAAAGGAAACAAGTTCTCTAAAATCTACTCAGTCCAATTTAGAAATAGAAGTTGCTCAACTCAGCAAACATGTTTCGTGTATTGAAACCAACAAAGCTAGTCTTGAGTCACAGATTGTAACATTGATGAAGGAAAGAACATCTTTGAAACTGGAACTGGAGAAAAAGTCTAACAGAATATCAGACTTGTTGAAGAGGAATGAAGAGCTGGAATCTAATTGTACATATCTTGAGCAGACTATTGGAGATCTGCAAAGTGATCACCTTGAACTGTATGATACCGACACTAGAATGTTCAAGCCAGAAACAGAACTCTGTGTATATCAGTTACTTGATTGTAAGGTGGCATTTGATAATGTGAGTGCAGTTATCAAATCTGTGGCATCATTATGTGGGAAAAAAAGACATTGATCGATTGCCAAAGGAGTCGACTGTGAGAAATTGGAATACAAGGCGACTGGGATTGTCACAAATGCAGGCGGCTGAAGTATTACCAGCAGCAGAAACAATGACTCTATATACTGATGAAACTTCTAAACGAGGAGACAAGTTTGGTGGGTATCATGTGAGTGATGAAGTAGGAAATATGTGGGTTCTGGGACTCAGAAATATGGCAAACAAGTCCAGCAAAACAACACTAGATACTTTCAAAATGGTACTCTCGGATATTGATAGGAGCTTGAAGAATACTTCACAGGAATCCACAGCTGAGCAACAAAACATTGGACATGAAATTCTCTCAAAAATCAGATGCACAATGTCCGATCAAGCTGCAACAGAGAAGCACTTTAATGATTTGTTGTCTCAGTATAGATCTGAAATACTTCCTGAAGTGACGGCCAACTGGCAGGATTTGACAGAGGAACAGAAGGGTGCTTGTGCTAAGATGTACAATTTTTTTGTGTGGACTACACCTACTTGTAAACTTGGCGGAGTTGACCAACACTACCCTGAAGAAATTTGAGTCCAGTTTAGACATGACCGATACAGGAGCTGCTAGTTTGCCCGAAACCACACTGTTCACAAAGAAGTCTGAACCTTGAACAGTTCGCTATGTGAGGACAGCATGCAAAGCATTCACAAGAGGAGGGGACGAGAAGAACGGAGCCTACAGGGCATTTGCAGACCACATTGAAGAACAAAGGGATGAGATCCTCCGATTTGCACCTTTTCATGGGAATCGATTCAACATTTTGTTTGTTGATGGGGGATTAGTCTACTACTACTCCAAAGATATTACAGAATTCATAGGAGAAGTTCATGGTCAAACTAACACACTGTTGACAGCAGTTCACGCTGACTCCAAAGTTCCAGCATTCCTTGCAGGCACAAAGGTTTTAGGTCTGATAGAGAAGCAGGTGACATCCCCATTATGGAGAGTGATTGAAGCAAAGGGACATATTCTAGACATGAATCAGCATTATTTTCGTCTGTTGACATTTCTCAGAGAGGCATCAATTGATAGCGCTGCATTCCTAGCTGGGACACAAGTACCTTTTCCAGACCATGTGAAACGTGACAAGGTCCTTGAATATCTACTGGCAGAGAGTGATGATGATGCCATTTGTCAGCAGATGTTACAGTTTCTGTTCTCAGCATGGGTAACGTATCTTGAGAAGGCCGTAAAGGATCTTTTACCAGGAGGTGACCATGAGAAAGTCAGTGCAGAGATGAAAACTCTCACTCAATCCACATTGAAGCACAACAAGTTTCCTGAAAGTATCTTTGGATTACTTGATCACCTACTTACTGTGCGGCCAAATGCAACTACTCTGTGCAATGAGGCATACATCATGTTTTTGAAAAATAAAACATTTGAATGGATTGATAACAAACCAAAAGATGAGCGCAATGAGTTGATAAAGAAGTGTCACACATTGACCAGGGACATCAAGAAGGAGATCAAGCTTCGTTGTGAGGACATCACAGAAACAAGGACAAAGGCTCAGAAAGAGAAGAAATTGCAACTTCAGCGAAAAAGACAAAGGGAACTTCATGAAAAGGAAAAACTAACAAGTGACATTATCTATTATGGTCTGTGGCAGTCGGAGGAAGAAATCCATGTGAACGTCACTGACCTTATGAAGTCCAAGACAAAACAAGAATGCAGGAAAGCCCTTTGCGCTCAGCTCACTTTCAGAAAAACTGTCCTCAACCAGGAACATCATGATCGGAGTATCTTCAACACCACAAGGAGAAATAATGTATCCTTAACGATTCTGGATCTTCAGAAGAACCTTGGGGAACTTGTGCGTGCTTCACTAACATCGCCAAACAAAGATGAAAGACGTTTAGTTGGACATCCTTTATTAGTAGGCAAGACCATCAAGCATACTTTCAAAGAAAGTGATGACAGTGACACCTACACTGACTACATTGGATATGTCATCAGTACTGTTCCTGGACATTCTGCCTGGTATAATGTCAAGTATGAAGATGACTCTGCTGTTTACACATACCAGTTGCAGGACAACTATGCTGATGGTTCTTTGAAAATCCATGTTGGTAAGATCATCATGGCATGGAGTTACCTGATATGGAATGACCACAAGGACAGTGGTGAACATTTACTGCCACAGGACAGTGGAAGCATGTGGCCAGGATGGCATATCGTTCTATGAACTAATGGTTTCAGGCAGAAACCTTGAAGCATGTGGCCAGGATGGCATATTTCTATTTGAACTAATGGTTTCAGGCGGAAACCTTGAAGCATGTGGCCAGGATGGCATATTGTTCTTTGAACTAATGGTTTCAGGCAGAAACCTTGAAGCATGTTTTTATGATTAGAAACAAGTTGCATGTAGCTACAAGTATAGTTGTGTTGTTATGGCACCTGTGAGAAGTAACTCACTTGTGACAATATACATCAATTATTATTATCACATATACTGATGTTAACGTCTGTGTACACATCAAATGTCACTGACATATTCCATTACTGCATGACATTTTCTGTTGCCTTTCAGTTCTTCCACAACATGTCTTTTCGACAATTCCTCACATTATTTATTATTATTATTTCTTTTTGTTTTGTTTGTTTTGTTTGTTTTTATCGTGTAGATCCCGCTTAGAATTGATCTTCAGTCACCCATGCTTGTCGTATGAGGCGACTAACGGGATCGGGTAGTCAGGCTCGCTGAGTTGTAATCGGTTCCAAATTGCTATGACCGATGCTCATGCTGTTGATCACTGGATTGTCTGGTCCAGACTCGGATTCTTTACAGACCACCGCCATATCGCTGGAATATTGCTGAGTGCGGCATATCACTAAACTCACTCACCCATTCGTTAGTTTCTTGTCTGATCAATACATCATTGAGACTACCATTAATGTCACGGAGATGGGAAAAACATTTCTTGTTCTTATTGCTGTTAATACTTCATCATTCATAGGGTTCTGTGACAAGAATCACATCATCATTAAATATTGTGAATTACGACAGATCTATATAAAGACAATCTGAGCAGGGCTATGATTTTTGGGTTTAATGCCCAGTTTCGTTATCATGATTCTGTTTGTCATTAGGGGTATATTGCATTTTTCAATGTTTCACCCTGCTCTGCGATTCATATGTAAATAATTACATGTGTTTTTCATCAATGTCTCATTTATATGTGTTGTCAATTGCTGTGAACATTTGCAAATAATTTCTTTCTGTCTCTTTTCAGGTGGGACAAGCACTTCCAGCGCATCAACAGAATAAAAAGGTTCTTACAATGTCAATAACAGCAGTTTCCAATTATATTGTCATTTGTTGAATGATGTGACGAACAGAGTTATCTGCCCCTTGTTCTTTCTTACTCCCTAATTAGGGTATGGGGCCTTGTTAATTTTTAAAAAAAAAATTTTTTCACTTGTCTCACTCATCAGATTGGAATTAGTATCACAGTTAGGTTTTATTTCTACGTCTCAAAAATGGTTTGCGGTCTCTACTAGAAACTGCTGCACGACGCATTTTCCACATGCCAAACTCAAACGTAAACTATCAACAACTACTTCCAGTAGTCTGGGTCAGTTGACCAGTCCATGATATTATTAGGGGTGATCATTAGGTATTGCTTTTTCTCACCATACAAAACATGTTTTACTGTTAAAAACTGCCCAAGGTGCCTACTACCACTTAGTATAAAAGTGGAAACCTAAAAAGAACCTCCAACCTTAAAAAGTTGTTTGTTGTCATTTTAATACATTTTTGCAAATTTGGCTACAAACCATCACCCCTTTCTAATAAACAAAATGAACGGCAATGCTTTGGAATGTGGAGGTTCCATTTTCATTGGTTGAGGGGATATAGGTTGTTCAAACTTTTATATTGTGCACAAAGCCGATAAGATATTTTATTTTGTTAATATTTTGATCTAATACAATGCTCTTGTGATTTTGGGGGGAACATAATAAAGGCCCATATTACTTGCCATGATGGCAAAAATAACCAAATGGAGGAGAAACTCCATTGTAGCAATGAACAGTTCCAGATGCTACCATGGGAACCAGCTGAAACGGCGGGTTGATGACACTTAGCTGCTGTACCCGTACACGAGGTCAAAGAGTGCAGACACGAAAACGTGTGTGGACCTTTTTTTGGTTTACTTTTAGAAGCAGGTCGCGTAAACATAGTTCGTTATTGTTACTGGTGTTATTGATATTTGAAGCACGGGAATATTCCATTTGAAACCCCTGACTGACGCCGTCGGTTCCAAATGAATTCCCGTGCTTCAAATACTCAATAACACCCGGAAATTGGCCAACACATGATGTTTATCTCCTAATTAGACTACCCACTGCCACAGATTTCTGAGCTGACACGAACGTGTATCTATGATATTTTCGTGAGGTCAAATCGCGAAGAGCACAAGAACAAAATATCACGCATTATTACACAAGGACAGGGCGAGACAAATGTTATGCTATATTAATACCATACTTACAATACATTAAACGTTTCTTTTCAAATACATCGCCACATTGTTAATTAGCTGTACCTTTTTGGGTCCCGTAAAGATCCGGGTTAGAATAATTGATCTTCAGCAACCCATGCTTGTCGTAAGATGCGAGTAACGCTATCGGGTGGTCAGGCTCGTCGACTTGGTTAACACATGTCATTGTATCCCAATTTCGTAACACATGTCATCGTATCCTAATATCGATGCTCATAATGTTGATCACTCTATTGTCTGGTCAGACTTAATTATTTACAGACCGCCGCCATATAGCTGGTGTAAATGCTGAGTGCGGCGTTAAAACACCTAACTAACTTCACATTTTCGCTAATAATCGATTAATTTCTGTTCGTGATACATGTACGAGTTTTGGGGAGATATACAGTTTTCATTGTTTTGTAAAATGGACAAATTGAGAGTAACTGGCAATGATCTTCCTTTGTATTACATTTATTGCACATAAGTAAATCGGTATTGGCTTTTGCATTGTGACGAAACTGTTGACTTCGTAGATTTTGGCTCAGACACAGGATTTAACAATACGTCATAATATTCGGGAAAAGTCTAAGACTATTTAGGATTTCGGAACTTAACGGGTCAGTGAAAGAAAGTGTGTAGAGCATTGCTCTACCACTGGATTGACGAAGAAGTTCATTTTCCTGAGACCAGTGAAGATCCGGGTTAGAATATTGATCTTCAGTAACCCATGCTTGTTGTAAGAGGCGACTAACGGGATCGGGTGGTCAGGCTCGTAAACTTGGTTGACACATCACCGGTTCCTAAGTGCGCAGATAGATTCTCATACTGTTGATCACTGGATTGTGGTCCAGACTCGATTGTTTACATATAGCTGGAATATTGCTGAGTGCGGCGTAAAAACTAAACTCACTCACTCACTCATTTTACCTGAATCACACGTGGTGAGAAAGAGAACAAACAACTTTTACACAGAAGTCATGTTTCATAGGTCATAACCAAATCAACAATTAAACAGTACAGGAATAAATTAATACACACATAGAGCTTCCTGGTAAATATTTAGCCATTTGTAAAGTCGTGAGTGAGTGAGTGTGTGAGCATGGTTTAACGCCTCTTTCAGCAATATTCCAGCAATATCACCAGAAATGGGCTTCACATTATTATTCCCTTGCGGGAATCGAACACAGGTCTTCGGCGTAACGAGCCAACACTTTAACCATTAGGCTACCCCACCGCCCCTGTACAGTCGTGGATAGGAGAGTAGAAAAATTGGTCACAAATAATATTTTAAAGAAATATAATGAGAGTTCGTGTCGTATTCTGTTGCTACCGTAAAATTCCGTGACATATAACACCGCGGAACTGCACGGACATGCTTCACTCTGAACCCATGAAGAGATTCAAACCTGGAGTGTTGGTAATGTGGAGAACACTTTCACTACTGTCCCATCACGCTGCAAATAGCACATAATAAATAACTGCGTTCGTAGCAAAGCAGTTACATTGTGATAATAATTTACTTCTCCTGTAGTGTCCTCATTCTGGCGTCCCCCGCCGTGATATTGCTCTCGAATATTGCTAAAAGCGGCGTAAAACTAAACTCAGTCAGTCAGTCCTGTAGTGTCCTTGAAAATGCATCTGCTCTTCACGATGTACCACTGATAGGTCTGTGTGTATTAATGAAGATGAAGGTTTCAGTAAATTCAATATCTAAATAGTTTACTTTTCATGATGTGTCTTCAGATAATGATTTTGTTTTAGCGTCAAGCCTTTGATGGGATGGGGTAGTAAGAAAGGTGACAGATAATTCTGCAAAACAAAAACATTCTTGAAATAATAATATGAGGAGTACAACTCCTGTTTCTGTAGATTCCAATGATTCAACCGATTCCCGGGTCTCCCCAGTTTCAGCAACTTCAATATCTAATATCATTTACTTTTCATGATGTGTCTTCAAATAGTGATTCTGTCTCAGCGTCAAGCCTTTGATAGGATTGGGTAGTAAGGAAGGTGACAGTTAATTCTGAAAATATATTCTGAACAAATATTAGGAGTACAAGCACTCTGTTTCAGTAGATTCCAGGATCCCTACATTCAATGATTTAACTGAATCCCGGCTCTTCCAGTTTCAGCAAAGTTCAATATCGAATATCAGTTACTTTTCATGATTTGTCTTCAAATAATGATTCTTTGATAGGATGGGGTTGTAATAAAGGGACAGTTAATTCAGAAAAATATTATGAACAAATATTAAGACTACAAATACTGTTTCTGCAGTAGATTCGGCATCCATACAGCCAGTGATTTTGATTTGAATCCTGGTCTTCCCGCTGGACAAAGTTCAGAAGGTGCCCAGGCAACGAAGCAAAGATGAACGACGTTATCTCCCAAACCTCACCTAACATGTCAGACCTTGAATTAGCACTTATTAGATTTACACACTTCTGATTCTAATTATTTTCAGACTTGGTCAGTATTGGCCGCGGCGGAAAGTGGCCATTGATTCACGAAGCGAGACAGAGGCCGCGACTCCAGATTGCGAGAAAGCGGTCGTGAGGAAATAGGTAGAGGCAATTGATTTAGTTCAACGGTAATGGAAAGCGGAGGAGCGGCGTCTTTATATTTGTCTGTTGAGTGACCGCTGGATATTGCATCGCTGACCACTCGTGACCAGGCGTGGAGAGACTGACAAACAAAAGTTGAGGATGAGGTCGCATTTGGTGCCGATGTTGTTAAGCAGAAATGGAACAAATGGCCAGTCATCTTTAATTTGTCACGCCATAACGGTTGGTCATCGTACCCTTGACCGGAACCATGACAGAGAGATAAATCGCAGTGGAGTTGTGGTCCCTTGAGAGGTGAACTCTCCACAGTGCCCGTGTGCGCCGTCACCTTGTTTTAGAGGGTCACTGAAGAAGGGCATTTGCCTTTCAAGCAATGAGGTGCGATGTAAAGAGCTCATTGAATTTATTGTCAAACCAGATGCTAAACCTGCTTTTATTTATTGTCATGTTGATTCACAACTCTTTACCGACTGAGAGTAATTGCCTGTCTTGTGTTGTGAGCCTTGGACAGTTCACGTCAGTGTAAGTTTATTAATGGATGGTGTATTGATGACAAAGAGTCAAAGCAAATGCTCAACTTAATGAACTCCGCGTTGCAGAAATGATAAAGCTTGAGCGAAATGGGGAATGATATCGCACATATATAGGTACCTTTGCGTATGGGGCTGGTTGGTGCTTGTGTGCGCGTTTGAGGTGCGTGTGCGTCCGCGTGTGTTTTTGTTTGTGTATGTGTGTGTGCATGCGTGGCGTGTGTGTGTGTGTTCGCGCGCGTGCGTTTCCAGATCCGGTATCATGCTCGTTTTAAAGTGCTGGTGCACTCGGTTGGTACACCAATCCACATTTTATCATGGACACTCCACTCAGACACAGAGATGACCATTCCTCGTTTTACCCACCTCACAAACAAAACTCTTTTTGTTACAAAGGAAATGATGAGGATATATTTTTCTTCTCTCTATCTGGAAAGACGGCTTGTGTGTTTGATGGACATACTAAATAAACTACAATGGTTGGTGCCGTGAGAAGCTTCAGGACGCACATCCACTTAATGATGCCAGGTTACAAATGCCTCCAGCAGATCAGAACAGAAATACATTTACACTCTGTTATCCCTGTGCAACCATTGTTTGTCTTAAAGTGAGTGAGTGAGTTTAGTTTAACGCCCCACTCAGCAATATGCCAGCTATATTGCGGCCGTCTGAAAATAATCGAGTCTGTGCCAGACAATCCAGTGATCAACACCATGGGCATCGATCTACACAACTGGAAATGTCAACAATGTGTCAACCAAGCCAGCGAGTCTGACCAGACGATCTCGTTAGTCGCCTCTTACGATAAGCATGGGTTACTGGATATCAATATTCTAACCCGGACCTTCACGGGTGTTTGTCTTAGAAGGCGACTTAATGGATTAGGTGGTGAAGCTCGGTAACCCTAGCTAATAGGGTCTCATCAAAACCCCTATATAGTGGATTGTTGCTGAGAATATTAATTACGTACATGACCCATTCATATAGCTGGAATATTGCTTAAAGCGACGTTAATCCACTTACATATAAAGACTATAAAGACAGAGGGTTGCTTTACGAACAACACATCAGATTAAATTCATAGAGTAAATATTTGGAAACCAGCCTACAAGACTGATTCTAAACTTTACACTTATCTATATGAACCATCATTTATACAATTATCCATCACTTGAGGGGGCGGTGGGATGGCCAAGAGGTTAAAGCGTTCGTTCGTCCCAAAGACCCGGGTTCGACCTTTGTTCCCCATATGGGTACAAAGTGTTAAGCCCATTTCTGGTGTCCCCCGCCGTGATATTGCCGGAATATTGCTAAAGTCTGGGTAAGACCATACTCACTCACTCACTCACGCACTCACGCACTCACTCACTCACTCACTCACTCACTCACTCACTCACTCACTCACTCACTCACTCACTCACTCACTCACTCACTCACTCACTCACTCACTCACTCACTACTTGAGAGGCATCATGACTCGGAGAATGAGGGAGGCTTTGGTGTTTCAGCTGACTATGATACCACTATTTTCAGAAGTCGGGGATGGGGTATTTCGGGAGGGGGGTGAGAACTCACAAGTATTCCATCATATTATTAGTGCTCATAAGTGTTAATACTTTTACCTCATCGCCTCAAGCAGGAAGAATTTGTTTTCCTTGATTGTCGTAACAGTCAATACGAATACGCCTTGATGTATTCAGGGGCTTCGTAACCTCATCTCTTCACAAGAAGATAGGGGGCCTGACACACACCACCTAACACAGTTGGACATTGGAACAACGTTTCGTCTGATGTGATCGCGTCGGATAATTCGATTTGGTCTGTCTATGTCGATGGTGGGCCTTTCCAGCTTGCACAAGAATATACGTCAAGACATGTAGTGTGAACACACTCACAGGAAGCAAGACAGACCTCACTTGTACACGACAACCTGAGAGGGTTACCGCCAGGTTGTGAGAATCAATGTCACGCTTACAGAGGAGGGGCAGAGACGGAGTGAGTGAGTGAGTTAAACTTTATAGTCACATCGGCAACATTTCAGCCATATTATAAATTATAAAAACATGTCGACGAAGGACAGTAAAATAAGTCACTGTAGATTACCACAGTTAGATAATTAAAACTAGCAAGTAACCTTTAAAATTGGTACAAATAGTACAGACAATACAATATAAAAAACGGGCTTGAGATCACCAGCAACTGGCAGAGACGGCATATTCTGCTTGTCAACATGAAAACGCTCTATGAATAGTTATTAGAAATGTCAATATGTAAATGGTAGATATGCTGTATGTCAATATCTAGAAGCTCCATGAATGGTATATTTTGTATGTCAGTATGTACATTTTCTACGAATAGATATTCTGTGTGCCTATATGTAAACCCCTGTGAATATATATTCTCAATATCAATATATAAATGCTCATTGAACATAAATTCTGCTTGTCAAAATGAATACACATGTTGTATGACAATATCCAACACTCCATGCTTATATCGTCTTTATGACAGTATGTTTGGTTTGTTTGTTGTCTAACGCCGCGCTCAGCGATACTTAAGCTGTATGGCTGCGGTCTGTAAATAATTAAGTCTGGACCAGACATTAAAGTGATCAACATTATGAGCATCGATCTACGAAACTGGGATACGATGACATTTGTCAACTAAGTCAGCGAGCCTGACCACCTGATCCCGTTAGTTGCCTCTTACGACAAGCGAGGGTAGCTGAAGACCAATATGTAAAGCTTTTAAATATATGCTATGTAAATCAATATTTTATGGATAGATATTATGCATGTCAATATGTAAACGCTCTCTATAAATATATATCCCGTATAAAAAGTTTAAAATCCAACAATAACTGGTGAGAGTCAGGGATGCTCTGATACCAGTAAGGGTATATTTAGTATTCAAATATGCAAACGTTTCATGTAAATGTCACCACATAAAACGGCGAAACGACAAAATTTATAAAGACATGCTGACATGTGAGAAGGAGTTTAGTTTTACGCCGCTTTTAGCAATATTCCAGCAATATAGAACGGCGTTGGACACCAGAAATGGGCGTCACACATTGTACCCATGTGGGAATCGACCCGGGTCTTCATCGTGTCGAGCGAACGCTTTAACCACCAGGCTACCCCACTGCCGACATGCTCTCAAACCTTGCTGTCATTTGTATACGATTAATCGATATATCGAATTAGTGAAGTTAAAAACCTTGATGCTAATCTGATGTAGTTCATCGGTAGAAAGTCACAGTTCTAAAACACACTCACTAGCACAAGCACACACATGCACATACACACCATATAATACTGTAATGGCGTTTGCGTAAATTGTGTGCACGATATGAAGGCGGAAACCTGACAAGTATAATTTGTCAGCGTATGATCGCTTTATTCATGCGTATCCTAATTAATCAAACTGTGTCAGCGCGAACTGTGTTGATAGTCGCCGAGTTTACTGGCTTTTTGAAAGAGCAAAGGAATAATAGGGCCGTAATAATAGGCATGGATGAAAAAATGTCATCAACGATAGCTTATTGGATCAATTCCTAAATGAACGCCAGTGGGAGCAGGATGTACGTCAAGGAGCTAACGTAGAGCATCGTCGCTTCTCATTTCCGCTCTGCGGTGTATCCATGTCAAATAAATATTTAATTGTCACGGTGGAGGAATAGATGGTCATCAAACAACATATTAAACACGTTCTTAAACAGAAGGATGTTGTAGCTAGTTCTTAGTTCCCACATGGTTAGTGCATATGTTACGTATGTCGATGTCAGAGTCATATATGTGTCAGAGTCATATATGTGTCAGAGTCACATGTGTAATATGGTGAGTTAAGGTTTAACGCCGCTTCAACAGCGATTTAATTATGTCACAGCTTAAAGAGTAGGTGAGTTCATATCGTGTAATGAATTTTATTTCCAAAATGGCGGCTTTCAACAAAGATTGTATTTATCTGGTTGAACTACGTGATATAAATGACAAAATGTCCTAAAATAGTATGACCATGTCGATTCCAAATTATTCTACCACCACTATAGACATATACAACACGGTAACAGTCATTCACTTGTCGGACTTTGAATTCGCAATTCTTTGTAAATGAACGATTCACAAGGTGGATGTGACGTTAATTCGTGACATGACGCGATGACGTTGACGTGAGATGACGGGCCCTCCGACTGGGTGATACAGTACCATTACTCCATCCCTCCAGCACCACAGACAAGTACATGAAGGTTCTGTGTAACGTGTCGATCTCGACCCGGAACATGTAACTGTCTGATGCTTGGAATAAGTTTTAGAAGGTCATCACTCAGTCAATTTAGATTCCGTATTTTTGATAACGTGTAATTTTCAGCGTTCAAGTATTTCTAGCCCGTGTTTTGTACATGTAATGAGAAAACGGATGAAAAATCATCCCGGAGAAAAAATCATTCCATACCTCCGTCGAATTCATATGAAGCAAGTCTAAGTATCAAATGACATGTTGTGTCTTATCCCAAGGGGAAGCGGAGACAGATATTTAACGGACCCCGCATGTCTGTGTATTCCAACATTTCTAACACCAGCAACAACTGATTCTGCGGGAGGCTGATTGGGTTTGGACAGGTCCATACGGGTCTGACTGTGTCGTTGTAAGATTCGAGATGAAAAGGGGTTTGTCGCTATATTTCTATTGGTAGTTGTACATCCTCTATGTTCCTCTTGTGAAGCCAGATAAAGTTTTATTGAAATTCATTTAACTGTATCCATTTCATAGGTCTGTTTTCAGAATCACGAATTATTAGTATACACTAGTATTGACTTCTCAGCGATAATCAGCTAAAAGATGTTCACATTATTTTGTATTTCGTATGCCTGTGTGTGTTTGTCTGTCTTTTCTCGTTTTGTTTTGTTTTTATTGTCGATGTGTGTTAAAGTTTGATAATGTTGTTTACCGCCACAATCATCCAAACGAGGATACATTGTGGTACTATAATGATGAACTATAATATGCATAATATACATTAGATTGCAGATACTTGTTCTTGTTGAGCATTATCGATTATTATCGACTACGTTTCCATCACAGTCACAATAAAAAGGCAATGGTTAATGGTTCACTGATAAAAATGAAACGCGTATCACGATGAAATCCGTCTCCAGGTTACATTTGTCCATCAAAACATAAAATATTTTATTCAATTTCATTTCATAACACATATGTAATCATTATGTCAAAGGCAATATATTCACGCAGAACAAATGTTCGCCACGTCAGTAGCATGTAATTGTCTCCCACCCAATACAAGAAACCAGATACCCATTATCTGTAAATGTACTGAGCCAAGGAGTAACGGATCTTCTACATGTGTAGATATACTGTACACATTTGAAGAAAGAACGTTTGAACTGCAAACAAAAAGGAAAACAATATTCACATTCCTTAAAGTTTGGGGTTTTTTTGGTTTTTTTTGGTCTTTTTTTGTTGTTTTCTTTTGTTTTGTTGGTTGGTTTGTTTTTTCTTTGTTGGGTTTTTTCTATCATGTATCGTGACATTCAGCCGTTGTCCTCCATCAACAAGTTCAGTGGCTAGAACACACAAGTACAACCATATGTCCTAAATATTGTACGCAGAACCACACACATATGGGGCAACATTACAATGAACCCTTCGCCGTCATTTCGACCACTTTTCCAGACGGTCTAACTCCCCATGTGGGTTTAATTCGCCTGTTCCTGGTCTCAGCAGTTCAGGAATGCTCTGTAATCAAATCTAGCCATTTACAACCGCACTTCCATTATTGTTAGAAAGAAACGCTTTCTCGAGAAGCTAAACTTATTCAATTACAACCAGCAGCAATATCCGGCTGGACCAAGGAGGCCAATGTATCTATAATTTCACCCAACTTCCTTAGCATTAATAGAAACGTATTTGTTTTACCTCCTGGAATTCTCAAGGGATAAAGATCAGAAATACTTTATTTACATAGTTCCGACATTTGACCTGGGGACTTTGGACCCTTATTTTTAGCCAATATTAGATTATTGTCCAATTAGCCACGAAGCTTATTACCCCTCGACTTAAACCATCCATAATGGATGTCCAATTGTGACTTCATCATTGACGATAGAACGTAGTATCTGTGCTCTCTTGACCAAATAGTTTTAAAGCCAATCACCTTTCACCGAGTTAGTCAATTTAAGTCCTTGGAATGGACGTTGACGATGTGAATGCAGCTAATCAACGGTAATCGTGGCATTAAGTAAACTTTCGCTCAGTTTGTTATGGAGTTAAGAGTGACGGAATCTGCCATTTGCAGCGATAGTTGACGTGATTGGCCGTGAATATGACGTTAGATTCAAATCTCGAATTAACCTCCTACATGGTCAGCCAATGCTCCTGATCACCCTATTCACTAACGTGATGTGTTAAAAGTATTCAGTTAGGCAAGGAATCAATAACAGGAATCGGGAAACAATAGCGATGTTAATAGTGTACAGGTAATCACTGAGACTCGGTGATTTGTATTTCAACCGCATTTAACAGTATTCCCGTTATATAACGGCAAGTCAGTTTTGGAGTGAGTGAGTTTAGTTTAAGAAGCTTTTAACACTATTCCAGCAATATCACCGCGGGGAAAAGAAATGTGCCCATGTCGGGAATCGAACCCGGATATTCAGTATGACGAGCGAACGCCTTAAGCACAAGGCTACCCCGCCACCCTCATTTTAGGAATAAATTATAAGGTGCTACTGATCTTTGAATCTTACGACTTTGGTGAAACTGAGAGAAATGACAGCAAAGATGGAAACCTTTTTTTAAATCATTAAATCGTTGAAAACTGTATCATATCGTAGCCAGATTACCATCACATTTCAAAATTGGCACATCAAAATATCCAAATAAGTGCCAAAGGCGCCAGTGTTTAATACAGGTTCTGAAACATACAAATGTTTTATCTTCAGCCATCATTGTTTCTAATTAGACGGAGCACTATGTCGATTAACAAATTAATAACGAGTAACCATTTCGTTTAACAAACAAGAAAGAATTTTTTTCCAGAATAGGTTTTGGTGTCTGTGTATTGTCTAAGACAATTGTCATAAGTCTAATGGTTAAAGCGTCTGCACGTCACGCTGAAGACCCAGGTTCGTTTCCCTTTATGGGTACAATGTGTGAAGCCCATTTTTGGTGTCCCCCGCCACGATATTGCTGGAATATTGCTAAAAGCGTCGTAAAACTAAACGCACGTACTCACTCGAAGCTCCTGCATCAAAATATATCAACACAAACTGTCTTGTGATCTGACAGTAATTCATTGAGCACATTAGTGAGGAGTGAATGTGGTTTTGCGCCTCTTTTATTAGTTAATATTTCAGCAATATCCAGCGGGGACACCAGAAAGGGCATCACACATTAACCTTATGTGGGAAATCGAACCCGGGTCTCCAGCGTGACGAGCGACAGCTTTAACCAACAGGGTACCCCAACAGCTCAGCAGGAGCTTCGGAATATACAAAGACAGTTTGACTGGACACGATCGTAGCATATGCTTGTAGCGGGCTGTCATGGTAAAGAAATCGTTACCTAAAATCTTCGAATTGATGGGGGCGGTAGGGTAGCCTAGTGGTTAAAGCGTTCGCTGTTCACGCCGAAGATCCGACTTCGATTCCCCACAGGGGCACAATGTGTGAAGCGCATTTCTGCTGTCTCCAGCCGTAATATTGCTAGAATATTGCCAAAAAGGGCGTAAAACTACAATCACTTACTAATTTGATAGCTATTCAATCCTATCAGTATCAGACTAACAGTCATCTTACTATGGAATCCTGGAAGGGACATTGTCGCGTTGTCACATTGTCGCGTTGTCGCCCTCTCAAATACAAATTAGGCAAAATTAACCAAAACGCGACACGCGACATCGCGACAATGCGACAAATGAGCGAAATGTCGCTTGTCGCGTTTTGGTTTATTTTGCCTCATTTTATTTGTTTTTGAGAGGGCAACAATGCGACATAGCGACAATGTCCCTTCTCGTATTCCATATCTAACGCACTAACATTCAGTGAACTCTGAGTTGTAAACCCTATTTAGGCTATTCGTACGATTATACGATTATGGCATCCACGTTAATCTAGGAAGTAATCTCAGATGATTAAGCAGAGCGGGGGGCTGGATTGGACGGATTATCACCGTGGATCCACATTCTGAATTGACCATACAACATGGATACGGGACTCAGCTCGCCGGTGTGGGAGAAGAGAGAAGAACAAACAAACTCCAGAATATGGAGAAAAGATCCATTGAGAACACACACAGAATTTACCGGCTACGTGAACGAAATTCGGGCAATCACAGACAGTGTCCTCACACCTCGGGAATCGACCTTCACAACTGAGGAACTTCGAACTCTGCGTTACGGAACAAGATCGCTGCCAACCCCGAATTCGACCGGATCGTCGGTGTTGAAATACAACACTTTAAACGCATCCAAACTTGCACGGCTCCCAGACGCTTCGATCCTTAAGCTGAATATTCCGCCCAACAGCACTACGTCGAGTTTCTATCCAACACTTGAGCCGAAAAGAGTTCTAGAAATACAACCAAAGGGAGAATACTCTAAGAGATCAAGGCTTGAAAAATATCTGCTTGGTTTTGTGGTGTTTCTCGGCGCTCTGGTGATTTTAATGCTGCTTCTTTTATTTCTCGTACTAAGTGGCGTTGTAAAAATATCCGCAATGTGAACATATAGGACTGTGGTATTAAACTATAAATTACATGTATGTCTTATGTTCGTATCACAGGCCTGATGTTCCGAGCTTGCTGCCAGGTTACATTAAAGGTACAGTTTCATTTTTTTTCGTATCGCATCATTAGTGGATAATAGAGCTGTAACTATGCATCAAACTATCGATGGATAGCATTTGTTGAGTCTGCGATAGCAATTTAGAAACGAAAAACTATCAATGCATAGATAGTATGTGAAACTATCGATAGTTAGTTGACTTCCGTTCATAAATGCGCAGCGCAAAATACCGGAAGTACAAGATTCGTTCACTTTGATTTAGAGTTATCCAACCCTGTTACCTCTTAAACAAACATCTCGTTTATATTTCATATAAACTATCCGTTCATTTGGGAAATGACTTCAAATGAGACAATTCAAGGAGAAAAAAGCTACTGCAATAATATTGCAATAGCTGGTGACAAAAGACTATCGCTATCACAGTAGCATGTTGCAATAGACTATCGCTATCGCAATAGCTATTTCTCCCTCAATAGTCGTCCCTAGTGGATAATGCCGATGACCGATGCTCCTGACGCGTCATGCCCCCCAAAACATGGAATATGTTACTTGTTGTTGCCCTGCCTCCACACGTAGAGAGTGAAACAGAGAGTCTGTGAGTCCGTGTACAGTGTTGGAGCGGGGTACCCAAGGTAAAGCTGCAAGATGTAATCTCAGTGGTTTGTACCACTACACTGATATTTACCTAGGCTGGAGCAAGCAACACACGCACGCACGCACGCACGCACGCACGCACGCACGCACGCAGCGCACACGGACTCCTACAAAGACAACCGTTTCACCTCACCTAACTGCAGCTTCTATGCATGATTCAAAGTTAAAAAAGGTGCTAAATGATTTTATAATGCCTCGCCTGTTAGCAGCGGTGTGTTATATTTAGTGTGCTACCCCCAACCCCGAAAGCCACCCCCTCCCTCCCCATAGAAAGTTCATCTTGCTCGCTACTGTTACTGTTAGTATACTCTAAATTCCTGTTACAATTTGTCTTCAGCAACCTATTCTATACATATATAGATATGTACGTGCATGCGTCTGTCTGTCTGTCTGTCTGTCTGTGCAACTGTGTTTGTGCTCTCATTACATTGATTCAGTTTAGGTACTCCATCTTTCAAAGAGTGTGTGTTACTAATACAACGTGTTACAACCAACTCGTGTTATTTCAGAACAAGCCTGCTGACGTCACAGGAACGGTATTTAATTGGTCACATGTGATAGATGTGGTCTCACCTTAGGCAAGTGAGTTTGTTCCAAATTGCCTCTGTTCACCCAGCAGAAAATGGGTTCCTGGTTGGATAATGTCTTTAGAAGATGACTTCATATTATTATTATTATTATTATCTTCCACCACAGTGATCTTGCTGCAACACCATTACAAGCGATATAAAATCCTTCTCGCCCAATGACATTGAGACAAATGGCACGGTAAGGATCCAAATTTCAGCACCACCAATAGGTGACACTTCGTAACATAATTAAGAAATTATCAGACATCCCCACAGGCCGGCTATGGAACAGAACTGCTTCATGACAAATGCAATCTCTCGTAGCTTTCACTATGCGTGTCCCACACACTTATGCTTTATGTCTCCCAGGTCTGCTGGAATCTTCTGTTCGAATCACAGATTCCACCGATTTTTATCAATGGTGTGCTAGCGCCATACCTGTGACAGTGTTCAACAAGGTGATGACGACATTTCAGGCTTTCTTCCAACATGTGTGTCACAACCAAACATCTGTTCCGAAAAGCGAGACCCCTGAAGATCCGGGTTAGAATTGGTCTTTAGCAAACCCATGCAGGTCGAGACAGGCGACTAACGGGATCGGGTGGACAGACTCTCTGTTATATGATCAACAGGATCGGCGTTATCTGATGCTTTATTTATATAAGCAGTAAATAAAGAAATGACAGACATTGGATGACATTGCCAGTTTTATTATTATCAGCTAGATACAACCAATGAGAGACATCTAAAGTGGCTAGACACTGGAAAGGATAACTGATAGATAGAAAAAGGAATAACTGGCAACCGTACGCCACCAATTGCATAAGATATCTTCACCGACATGCTAAAGATAGTAAGTAAGACACATAATCCAGAGAAGCATTCACTCTAATGAGTGAATAAGCTAGACTTGGCTAGATGGGGAAATATAGGCAGTTGTGGACCTCTTATTAAAATATATCAATTGGACGCAAAAAAATGTACTACCTGACTTTCCGATTAATAGGGTACTTGACCTTCAGGAAGTTTTGACTTCTAAAAGCCGTAAGTATTGATCTAGGCAAGTTTATTCTAAGAAAAGTGATTATTTACAGATAACTGGCAGGGGGACAGGGGGTACTTCAATACCCTTGCCAATTATATTAGTGCATCAAGTCAGTAGAGGATCCAATTTATCCAATAATATCCAAAAAAGCGAAACTGACCAGACAGTAGAAGAGCACGTCGTCAAGTGTAACAATTCATGGCAATGGAGGCTCCGTGTAGTAATGAGCGACCACAAGTGCGAACTTTGGAGCAGACAATCATTGCTAGCTAGCAGTGAAAGTTCATAAAAGAGATATATCTTTTCGAAAGTGTTGAAAATGCGAATGGCAAACCATAAGGACTGAACCAATATTGGAGATATACGTATCACAATGCATACATGAAGGTGAGCTACTCACAAATACTGTTAAACAATTACATTCCTCCTAGGCAGATATGTACATTGAGGTGTAATATGATATCTGTAATATCTGCAGATTACTACTTTATCCCTCTATTGCATGAAAATCATACTGTCTAAAACACTTTCAACGTGTGACTTTGCCTGCAGATACTTGGGACACATCATGTACCAAATCAATAGATGGTATTATAAGAGCATAGGATTAATATAAAAGAGAAGAAGATTTACAGACATCACATTCTCCAGCGAGCTCAAACTCAAAGAACTCACGTAGAGCGGCAGACTGCAGTCCAGCGTTGAGTAGGTGAGGTGGCACGATGACTGGACCGTGACGAGTTGAACCTTATTTGTTGGTTAGACGAGTGAACATGCTTTTCAGTCTATTCCAATCAATTCGAAAGACATCAAAGAATCCCTTTTCCTCCTCAATTTCCTCCCTTGCTTGGAATCTTGCCTCTTCT
This sequence comes from Haliotis rubra, assembly GCF_003918875.1. Taxonomy (NCBI): domain Eukaryota; kingdom Metazoa; phylum Mollusca; class Gastropoda; order Lepetellida; family Haliotidae; genus Haliotis; species Haliotis rubra. Next base: position 358,952 of record NW_025767537.1, read on the forward strand.
TCGTCCTTCATTTCTATCTCGTCTATCTCCTCCTTTAACCTTTTCGCCTCTTCAACCTTCAGCTTCTCCTCATGCAACTTCTGTTGTTCTGCTTCCACCAGCCGTTCATTATCTTCCTTAAGCTTCTTTAACTCGTCCTCTTTCTCTCTCAGCTGCTTGTCCACTTCATCTTTGACTTTTTTAAACTTGCGCTTGAGTTCCATTTATTTAGTCTCTAGTCTTTCTAGAGTCTTCTGCGCAACGTCTTTTGCATTTCCTGTGTTCACCGTTGTCATCTTCACGAGCTGTGGGTTGTCTTTATTAAAGATTTTTTCTAACTGTTGCTGTAACGTTTCCCTTTCTGGTCTACGTCCTTTCGCAATCTCTTTCTTCAGTTCGTTTTCTTTCTTCTTCATGATGGCTTCAGCCTTCTCTAATATTTGGGTAGTGTAACATCTTCCACCATTTTCCTCCACCATTGTGTCAATGGCATCTACCAGCTCCCTTCTAAACGTGGCTTTTTGTTCTTCACCAGATCTGTTGTTTAAAAAGTGTAATCTTCCTCTGCATTCAGAGATAAGCTCCTGAAGTGAAGGTGAACATCTTTCCAGTTATGTTTCTTGTGTGATCCCACCGTATTCGAGGTCGTCTTTCCCGGTAAAGATGATCATCATGTATTTTGTCAGCTCATGTCCAAAGTTCTCCTTAAATAGCTCAACTGTTTTCTGTTCTTCCTCTGTATATCTCCCAATTCTGATAACCAAGATGACGGCATGGATACCAGGGGAGGCAAGAGCTGCACATTTCATGATCTCCTTTGAGGTGTCATCATTTGAAGCACATGTATCAAACATGCCAGGTGTGTCGATTAATAGAATGGACCTATTGGCGATAACGACTTCGGCAAACTGACACCTTGTTGTGACTGATTTAGCGCCTGGTATTGACTGAAATGTCTCCTTTCCAAGAATTGTATTGGCGGTCGCACTTTTTCCCGATCCGGTTATGCCTATTAGCATTATACGTCGTTCAGTTTTAACATAACTTCTGCCAGTGTACAGCTCCGCCTGAACATCTGAAAGTGAGAAACCCAGAATATAATGTTATGTATGTGCTGGTGTTGTGTGTGTGTGTGCGCGTGCGTGCGCTGGTGTGTGTGTGTGCGTGCGTGTGCGTGTGCGTGTGCGCGCGTGCGCGCTCGTGCTGGTGTGTGTGTGTGCTGGTATGTGTGTGTGTGTGTGTGTGTGTGTGGTGTGCTGTGTGTGTGTGTGTGTGTGTGTGTGTGTGTGTGTGTGTGCGCTGGTGTGTGGGTGTCGGGGAGAGGGAGAGGGGTATACTCTCCCTCTGCGATATGGCTTGAATTTGTTAAATCTTTACTCATTTGTGTCATTAGGACATTCGTGTGGATCGCAGGTATGCATATACATGTATATAGATATGATCGTCCAAAACGGAGCCAGAACACATGTTTGGACAGGCGAGCGGACGTTCCAAATACAGCCGGGGTCACGGGGGTCATGTAGTAGTTCCGGAGAAGAAATAGTTCCCCCTTTAAAAGGCTGTATCTCAGTTGTTCTTGGGTCTACGTTCAAAACAGTTAGTGCTCTGGAATCGCCAGGATATCATCTACCATACTGGCATTGTGCAGAATTTGCACATGTTTGGAGCAAACTACTTAGAAAAGCTGAAAACAAAAATAACTGCCAAACGGTACGTTTTAGCGACTTGACCTGTCAGGCAAAATTGTTGGGTATTCGATTGTGCACCTGTACAAGAAATTTGGAAGTGTCGGAACAATTAGTTCTTGAGATATTTGCTGTCAAACGTTGAAATTTTGGAATTAATTTTGAATTATCGCCCCTTTGCTATTGGGCCAAGAGCCTAGAGATTTTTAAGGGGAATATCCACACCTCGGTGCGCATCTGTGTGATTTTTTGTAAGTGATTCGGAGCATTGGTTTAGGAGTTATGTTTGGTACAAAAATCGGCGGAATAATAAATAATAATAATAATAATCCGAACGATTACAATAGGTCTCCTGCCTAGAGGCAAGGAGCCCTATAAATACATCCCTAAACCATTAAAGAATCACATAAGATTCCGTATTTAGAGTTGCAGTTCGGGTCACGAGTCATGACGGTTAGGCGCGGTATGGAGACAAAAAGTCTCGAGAGATTAATGTTTAGCCGTAGGCTATGGGATTTAGCGACCGAACGCATTCGTCATGAGTGACAAAAAGTCTAGAAAACAAAGTTTTAACAAATCAACGAAAGGGATAAATGACCGAACGGTACTAACCCATATTTTGCCCATCACGCCATACATGAGTGCTAGGTCGGGGACATGATTAACGATTCAAAACGATGAGTCGAAACATATCATTGAGATCAGGTCAAGTTCGAACCATATACAATGACAATGACAATGACAATGGCGCTAGGAGTTCAGTTCGGAGGGTGCACGCTCGACAGCTGACCCGTGTGATACGAGCCTACCCTGTCTGGTGTTGAAGTTGTAGCTAGAGAGATGGACTGAGAAGAAGTAAACCTATGTGAGTATGAAACGTGGTGTTGCGTTTATCATTGGATGCATGTGTGCCAGTATATTATAAGTTGTATGCTTCTCTCGTGGTTAATACGGTCTGATGTACGCCTCTTTGTAGCAGTGTCACCCCAGCAGGTAGGCGAGGGGTAACACTGCTACAAAAGAGCGTACACCAGACCGTATTACCCGAGGGAGAAGCATACGCATGTATTTTACCGCCATGTTAAATGTACAAAATATTATTTCATTATATTTGGAAGATCGCCACCGACTGTATGACATGTAAACAAAATGGCGTCTCCTTCTCGACTGGATGTTAAAAATCAGTGAAACATTTTCTCACAAGCTATAAAAAAATTTAATTATGTTTAAGTTGCGTGTGCAAACGATTCATTGTATAAAATAGTTTAAATAAAGCAGTGAAAGTCGGTTAAATAAATGTCTGCATATAGTGAACTCAAAAACAGCTAATCGAACGGTTTTCGAACTCCGGGCACTGCATGTGTCATATTATGACGTCATATGAGTGTATGAGCAATACAGCTTCTCGGCGGAGAGTTTGGCAGTTACCTTGGCAGCGGGTAATATTTTTTCCAATTGTTACCCTCCTAGGAGGGTTGACACGGAAACTTCTTAAAGCTTCATTGACCAATGTAATTAAAGTATTTTACATGAAGGTAATATAAGAATGTGATGCAGTTAGTTAGGAACCCTGGTCGCCCGACCCTTCACTTCTTGACTTAGCATCCGACGGACCATGCGAGTGGAGCGCCAGAGCTACCATCTCCCCTGACCATGTGGAACGGCCTTAATTATTAGGTAAGTGGTGTAGGGTGTACTCACGTCCAGTCGCCAGTTACAACATTACTATCAACCTGGAAACAATAATGATAAAATGTGGATAACAGCAGCATATCATTTGACAAATAATGCATGAACCATGGAACCATGACACCCGCCCTGGCATGTCTGCAGCCCATCGTAAACGTTGAGCACGATGTAATTACGTCAGGATAGGTCCTGCGTGTGGTCGTCTAGCTCACAGTCGATTTTGGTGGTTTGTGCTGATACTCTAACCCTTAACAACTGTCAGCTCATCGAGGTTACAGTCACAAATGTGTTGCGGAGATGACATAACCTGATTGTCTTTCTGGTGTACGGTGCCCGTCTGTGGCATGCGGGTCTTCAAATGTGTGTTCATTGTATGACGACTACAGGCCAGGCTGCATATACCCCGTTATTTCAAATTTTGTTGAGTTATTATCATGGTATCGAATTCAATCTTTGTTTATCATATTAACCTCGTCCCGATTCTCTTACACATGCTAGTTTTTCAGGCCTCAAAGATTTAGTATGATTTCTAAGTAAGAAACATTTAGCTTGGCTAATTTCACTGCATATTGTTTATTTGCCTTCTTTTGTATCCAACACCTTAAGTTCCTCATCAAAATCCATTCCTGGAAACAATAAGGTAATCAGTTAGTGAGTGCTTGTATGCTTTATGTTGCATCAGCAAGTTTGCAGAAAATTGTAGAAAATTGGGAAATATTGATGTATGCACCAATTTTCATTCTTTTCTTTTTTTCGGGGCGTTTTTCTATTAACATTGACACAAGACGCACACAACATACCGTGTACAGACGACTAAGAGAACATGATGTTCGAGGACGTCGACCCTACCTCGGATATGACTCTTCAAAGCCGACTTCGTCGATTGACAAGGGCCAGGATGGTGTGTGTGTGTGTGTGTGTGCGTGCGTGTGTGCCTGCGTTTGTGTGTGTGTGTTCGTGTGCGCGTGTGTGTGTGAGAGGGTGGGTCGGACGTTTTCTGAGGTGATCTCGAAACGACACTTGTGATTATGGCAACCGGAATGTAGAACAGGGATGACATTTTGCGACCAAGTTTTGTTGTCATTTATCCAACAACAATCACGTGGCGTTGTCTACATACACGATAACGCAAGGCCTCATACAACAAGTCAAACGACAAAGGACTTTCTGCTTTCTGCATAAGGCTAACATCGTTGTTTTGCAGTGGCCAGCATGTTCTCCAGACACAAATCCGATAGAACACTTATGGGAATACCTGGATCGACAAATCAGAAGACTACTAGTACCACCTGTCATAGCTCAACAACTAGAACAATATCTCCAACAGGAATGGCAACGGATCACGCCTAACGTCATTCGTCGTCTTACGTCATCAATGCGTCGGCGTGTTTTGGCTTATATTGAAGCCAATGGTGGTCACAGTATTGATTCATCATTTCACATTTTGCAGAAAAAAACGCTTCTTGTTAGTTTGTGTTAAAGTTCGGACTATGATACCACGTGCCTTTCAGTGTCAGTCAAACGGTACTTTCGACTTTGCATGAAATGAAGTCGCATACATTTGCTGTAGAATTGTATACTCCATTGAAATTATACATTTATATATGTTTTTGTTTCCTTATCAAGTTTGGTCAAACACACTGTATACTTTCTTTTGAGCACTCGTTTAGTTTCACAGATATTTGATACACATTTAATGACCAAGTGATCTATGAATACTGCTTATAAACAGATGGAATTAAACACTGAATATACATAAACAATACAAATACAAGGAGGTGACGAAAAAGGTGGTCCCTCACATAAACCTTGTCACATTTGAGAGCGCGACCGTGGGTTTATGCCGCTTTTAGCAATATTTCAGCAATATCACGGCGGGGTACACCAGATATCGCCTTGAAACAGTGTAACGAAGTAAGGAATGGGACTCCATTTATACCCGTTTGCGTTGTAAGAGGGTAAAACTGTATAGCCGTGTATGAATGTGACCAGGGGTTAAACCCTGATGTGCTCACCTATTGTACGGCTTTACGGTAATATGTATAACGATTAAGGAACCGAGCGTTCATCGTTGGTGGGAAATCAAATGTCAGTTTCAAAAGTAACTGACCGACAATATTAAAGTGAGATATCCGATAAACATTCTAAGGTTCAAATAATAAAATCCCAGTTACCAGATCCACATTCAGCCATAGTCAATCAAACTGTCACTGAAATAACCAACACTAACATTAAATAATGCGTAATTATGACGGTTTAACATGTGTAACAACTAATTTCTTTTTCAGCCTTATATTCTAATGATAATAATAATCCCATAATCTTCCATCAATTATGCAGTAATTTGAAATATACTCTGCAATTGAAAAGTCGCAAAAAGTAAAATTATTGGAAATATTCTGCCGGCGTTTCGCTCATATTCATAGAAAATCAACTCTTCGTGTATGCTTGCATCGGGAATGTTAAGGTACGGCCAAAAAAAGATTTTGTTAAAATGGGGAAAACGCAAAATCCTTGGCTTCCAAACATATAAACATGGAATGAACGTGCAACACGAATTGATGGCCTGCGAGAACGATTGGTTTTCATATGTCTGCCATCACAATTGTACAGCAAGGGAAAAGTGAAAACAGACAGAAGCTAGGGGCAACAACATCATAGGCCGACTGCAGATAGGCGACGGGGCTTTGGCAAAGTGTTTCCAAACACAATTAAAAGACCATTGAACTGTTATCACGCGCAGGGGTCTACACGTGACATAGATCCGGACGAGGAAGGGTCATCACAGCAGCGCCACCTCTACAGGCTACAGCCATACCAAAATTACGTAGGATTTCAGAACAGAAAGTAAGGAATCGTCTACGTGTCATTCTTACTGTATGGCCACAACAGTGATGTGGACGTGTTTGGTTTAGTGACCAGTACAGACGTCGCGTGGAACGTTATTTTCGAAACTGCATAAAGAAAGTGGACCGGTTGGTGGCGATTATGTAATGATGTGGGTAGCCATCTCCAATACCGAGGGAACAGATTTGCTACACGTCCAGGGCAATTTAACGGAACAACATTGCACAGATGAAATTCTTAGCCCACGAGTCATTTGTCAATACAACGCCCGACCTGACATGGCAAGACTTACGACGGCCTTTCTGAAAAACCACAACATCGATATCCAAGTCATACAAGATATTGAGAACAGATGACTTTCACACTGACGCTCCTTTGTGTCATGTGTGTATTTTATAGTTTATAACACGATTAAGCATTTTAGGTTACTATCAATTCCCAGGGCCACGCAACCGAAGATGGGGCCCGTTGCACTAAGTTTCTTTGCGCTGAGGTGACCATAACTCTGAATCGTTCACATTATTAAACATAGGTTCACATCAGTCCTAGCGCTAAGATAATTTTATGCCACAGCCTTGGTCTTCTGAAGAGCAAGCTTACCCTAACCGTTGCTAAAATTGAGAAAACCTGTCTATAATACACCTCAATCAATGGTTGAACAACAGTTTTTGGTTTTGTTTCTTATCCATATGACAACTAAAACATTTGTCTGGAATTACAAATAAAATTAATTAAGAATTGATTACGTCATTGCAGATTGCGTTAGGTTATTCGATGTGTCATGTATTTTGAGTAAGACTTTAAGTGTTTTATTTTTCTTTTGTTATATTAGTATGTAAGTAAGGGGTGACTAACGGGATCGGGTGGTCAGGATCGCTGACTTGGTTTACACATGTCATCGGTTCCCAATTGCGCAGGTCGATGCCCGTGCTGTTGATCACTGGATTGTCTGTTCCAGACTTAATTATTTACAGACCGCCGCCATAAAGCTGGAATATTTATGAGTGCGGCGTAAAACTAAACTCGCTCACTCATGTACCAATGAGAACTGTATGTGGAGGTTTTTAATCTCTTTGACCTAGACCAGCAACATCAGGGACAAACGAGTTTCCAAAATCAAATTCTGACAGGTGAATTTATTCATTTCCAAAAGTAATTGTAAAGACGATGTTTTTTAACACTTACGTAATGACTTGTTGAACTGCGTCGCCTTCTCTGTATATACAGTGCGGTTGCCATATGACGTCATGAACGTATGCTAGTTAAATGAAGGGAAATTTTTTACCACAAACTATACAGGGTGTCAAATAGAGACTTAAGATTTCAGAGAACTGTACACGTATCATGGTGACGGGATATGCCAAACACATTTAAAAATATCGCTTACGAAAGACCTGTGTGTAAATTGCCAGTTGTAAGGACTTGAACAATTATGATGAATCTAAAACGCTGTTGATCTGATCGCTATTGTGGCGGTGTGAATGAGTCATTCTTTCCTCGGGAACAGACACTTTTCCTCAGGAGGAACTGCGAGGCCGCCTTTTGTTAACCGTGTGATAAAGTACACCAAGAGCAGGTCGACCAAGCAGTACACTCCCGCTTATATCAGTCAACTAGGAATTAGATTAACAACAGCACTAGTGGATTGTTTTGGTTGGCTGTTACAAGAGGGATAGACGTTCGTAAAGCAATGCTTATTAATACATAGTTATAGCAGGTATATTTGACATGCAAAGGAGATATCTAAAATGGCCATTTTTTTCATATTCATAATCAAAGTGGAAACCATGTCGGGGGTCCACTCTTTTTTAGGCTGTTCTAGGAAGATGACTAAAAGGCTGACCTTTAGGCCCAAACATACATACCTGCAGAGCATTGCAAAATCCCCCAAACGAGTATTGTACCTAGGACTATCTAGGCTTTACGAATAGGACACAAGATATTGTAGGTGTTTCCTACTTGTGGGAGACTACACCCAAACCCTTGTCTGTACGCCAGCACCAGAGATTAAACAGTTTCGGGGTTGGAAGTGGGAACGTTTGGAAACGTGTACTGAGACCTTGAATGTTGTTACCTTCTTTGAACAATATATTGAGCAAAACTCACATGTTGTTCTTTGAAATCTTGATAAAAAATACAAACTACAGCAGCATCCTCGAGGTGTGAACGTGTTTGTAAGTTGTGTAACTCACCTGCTGTAGGTGTGAAGAGTTTCACTACTTACCGAAGTGCGAGGCACAGCGGGTGCAGCTGATCAATAGATATTATTATGTCTGGCCAAATTTGATAAAATTTATGTTACCAAGAAACCTTAGAGAACTGAAAAACTTATCCAAATTTATAAACGTTATCTTAAAAAGTTGCTTTTCGTTTATTACATGATTATAATCATGTATGTATGTACAGTTTTTATATATTTTATATCAATAAGGTACTACTATACTTGTACAATGCATATAGCCATCTTGTGTCTTTGTCTTTTAATCATACGTTAATATATATATGTGTGCTCATGTACCGCCGTTGGTGGCGTTAATGAGTGAATAAAATGATGACGACGATGATGATGATGATGATAATGATGATGATGATGAAAAAAGTAAACGGTTGCGCCAGGCCGACGTGCTAGAAGGTGCGGAAATTAACTCGGTAGTCCGGACAAAGAGCATCCCAGCACTTCCGCAGACAAGATCCGAGGTTGATCTCAATGGCGCCTGGACAGAGACAACTGATAGAGACCTTTCTTCTGTTTAGTGATGGGGATGCCGACAAGATGCTAGTGTTTGCAACAATGAGCAGCTCGAGGCCCTTCAGTCAGCTTAAACTCTGTATATGGACGGAACATTAACCTCTTGCCCTGAACTTTGGAGCCAAGTGTATATCATCCATGTCGGGTCTGGATCTTCAACTTATCCGCTTTTGTTTGCCCTTCTGCGCCAGTCAACAACTTACACTAGACTGTCCAGACTTTTCAAGATTGAAGTGCAACAAAGGCCGACGCGCCCCCTAGCACCCTCCCGTATTCAAACTGACTTTGAGATCGGTGCCATCCGTGCAGTGGAAAGTGAGTTTCCTGGTATCGAAGTGAAGTAATGCTTCTTTCACTATTGCCAGGCCATTTGGTGCAAGACTCAGGACCTCGGGCTGGCCGTTCAATACAAGGAAGACCCTGCTGTCCAGACATGGATCAGACGAGCTGCCGTCCTTGCCCTTCTCCCTGTAGATGTCGTTCAGGACACTTGGGTTGATGCCATGGAGTCAGCCCCAGATGTGCCTAGAGCTACTGCCTTCAACGACTACATTGTCTCCACTGCACATGGATCGACGATGACGCCAGATTCCCCATTCAACTTTGGAATCATCACCTGACAGTCGGACCCCGCACCAACAACAACTTGGAGGGATTCCACAGCAGACTCAACCAGACCTTGCCCCATCGCCATCCAAATATATTCAGTGATTAAGAAGATTGAGACTGCAGACAAGGCAAAGATTGATCAACTTGAATTTGGAGCAGCCCCACCCACAAGAAAACGTGTCTTCAGGGAGACAGAGAATCGACTGATGAGACTGAAGGACAAGCTGCTCACCAGGCAGAAAACACCACTTCAATTTCTAGATGCTGTCGGCCACCTCCTAAAAATCGCCTAAAGACATTAGACAATCAGACATTACACGTATGTTGTGACATTTCTAATTGAAATCATTGCTGGCGTTGTTATAAGACACATACGACAATGCCGGTAATTTTTAAATAATCATATAAAATATTGATATATTACATGTTCTGATAAACTCTGTCAAAAAAAGAAACGCAACCCCTGTATTTTAGAGATTTTGATCTGAAGTTTTAGGACGACACGGCATTTTTATTATTTAAGACAGAAGTCTGAAATTTGGCAGAATAATAACCCAGATGGGCATGTTTAAAATTGTCATTTCAAAAGTCATCTCACAGACACCAGTTTGTCACCAGGGGGGGCGTCTTTCTCAGTATCTCGTATGAGCACCACGCGCTGCAATCACTGCACGGCATCTCCTTGGACAAGAACGGATAAGACGCCGGATTCTTTCCTGGGGAATGGCTCTCCACTCCTCCTGCAGTGCAACGGCGAGCTGTTGCAGCGTCTGTGGCGGCGGCTGACGTTGACGTACGCGTCGATCCAGAGTATCCCACAGGTGTTCAATAGGGTTGAGGTCTGGTGATTTAGAGGGTCATGGCAAGACATTGACGTTGGAATTCTGCAGAAAGTTCATTGTTGCACGTGCAGTATGAGGCCGGGCGTTGTCCCGTTGAAAAATCTGTGTCTGTTGGTCAATAATCGGGAGAAGGTGAAGCTCTAACACGTGGTTGATGTAACGTTGGGCTGTCAGGTTCCCTGGAACGATCACCAAGTCTGATTTCTGGTTGTATGAGATGGTTCCCCAAACCATGACGCTTTCTCCGCCAAATCTGTCCACCTGTCGGACGCAGATGGGCGCAAAACGTTATGACGTCTCCTATACAGACGCTGTCTTCCGTCGTGACGTTGCAAAAGAAAACGTGATTCATCAGAAAACCAGATTCGCCTCCAGTTTTGTAAAGTCCGTATCCTTACGTTGTTGCACCACCTGAGTCGTCGGCGTCGATGTAGGGGGCGTAGTACAGGTCAAACAACTGGTCTACAGGCACGTAAACCCGCTTCTTTCAGACGGTTCCTAATCGTTTGAGCTGACACTCTCCTCAAACCTGGTATTTGTGTGGCAGTCACGGTTGGTAGGGCATGCCGATTACGCAGGTGATGGACCCGGATGTACCGATCTTGAAGGGGGGTCGTGATTCTTGGCCTTCCACTTCTCGGGCGATCGTTGGTCAAATTGAAGTTGTTGTAGCGGCTCCAAAGTCGGGATATCGTTGTTTTGTGAACATTTAGGTGCCGTGCAACAGTTCCAAAACTTTCTCCGGCTTGAACACGACCAATGGCGATATTTCGGTCGGCAGCACTCAATCGTGGCATTTTTAACACAGCTTTTCGGCGACAAATGAATGAATATAATACGGAAGCACATGGGCTTTTATACACCCCTACATTAACTGCCATTTTCATGATTTGCATGTGTTTTTTTTTGTGCGAAGTCACCATGAGGGTCATTTCATGCGTTGTGACGGAATAAGCAATAAAATACACTTATGCGTACAAATGCAGTTGTTTGGATGGTAATCTTCATTAATTACGTGTATCATTTCAATACATTCGAATAAAATTTAGTTTGGAAGCAATAACTTCATTCAAACGAATTTTTCATATCTGAGGACAGGGGTTGCGTTTCTTTTTTGACAGAGTTTATTTATAATGCCAATAAACAGTTCATCATGCACCTATTACCTCTTGTACTTTTATTCGACTTGATCTTAAGCCTAATTAAGCCTAACTAGTCGGACTAGTATATCCAATTGCGGTAAGGGACAGGGGATTAGCTGTCCACTGGACCATGTATTTTGTTGCTTTAGTGTGTAGAGGTTTTGTCAGGACACCCCGTCATGTTCCCATGGAAACAGCCAAAAATCTAATTCATATCTGGGTCTAACCCCCAAAAGTCACATCTGGTGTTCATGCTTGATATGTGTACCAGGTTTGATGAAGCTAGGATCTATAGCTTGGGAGATCTGCTCCGGACAAGATGGCATCCTCATAGTCACAGCCTTAGTCATGTTTCCATGGAAACCGCAAAAAAAAAATAAAATTCGCATCTGGGTCTTACCCCCAAAAGGCACATCTAGGGATCATAGTTGACATGTGTACCACGTTTGGTTAAGCTATCACGATTAGTTTAGGAGATATGCTTCGGACAAAGTGTGACAGACGCACGGACGCACGACGGACGGACGAAAGTCGTTTCTATATCCCCCGCAACCTCGTTGTTGCGGGGGGATAATAAGCTAAACGTGAGTAATTGAGATATGAGAATGAGAGTGAATGTAATCAACTTATTTGTTCTTAACGTAACATGAATATTATAGAAGATGAATTCCACCTGATATAGAGAATTGAGGGAGTTGATGGCTATTCAAACCGACAAAATAACAGAGTAACATTCAGTCAACTCCACTTATTAATGTTCCTCAATGTGAACAAATAAGTTTGTGGTTTTAAAAGCATAAATTACGTGTATGCCTTATGTTGTTATCACAGCACTGATGTTCCGAGCTTGATGCCAGATGCAGTTTCAATTTTTCGTATCGTATCATTAGTGGATAATGCCGATGACGCGTCATGCCCCCCAAACATGGAATATGTTGCTTGTTGTTACTCTGACTCCACACGTAGGGAGTGAGACAGGGACGTGTCGACTGGGAGCCATTGTACAGTGTCGGAGTGTGGTACCCATGGTAAAACTATAGGATGGTGTCTCAGTGGCTTGCACCACAAAACTGACTTTAAATTAGGCTGGAACAAGCAACACACGCAAACACGCGCTCCTACACATACAACCATTTCATTTTCAAGCATTTTACATTCTTTAAAGAAGGTGCAAAACATATTTACTCGTTTGTTAGTAACAGTTATAATTAGTGTGCTACCTCCAAATGCAAGCTGATGTAGCGCTGTCGGCCATGTTCGAACCCTCTGTTGCATTTACACTTTAACTCCAAACCTGCGAAACCCGGGTTACAATTTGCCTTCAGCAACCGATAATTGTCGTAGGAGGCGACTACATGCATCACCAGGTTCTCAGGCTCGCCAATATATGTACTGATCCTGATTGCGTAGACCGATGCTCATGATATCAGTCAGCTGATTGTCTGTCCAGTCTGAATCATTTACAGACTATCGTCATAAACTGATATAAACAACATACAAAACATGTACATGTACTCAATATTGCGATGAAGGCGATTTGGTTCGGGGACTTAATGGGGTTTCACAAGGTATATGAAACCACGAATCCTTTGGTATATGACCAGATGGTAGCCACATGAATACGTGCAAACACCTAGTTGCGGGTACAGCAACGTGCAGTGAACTTAGCCAAAGTACTGTGACTATGTGTCCCAGTCCACCCAGCTGTGAATGGGTACCTCTTTAGGAGGGGAAATACAATAACTCGGTGCAAGAGTTGTATACTCCCCAGGGCTGACTGACTTAGTTTGGTTTAACGCCGCTTTTAGCAATATTCCAGCAACATCACTGCGGGGGACACCAGAAATGTGCTTCACACATTGTACCCATGTGGGGATTCGAACCCGGGTCTTCGGCGTGACGAGCCAACGCTTTAACCATTAGGCTACCCCACCGCGAGTTGAGATTGATAATATGATATGCCGTTGGGATTGACATCCAGTGACCGAGGGGGAAAATAACAGCGCCTTGAGCAAGCACTAGTTGCCTGGATATGTGCGCTATATAAATACCCTATAATAAAAAATAATATATGACATACGATGGACGACCAGTTTGTTTTGTTCGTAATGGTCTTCAGTAACTCATGCTTGTCGTAAAAGGTGACTAACGGGATCGGGTGGTCAGGTTCGCCGACTTGGTTGACACATGTCATGAAAGATCATCGTTGATCATTTGCTCATGGTGTTTAAGTACCTTTGGAATCAAACAGGAATAGTTATTATTCTTGTTTGAAGCAGTCCTGATGTTCATACGCCAATATGAAATCCTTCCAGAGGGACACATGTCGCTATTCGGCTTGTCTAAGAATAACACGAGTTAGTCACGAATGGAGACGAGTCTTCTTGGCTGTTATGAAAAGGGACGAGTGGTGACGAATACTTCCCGCCGCTCTCCTATTCGTCGGTTAAAGACACATGACACATATTCTATAAACAGATCGATATAAAATTGGCTTATCCAGCACGCAATTAGGCAGAAGCTCACGCACCTGGGAAAGTACAGCCTTTCTAATAGGGTACTTGAACAGTAACCATGCTTTCCAAAGGTAAGTTATGCCATGCTAATATTTTCTTCGCTCAATACAATGCACAGCAATGACATTGTTTCGGGCAGTTACTTCCAGACGTTACATGACTAATATTATTTTCATTACAGGATCAACTGTTCATCTTGTGACGCACTACGTTATCGATCCTGGGGCTACATCCAATCGTATGTAGATAGTGTCATATGTCAAATTAATTTATGTCATGGCGAGATCTAAGAGTTTATTTACATTACACAGATAGGAAAAGGATATATCTGATTTGAAACATTATATGATAATTGCTTCAGGGAATATCAAGGTGACCTCTCTCATGGATAGCTATATCAAGAAGAGCAATCCAAAACCACCATCCCCACCGTTGAAACCGTCGGACACAAATAAATAGATTTAGTAAGTAATATATTCTTTGTAGGATGATATAGTGTCCCGTTAGTTACATATACTAAAATTAATAACTTCAGTTATGTTCAATCGCTCCATTAAAAGGAGATTCTTACCTTTTCTTAACCTGTAGTAGACATTCTTTATGACGTCAGTGGTTTCGTACACAGCCATGTTACTTCATAATTAAACAATTACTTCTCTTTTATTCTATGGTTATTGTTGTGTCCTATGATGACGTTCTGTTAATACTCAGTCATGCATTAATTTTGCTCTAATGCTTTCAGGTACGCTTTCCTTCACAATAGATCTTGTACCTGCCTGACGCTGAGGAACATACGGAAAGCACATTACACAAATACATTTATAGATAAAGTCACAGGAAAGCCATGGAAATATACTCCCGATAAATGAGCTGATGTCATGATTAGTTTATGACATACCAGTCAAATCCCGATGAGTCGAATCTCTGGGGACCAAGTAATAAATTCGACTTATCGATGTATTCGAGACATAGGTATGTCTGTGAGGGTAGAAAAAAAGATGATCCAGTCCTAATTCCTCCGCCTAAGCATTTGTTTATCTAATGATTTCCCTATCACTAATAGGGGCACCTTATCAGTTCCAGTCTGATTAGCAGAGACAGTGATTTCCGTAAAATCGCTATTCTGCCTTTTGAACTCACCTGTCAATGGCGGAAAGGTGTGAGCCGCGCAGGTTTGTTAATTGGATCAGTTTGCTACACCAATTAACTTCTCATTGATTGACTTCGGCTTATGTATACAAGATCTCTGTTGTTGGAATCTCATGGGACCAAATTTTCTTCTCGAGTCATCGTGTGTATTTATAAGTCGAATTCGTGTAACCGGTATTCAAATAATGACAACTATAACAGGGAATGGTCGGGACCGACAGGTACTTCGAGTTATGCATAATATTCGAGACACCGGCATTCGACTCATCGGGATTTGTATTTATAGAATTAAACCAATACACACTTTTGATATTTGTAGAATGGTAGTGGTTCTGAAAACTGTAACATTGTTGGCTGTACATTTTGAGGTTTACTACTGGACTTACAGGTTGTTCAGCATGACCTGATCAAGTGAATACTAAATTGCATTGCGTGACCGTATCACAACTGGTTGGGTTTATTTTTGTGAAGGGATGCACCTTTGTCAGTTTATTGTCATCATGTCCGAACAGCCGAGACAAGTCGCTGTTTGACATGTCAGTGTCGTGAAATCGTCAGGAATGTCCTAACTACAGAAGCTACATATGGTTTAATGTTTCCGATCCGGGATTTTGGGCTGCGAGCAGCGACATTAATAACATTCTCTGCTCTCCTATTTAATGAAGTTAACTTGAATTGCCGTTGGTGTCATTTGACCTCCTGGGTCATGCATATGTAGAGTAACACAGGTCAGGCTGAACAAGATGTATATTGAAACTCGATGCTTTGTCACATTTTAAGCCGAAATGGACAATATCTGGAATAAAAGTACAAAATGGTGGACGTGACTTTGTTTCTGTCTTGAACGTAGCTATCTTTACCCAAAGTATGAATCAAACAGTGACTACGCCCTGTTTGATGGGCATTTTAGAAGTTGAGCTGATGAAGAATAATGACAATTATTATGGATATACAACTTCTTTTATTCTGTGGGGGCGACGTTTCGACATAGGTCTCTTGCTTGACAACGACATTAGAAACTATGTCGAAACGTCGCCTCCACAGAATAAAAGAAGTTGTATATCCATAATAATTGTCATTATTCTTCAGTGACTACGCCGTTGCGAATAGCAGCTGGTTTTAAAGTCGCTTTGAGCAAAAACTAAGATTTGTGCGTAAGGAGAGTTCAAAGTTATAGAGGCCACAGACGTTTTCTACTTGGTTGAATCACACGAGTACAATGCGATGATGATAAAACAAGAACCAAACTGGGGTTCAAACGATCATGCTGAGATAGGAATGTACAGACAAAGGAGCTTTGACTGAGTGAGTGATGAGTGAGTGAGTTTAGTTTTACGCAACTTTTAGCAATATTCCAGCAATATCACAGCGAGGACACCAGAAATGGACTTCACATATTGCTATGTGTGGAATCGAATCCGGGTTGTCGGCGTGACGAGCGGTCGCTTTAACCACTAGGCTACCCCTTTAGTGTATTAGACTGTGGACAAAAAGGAACAGTCTACCAAATGTGCGTTATTGCATGGTGTCTTTTGGGGAAATGATCTTTTCATAGTTGGAATCAGAACAAATACTTGTAGCTGTATCTGGTTATAGCAATGTGGCTTTCCTTCCACACATGCCACAGGTTATCTGTCGGTTATCATATCAATGCCAACGCCAGTCTGTGCAACATATATCATTTTAACGTCTCACTTAAATCAAGTTCCCTCATAGAATTACGCAGAAAAAAACTTCCTACCTGCCATGTGTCTATAGAGAAACATCATGGGAAGTCGTGATTTCAACTTACAAAAACAATGTAGATTCTCTGTTTGCTTGTTTTGTCCTTCATTTCATTTGTTCAGTCTCCTGTTTTAACAACGGGGAGAGTTCTATGGATATACAACGTCTTTATTATCAGCGTGAGCGACGTTTCTGTGTAGATGCTAACACCTTTATCAAGTTTTAGCACCTACACCAAACCGTCGCTCACATTGATAATAAAGAATACCAATAGAACTCTCCGAGCTATTCATCACACCAACTTCTAAATGCCACTCAAAGAAGTCACCTGATTGTTTATGTGCTTGTACGGTGCATTATAACAGGCAAGACCAGAGCCTGTCGACATCATTTTTATGTCTTTATTTATGCCTTCATTTATCTGTTCATTTATTTACTTGCATACACATCTATGATGACAGAATATAAAACATACAATATTATAACGTATTACATAGTACGTATGAATATACAGCTACAATACGATTATACGCTGACGATCTGACACTAACACAAGTCAGGACTAACCAGGACAAACGCTTTTCCAATTATAACATTTTCACGTTGTTTCAATTGTTCACGCCAGATAGTCCTCACATCAATACTGACAGTTCTCGTTTTACAGTGCTATGGTTGAAGCAAAATATAAACTTATCTTTAGTTATTTCTGTAAGGATAGGTTTTAAAGACTATTCGCTCTGTGTTCAAGACATTCCGATGGTATACGTACACACTGCCTGACTATGAGAGCTGAGAACTAAACTTAGCCTAAGGACTGCGCTTAACGCGCTCAGTCATGTCATATGCATGTAGCACCCTTTAAATTTACTTTAAGAGACGTCATTGTGACATTATAAACATTCCAATACACGCCCTGTATTCAGGATTTGTATGAATGAAATTGTTTGTGTGCTATTGTGTCCCTCAGCTATTTGAGAAAGAAGGTCGGAAGGTTGGTAAGCGCGTACCATTTCAAATATAGACACAGCCCACTGTATATTTTTATCTGTTTTAAAATCGTTTAATGAAGGGTTTTGTTAAAGATGGCATTAGCGCATTAGACTCTTTCACTACAGCTTGACCTTTCTGACCTGTGACGTCATGTATCCGTTTGCCTATAAATGAGTTATCGTGCACATTAATCTCTTATCCGATTGAACCGAAAAAAAGGAGTGTCGGGCCCGTCCTATACTTCTTAAATTATAGTTACATTTCTTATGTGCATTTCTTTTTTGGGAGAGTATACACAGAATTTGCATGACGTTAATAAAACAGAGCGGACGCAATAAAGATTAAGAGAGACTTATATTTTGTTATCCGTACATAAGCATCTTGCATAACGTTTGTTTTACTGTTAATTCTCAGGCATAGTTCTGTCAGCGTGAGGTGATTGCCCATGTATTTGCAATGATCTTTGCAAGTATATTTCCTCGCGCACTAGTTATACTTTCTGCGTCACAAAACTTACGGGACATTACATGGATCTATAAATACATACATGGGAAAATCCAGTCAGTTGTAACATTGATTCATAACAAACAAGGGAAACATTCCTAGTAAATGGACTGGCGACATGGCATGCCTTTTCATTTTCCAACAATATGCTACATTTGTCAGTCAAACATGGGCCGATGGGGTAGCCAGGGGGGTAGGTAGATTCCACACACAGGTACAATATGACTGTTGTATCGCCTTGAGTTGCTCTTACAACTATTCATTTCCACAGCTATGTTGCATTATCAGTCAGAACCTGATTCTATTCAGAATCGGGTGTGTTATGAATAGCTGTGTCGTTTTTTATGTACAGTTGAGTACAGCGATATTTGTAGCCTCGTTTCATGCTCGCTACCACCTCCCTTCACTGCGAAATAATAAACGGTGCGGATCAACGACGATGCATCGTCAAGAACGATGAACCCTGCCCTCCAGGAACAGAAAAACCGCCTGCTCGTTTCACTCTGAAACACCCAGATTTGTTGACAGTGTTCATATTTGTCATGCGTGTGCTTGTACAAAGGTATAGCTCTGGAATAACATATTTCATGTAGAACACCACAAACGTCATGGTAACAACTCACGGACAGTATCTGTAGGAAATTATGGACACACCGGGACATGTGCACCTTTGACGAACAGTCAGCTCAGAGACAGCTTGTGCGTGATATTTATTAACACTACGTCACAGATTAATGACTGGTTATCGATTTCAAGACTGAACCGTACCACCTAACACAGATATCAATGGAGATTCGGTGGTGTTGTTATTGATGTGTTCAAGTTATACGGTAAAGTATAGTTTTCCTGTCATTCTAGTTTTCTTG
This sequence comes from Haliotis rubra, assembly GCF_003918875.1. Classification (NCBI taxonomy): domain Eukaryota; kingdom Metazoa; phylum Mollusca; class Gastropoda; order Lepetellida; family Haliotidae; genus Haliotis; species Haliotis rubra. The sequence continues at coordinate 378,244 of NW_025767537.1, forward strand.
AATTATTTAAATATACATTCTTATTTTGCAAGTCGGAATATGTGGCAAGCAGAATTACCGCAGTGTAAGGGTGTGTGCAAATCAATAAATGTTCCTGTCACGCATACCCAATCAATAGCATGTCTGTGATTTGTGATATGAATCTTTACGGACATCTCAAATTCCAAACGGTTATGCCTTTGTAAATTTGCTTAATCTCTGAAAAAAGGAACGGGAAGTAATAAGGATTTCTTTTTTACACTAGCTTTCACATTCGAATTGGATTAAATTCGGCCCATCGTTCCGTCAGTCGGCACGATATTTCTAGTCATTTCTAGCAGTTTCTATTTGCTAGGCCTTGTATCTTCATGGTATTAACGTACACGGCTCAAAACGTTCCAGTAAATCAGCACAATACATTTTAGTCTTGAAGTAAACATTAAATAATGTAATGTAGACTTCAGTTTCAAATTTTCATCTGTATTGACAGGATGATACTCATGTTCATCTATAAGCAATGTTCACAGAAGAATCCAGAGTCTATTCTGTCAAATTACAATTTTATCTTTGACGTCTTTGACAGAACCCTTATCACTGGCACTTGCGTACATAGCGTGGATGTGTCACAGTCAGATTGTGAAATCAGTCATTTCCTGAAATATCTAAGAGGGTCAGTCATTCAACTATCCCTACTATTCATTCTCTTTCTTCCTGGGTTAACCTTAGCGTTCACTCTGTGTAAATTTATGCGCAGTTATATTGCAGTGTTGTACAGGCCATTTATACTGATTTTTCGCACGATCTTTCCCATGTATCCGATTAAGACATTTGTTTCGTGTTTCTGAGAGTCGGGGCCACAAAATGCGTGTTGGCGATTTGTTTCGTGCATCACGAACATTGGCAATCGTTATCGAGCAAGTTTACATGATGGAAACGTCTAAACCTATTTACATAGCCAATAGCGAAATGACTGATCCTTTTAGTCATGTCACGAAATGACTAATTTCACAATCAGCTCATTCTTTGTACTTTACCACAAACGTGCGCTCTTGAAATAACCGCTCGTTAACGGTACGGTCAGCGGTTCGGAGAGAGCTGGTCGAGTAAACATGACGCTACCCGTTTCACGTGTGATATAAGATGAACCTATTATCAGAGGCGGATATAGCTTTTTGAAGGGGAGCACACTAATGGGAAATAGAGTGTGGAGCACACTTCATTTTCGCCGGAGTTTCAATGGTCCTTTAGTAAACTTTCAGGGGGGGGGATGTGCGCACCCTCCTCTGGATCTGCCTATGTATTATTAATGGAAAGGCACAATGTGTGTCATGATATGATACGGTGATTTGACAAAACGTAGATGTTGTTTTTGTTTGTTTGATTGTTTGATTGTTCTGAATAAATTGGAATCTGTACCAGACAATCATAATGTTTGACATTATGAGAATCGATCTTGGTAATCGGGATACGATGACGCTTTGTTAAATTTTAATATGTGTTTTACAATTAAATAATGATTGTGTTGCAAGAGGCAGCTTTTGCATCACAGAATTGATTTGAAATCTATAATTATCCTTTTTGCAGAAATCATACTATCCGAAGTGTGGATGAGGCATGGGAGTGGCTGGAAATACCAGCATGGCAAATATATATATATGAATAAGAGTAAGTGCACGACCGTTTATCATAAAGCTTAAAACTTGTGTTTGTTGCACTTCTCATCGTTGTTTCAAACAGCAAGACGACATTAAGATTACTGTCACAAAAATAGTGAATGGCTTGGTGACCGGAATATACATTCTTTTCAAACAACCACTCTTCTTTTGGGGTTGGAGGTATATTGTTCATGTTCATTCGAGAAGGTCTTCAACGTTGGAATATGCTTTGCCTTTATTAAACTTAAAACCAAACGTCTCTTTCATCACATATAAACTATTTTAAAATGAAGGGGGATTGGTAATTCTGCAAACAAGTGGTTAATACAGGAAAATATCATACAATGAATAGTGTTCTCGGCAGGATAAAGCCAACTGATATTTTCGGTATCCGTTGGGGTCATGTACGGATATCGATGCAAATTAGAGAGTTCATGTGCAAATTTAAGGGACTACTTTCACAGTGTAAACAAACATGGCGTCAATGGTCAGCGGTCGTGTCCGGATTGACGGCCGTGGTAACGGTGCTGTCAGTGCTTTAATCCCAGAAAAGTCATGCCTGGTTATGATTGATAGAGTAGATGACAAAGCGAAGATAGAAATTCATAGGTGTACGAATATACCAACATCAGTTTCCCGACCGACTGTTAGTGCTAGCGAGAGAATCGCACTAGGATCCAGGGGCACAACCTTACGCGAAAATTAAAGTGTATTTGCTGTTCAAAAGGTTAATTGCAGGTTTCTGAAGTTCCACGCGAGTTTGCTGTTATTTTTTAAACGTACGCTAAGATTTGTTGGCTACAATATACGTGCTTTAACATAAAAACTGACTAGGAACTATATGACGTAACGCAGTCAAATGAGTGATCAGTAGAAAATTGCGTCATCGAGCTTGTGACGTCATGTATTACTACGCACATATTTGTGACGTCATAGATATGTGGGCACATTCCACAAAGTTTAGTTTCATGATTTGTGGCAAATGAAATCGCATTTTTTAAAAATTATACAGTAAGAGTGACATTGTATGATAAATAGGTTATCACGCGAGTGTGTTTTGGGATGGTTAATATCCTGCATTAGGAATAAACACTATGTATTTAACCATCCCATCACACTCGCCTGATAACCTATATTCAAATGTTGAGAAAGTATTGCTGCCAAGGAAAGTGATCGATGAACTGGCCAGATTGACATCAGTGTTTTACCATTCTAAAACGTCCATAAGATTCAGTTTAATCATTTCTTCCAGCTATTTTTTTATCTGGAGGAATGTTCAAAACATTAAGTATTTGTACTAAGTCTAGACAGTGTCAGACAAGCGTCAGACCACCGTCAGGGAACAGTGAAACACACAGAGCAATACGGAATGCTAAAATGAATGCAACTATTTTATAAATAAATTGGAAATATACAAAACATGAACGAGAAATGTTGCAATACAACTATCATATCCAAAAATTCATTAGCTTTGGTGAAGTTTGAAATCGAGAAAAAATAGCTTAAACTACAGAGATTAAAATGCATAGAGTACCTTGGTCTTCATGGCATAAAGCCATACATAGCCTTCTGTCCACTGATGCGGAAGCAGCCTCGGGATGAAACCAATTAGCAAAGCTTCTTTTAAAGTTAGCCGACAAGTCAATATTTGTCTCAAATACGTGAAGTTGAATTGGTGAATACCTGACAAATCTTTGAAAAGCCACTTGCTAACCCTACACTAGAAGCGTTCAAGATGTTTGATGATGACTGTCCATCTAAAGAAACTTACCGTCTTTATTAATCAATCCACTTACGCTGGATTCTCCATATTAGATAGATTGGACCGGGTTTCGTCCTTTTCCTAAGCACTTCCTCTACTCACTACTTAGTGTCAGCTCATTTATTCACTTACTGCAGGTCATTGCCAGTTTGCCATAGAAACTGCCTTGTAAAGGATCATCTGCCATGTCTTTCAAGAAATGTATTAGTATCCCGTCATGCCAGTACTGTCTCCGTTTAATGTCTTCACTCGATCTTGATAATCTCGTGTCATCTCCTATTCTAAACCTGATCGACGTTTTTAGCCCTATGAATCATTTCCATTTTGGTATTGTCAGCCTTTTTTAAAGCCTCAGTGTAGTTTTCTTGTCATGCATTTGCTTCAGTCTTCTTATTAACGTCTGGAAGGGTTCTCATATTCAGAAAACTCTAAATTGTGACCGATCAAAAGTTCTTGCAGAAATCTGCATGTGAAATATATGTACTTAAGGTTCAGATTACTTCCACCGCTTTGGAGGTTTTGGTTTAGTTCCGTGTAGGTAGCATAGTAAGTGGTACCTTTAGTTTTTAATTATTATATTCTGACTTGTATATTATTAAAGTCCTGCCCTTATCCGAATTGATTTTAGTGGAGACTGGGGCAATTCTCCGCCCTTTAGTGACAACATCTGACGTTTTTCAACAATGTGACACAGTTTGGACACACCAGAATAGGAGGCTTCTTTTGGGGGTTATTTGGTTGTGTGTGGGGGTTGGTTTTTGGGGGTATTCTGTCTGTTTGGTTTTATATTTTGTTTTATTGGAATTTGTTTTGGGATGTTTTTTGTTTTTGGGGTTTTTTTTGGGGGTGGGGGATGATTGCATTTTGAGGTCCGCACTGATGAATTCAAGGGATTAAAGGTCAATATGTTCTCACATTACTTTGCAGGGTACTTTTTCTGCATCAGATGTGAAAGTGACTTAAGTTAAGATGTCGGGGAAACGAACCATTAAATCAAAGCACAGTCGTGGTGGCAAACAAAAGCGGCTTCAAGGTTAGTTTGCTGATACCAAAACACATACACACACTTACACACACTAACACTCTAACACACACTAACACACACTCACACTAACACACTAAAAAAAGCAGCTTGAAAGTCAGTTTGCTGATACCAGTACACACAAACACACTAACACACATATAATTTGGGTCTGTGGCACGTTTCATATTGTTGTTTGAGCTATAATATAATACACAATTTAGTAAATTAAAGCCATTTGCTTTTAAATGTAGTCGCTTCACAACCCTATTTGTGAGGATTGAAGGTTGTACATGTGTGAACGTTCAGTCATATAAATGTAAATTGTGTGTCTAAATATTTTGATCTGTGTGTGAATCACGGCTAAATGCGAAACAGAGTATTTGAGCAATATGAATAGATGACGTAATTTCGATTTTGAAGAATTGATATTTATAAAATTATATTCAATCAATTATTTTTTACCATAGCTTCCATCTCATTGATGGATCAAGTTTCATATCAAGTTTCAAGATGATAGTACGATCTGTTCTTGCACAAAGCCGACTAATGTTTTGCAGGAACCGTGATAACTGGTTTGCAAGGAGACAATGTCAACATTGATGAGTCTGTGCTCATTGGCTTAAACCAAGGACCCGTGTATTGCAGAACAGCTTCTAGAGAGCAAGTTGCGTCAGGTAAGAATCGTATTACATTATTGTTCAAGTTCTAAATTTTGACTCATTATTTACTCGTTTACATGCCATCAGAGGAATATGCTGTGGCACAATACTATCAAAGGCATGATCAAATCCAGATACTGAATTTAAATGGCGCCCACCGTCTTCTATCTTCACCACATTTGGAAGAGCTGCTAATATATATGACACAATTTTTCACATATCAGTGAAGTTTCTTTGCCTATCGTATGAGGCGACTGACAGAATCAACTGGTCAGGATCGTTGGCTTGGTTTCTGCATGTCACAGTGTCCCTATTACGTGGATCAGTGCTAATGCTCTCAGTAACTACATCTTGTGATTCATTCATCTACAAATCACTGATCATCTCGCACCTGTTGACACATCAGCTGATCCTATTTCACCCTACTTGAATGCCGCTTGCCTCATCATCACAATAAAATATTTTAAAATTATCTTGTCTTTGATATTTTGGTAGATAATTGTTTTAATGGTGGATTGAATCAAATTAGGATTGTCATAAACTCTATTATAATACTTAGCTTATATACAGGTTGGGACCCGTGAAGGTCGGGGCTAGAATTGATGTTTGTCGTAAGAGGCGACTAACGAGATTGGGTGGTCAGGCTAGCTGACTTTGTTGACACGTGTCTTCGGTTCCCAATTACAGAGATCGAGGCTCATGCTGTTGATAAATGGATTGTCTGGTCCAGACTCGATTACTTACAGACCGCCGCTATATAGATGGAATATTGCTGGGTGCGGCGTAAAACTGAACTCACTCATATACAGGTTGGGCTAAAAACGTTCCCGATTTTTCTTTTTCCCCTTAACAACATTTTAATGATGTGCAACTATGTTTCAACTGTTATGCATTGTACCTGTAGAATCAGAAACAGTGGGCTATATTTAGACAGAAAATTCTGGAAGCTTATCCAGGAATCTACGACCCTCCCAGAAGTTACCAGAAGACTAGCATGGTGTAAAATTTGTGTTTCATTACTGTTGCTGAGAGGTGAATATTATTATAATTATCTTTATTTACAAATACTCTTTTTGTTTAATAATACCTCTGAATTTGTACTGCCTCAAAATTTCCATAATGGTACCTGTGCATTGATGTGTGCATGTAGTCAATTTTAAAATACAATTCTTAATTTCTTTGTTGTTTGTTGGTGTCACACTTGAATTTGGGATTCAATTGAAACACCTCGAAGTACAAAGACATCTCTCGCATAGTATCTTATCGGGTGACTAGGCGTAGTTACGATTATAAAAAAAACACCGGGCTTACACATGATTGTTGCCAGAAAGGTTGGGAAACTCCTCAATAATATCTGAATAAAAAGCTTTGCAACAGGAAAAAATTGGCTTGCTACGCGCTTGGTGACAGATTGTTTGATCTTTCAAGGTGGATTGAAATTTATAACCTTTCTCGGAACGTGATGCAGAAACGTTTTTCTTGCATTTCGAAAGGCGGCTAACAATATATCTTGGCTCATGAAATTTACAGGGAAACGTGTGGGTCTGCTGATAAGAGGGATGGTGCCACTTTTGTTGAGTTTGCAAGGAAGAAGGGAACTTAATTATAGGTGGTGTACTTCAAAAGAGTTCAGTGGTGATTTTGATTGTCTGAGGCAGTTGCATTTACTTAGTGTGTCTCAAGAGACATTCGGACTTACCGTGATCAGCAGAAAGATGATCAGTTGCACCAGCCTGCTACTTTGGCTGACGATTATGCCTTGGGTTAGTTTTAGGCAGTCAGGGTTTTCAGGCAGACGCGTGCAGGGTTATAAACCGGGAAAAGATAGTTCAGCCTCTCCTAGGTCTCATTCAAACATGTCAAAGTCTGGTTCTGTGTTAGTTGATAAAATGTCTGGTTCTACTACAGTTAGCTCTAAACATACTTCTTGATTTTGTCACAACCTTCTTGAAGATATTTAATAAGTCAGAGCATATCATTCAATGTTTTATGAATGCCCGGTCACATCTTTATTGTGGTTTTGTTAATGAGGAGTAAGCGTTTGTAGACTTGTCATCAAAGTCTGTTGTTGTGAGAGAGTTGTACTTATCTTTCGTTAGTAAAGGGTTTGTGTCAACTAAAACTGACAGTTCCAATGTTAAGCCCATGACCAATGCTTGTGCTCTTGCAACGCTGATTTTGGATGGTATTGTGGCATTCTCCAAGGAGTCAACTTCCCATTCTGATATGTTTTGTTGTTAGAGGGTTTGTGTGGATTTACAAGTTTGCCTCTCCAATTTGAGAATATGTAGATTCATGTAGTGTCTGGGTTGGTTAGGGTTGGGGTTGTGGAAACTCACCCTATTTCCCTATAAAAGAAATTCTAGATATACTTCCTTCCTGTGATGTTACAGGAGGCAAGACAAAGTTCTTCTGATAATGACAATTGTTAAAATCTAGCTGGTACTTTCATAGACCATTCGCCTCAGATGTCTATTTTTCAAGGGAGTAGTTATGTAATGATGGTTCTATTACAAGGTACCTTTGGGGCTCATTTTGGCTCCCAGTGTCCAATTAAAAATAGTTATATTTTCGAGCAGGAGACATCATTCGATGTACTGACTAGCTCGACAGCCAAGACCCATTAAACTCGCACTGTGACAGTCAGCTGTCCCGACAGTGTGATGTTAGAGTGTCGGCATCAGAATCAAACGTTTTGCGGACGAGCTGGGCTAGCAGTAGGAACTTTTGCAAGTGAGGACCCACACAGCGAGTATACCGGTGACCAAGGTAAACAAGATGGCGGACAAGCTTGGTAACAGCATGCTGGGTCTGCACGCCGTTGCTTAGCCAAACAAGATGGCACACGAACTTGGTAACGGTGTGCTAATTATAAGGAGTGATGCACGAGGGAACCCTAGACTAAATATAGAACTGGTCTCTCCCATCTGTATAGCAACATGTATTTCTTGATTCCTTTGGGGTTTTTTTGGGTTTTTTTTCTTTTGGTTTTTTTTGGGGTGTGTGTGTTTTTTTCTAGACCTCAACGTGCCGAGTGGAGTTTCTTTTATAGGGGGCCTTAGAAACTCAAAACGCATCGAGATCTAGACGGACTGTTGATATCCATTGCTATAAGTGTGAATACCATCGTTTTATAAGAATCTCATTTTCGCTAGGGCTTCCCATTTTTTCAGCAACAATTACTCCATTAATCAACCAGTAAACTATATAGATTCTCAGTCTAAATACTCTGTGTCAGTCGTGGACTTTTTTGTTGACTGTTCTATCTTCTTATAATACAAATTTCTCTTCACTGCCGCCACACTGCTGTGCTCCTTGCATAACTTCAAAGGAGTTCTCACACCTGTTCCGCATATATCGCAAACATAGTTCACGCTACCTTTTGAGAAGTTTCATGTGCTGAGAGCATCAAGGGTCTCTACAGTTCTTCCTACACAAATTGGTCGTACCGAGAAGCACGTATAAAAAAAATAAGAACACTTATTCAAAACCATGGTCACATACTCAACCATGTGTCTCATTTAGCAATAAAAGTCTCATTTAGAGCTATGTTTTTATATGACTATAATGATAATGATGACCGTTTAAGAGCTGCGTTCTGGGGCTAAAAAAGACGTCTCGTAGGCTACTCCCATCTGACTAAACCCACACTGATAGAACTTTTGAAAGAACGAGAGGTCGTATTCACACCAGCCGATGTCACAGCAGAAGGCCTAAGAAGTTGGAGAATGCGTGTCCATGAAAACATATTGCTTGATAGAGTCAAACCCATTATATATGACAAACTCAGGATGGAATTGTTCGATCTGGGTAGCGTGAAGTATCAACTTTTTCGGTCAAACAATCCATCACGAAATCCTCAGGATACAGGAGCGATAGGTCGGAACTCCTTGTTGTAGGAGGGGTAGAAACAATCGAAGAATCATTGCCTAGACACACTGAAACGATCCATCAATGTAACACCATGAGACTAGTGCCTTTAACCCCGAAAGATGATGCGTTGTTAAGGGAAAGTACTGATGCATAGATCATAACCATAGAGACAAAACTACATAAGTGGGTTAAACCTGATGTGACATGGTCCTTAAACGAAGTCAGCGGTGTTTACATCGACGTAGTCAATGCATCTCCACTGCGTAGTGGCTCTTACCTCAAACTACCCGATTATTATTCGAGAAAAAGCGCCATCATCAACGTAAAAACAGAGACGACATCTGCTTAAAATGCGCTTTAAGATCGACTCCAATCCCCGTCTCATTAACAATTGCTGCCAGACCTTCCTCTTATACTAAAAATGACGGTTTAATATTCATGGGCATAGAGACACCCACACTGCTTTCGCAAATCACCCAAGTAGAAGAGCAAAACAATTTTGTGATCAATGTCTTCGGAGACCATGACAGCATTGTCGTCTATCAAGTTAGCTCCGCACCCTCAACGATTCCACACATTCTTTTATTGATCGTTGAGAAGGGCGTTAAATTTTTAACACATGGATTAAAAACTTAAACTGTTTCCTGTTCGATCCACCCCAAAAGAAGTACTTTTACAATTTCTGTCTGCAAGGAGCACGTGTGTTCGGGGTTAGATAAATTGCTAGCCGACAGACAATTCATGGAAACCAGGTTGACGGAGGACTGATGCAATTTAGGTATTATAAACGGACTTTGCCACTCTTTTCTTTATTAAACTAATGCTTTGATTGGCGTTTGCTTGGTGTTTGCTAAGTTTTGCTTAGCATTGCTAAGCAGTTTGCTAAGTTATGCTAAGCTTTGCTAAGCAGTTTGCTAAGTTTGCTTAGCATTGCTAAGCAGTTTACTTAATTCTGCTTGGAATTTGGAATATGAAACTAGTTTCTTCCTAGTTTGTACCTAGTTTGTACCAATTTGCCTAGGTTCTGCCTAGTTTTCCATATAGACAATGGTGCTGATATATAGTACAAACAAAATGCCTCCGAAAAAAACATCTATTGCAAGACCAAGAAACAAAACAATGATTCGGAATCGGTTCCAATCGACTACGTAAAATATGGAATGCAGAAGAAGATATGCAAACTGCTACAAATCCGACCACAGAACCGAGCTCCAGCACAACCGTATTACCTTCCGCAGAACAGTCGACCCTCTTGCCCCCTCCAAATCTGACCATCCAGGACTTCTACAATCGCTTGGGGAAGATCGAGGCTCGTGTGGAGCAAAATGCGACGATGTTGTCGGCTCATGCAGAGCAAACCACGATGATGTTGGTTGACATCTTGTCTAGACTGGACGACGACAATGAAGATGAACTTCAGGAGGAAATAGAGGAGGAACAAGAAGAAACGCGTCTGGATATCCATAAGGTGCGACAGATGATAGAATCGACTCAATAGTGAACCTACCTTTCGCTAGCCGACGTGTTTCTCTGGAAGGTCGTTTACAAGACCTAAACACACAGCATGCCACCGACCGAAAGACCATTCAACGAGAAGCCACCCCAAACAGTTTTCACGACCAAACCCCGGGACCCTTTCTGCATGTAGTAACATTCATTTAGAGATTTGTATACCTTATGTGCATACAAGTATGGGAACTTATCATTGTAAGTGGGTATTGCTGGGCAAGCCCATGACCTGTGGTAAACGCTGCATGACTGAATATTGTTACAAACATGCCCAATGAGCCAGAAGGAATCATGCCAATTATGCATGCAAAATATGTGGTATCGGCGTCAAATGTCAGTATTCTTTCTGCAGAGTGCATGGGCCTGACAAAGTAAGAATGAAACCTATCAATAAAAGGCATACTGATTTTATGAGTGAATTCAGGAGACTCAGGAAGATTAACACTTGACATTCATATGGTATACAACCAATTAGGGAAACAACATTCATATGGTGTATAACATTGCTACAGCTACGAAAAGCCGTGCTGCCTGGTTATTCATGCCAACAGACCACACCATATGTAACTTTCTCTGAAGTTGGTAAATGGCGATTGATTCTAATATCAACACCAATAAAATCAAACCCTTAATTGACAGTAAACTTCATGAAGAATTAAACGATTTGAAAAGTATCAAATTCCAACTGACAATGAAAATGAAGCTCCAAAAACTTCAGTCTGAATACATCGAACCTTATTTCAGAGGCAAGCAGCAAGTCCTAAGTCAACTAGAATCGATTGAATCCTCCAATCGACACCTCCTTCCAAAAGATACAAGCATTGTTGGGAAAATGGATGCATTGAGGTTCAGGATAGATGGTGGATACCGCCAACACTGTTTATCTCGACATAGCGAATTACAAACCACTCAAAGGCTGATCGTACCTCCTGGTACCCAAGCATTTCAGAGATTAAAAGGTCACCCGCAAACCCGAAACGAAAGGGGAGGATGGTGTTAATAATTATCGTGCGTTGGTGGTCTTCATAGAACGCCTCACACCCATATCTCCTACTGGATGCGATTTGGAAAAGCAAAACCCTTTAGCCATCAACGTGTTAGGTCACGAAGGCAATAAAACTGTCGTGCACCGAATCAGCTCCCGGTCTGATGATGTGCGCATCGAAAAAAGCAACCAGTATGACTATGCGGCGGTCTGAGCCGACTGATCAAACCACGCCATTTTGCAAACGGTGCCTGCACGGCTTCACGTGAGCTGACCTGCTGGAAGTGCACCGGGAGGATTGCCGAGGTGTGGGAGAGACGACCGTATGAAGCGACATCCCTGAAGAAGAGAAAAACATCTTTAAATTCATCAACAATAAACATCAAATGTCCGTGCCCTACGTCATCTATGCCGACTTCAAAGCCCTCATCTAACAGGTCGAACACATCATGCCTCACATGACCGAAGATTTGTCGGACTATGCTCCCATGGATATGACGCTGGAGGACGAGCTAGCTCATAAGAAAGCTAAGAGTTGCTATGTGTGTAACCAACCACTGAACGGGGATGCCGTGAGACATCATTGTCACATCACTGGAAAGTATCGCTCACAACGCGTGTAACCTAAACTTAGAATCAAGCCCAAAACCATCCCAATCCCCGTGGTGTTTCACAATTTCAGAGGTTACAATGCTCACCTTATCATGCAGGCCATCTCGAAAATCGAGGATGATATCAAATGCATCCCCAACAACATGGAAAAATACATCTCCTTCTCTCTCAACGGTCTGTGATTCATCGATAGTGCCCAATTTCTCCTGTCATCGCACGATAGTTTTCAGGGCCAGTGATACCTTTGCCGTCACCCATTGATACGCTGATGAGGCAACAAGGCCGCTGCTGTTAAAAAAGGGTGTGTACTCGTATGAGTACATGGATGATTGGTCTAAGTACAAGGAGACTCGATTACCACCCATCGACTGCTATTACAGCAACTTAACTGACTCGACCATCTCCCAGAACGATTACAATCACGCTGAGAACGTTTGGGAGAAACTAAACTGTCAACATGTAGGCAATTATCACGATCTCTACTTAAAAACGCATGTGCTCCTGCTGCCTGATGTGTTCGAGACATTCAGAAACATGTGTTTCACACAGCATCAACTCGACCCCGCATGGTACTTCACCAGCCCTGGTCTCGCATGGGATACTCTGCTTAAGAAAACGGGTATCTACCCAAGGGGGAATTCGAATGGTTGCACAATGATTTCGATATCATGAGTATCGCTCCAGATTTGAACAAAGGCTACATCCTCGAAGTGGATTTGGAATACCCCGCAGAATTGCACGAATCGCACAGCAGTTATCCCCTTGCTCCCGAACAATTCATGGTGAACCGAGACTGAATATTGGACTTTCAACGCGAATTGTTGGGAGATAACACACTGGCTCAGGTGAAAAAACTTGTACCAAACTTGATGAACAAGAAAAAATATGTCGTGCACTATCGGAATCTACAACTATAATTATCACTGGACATGAAGCTGACCAAAATACATCGGGTGTTGCAGTTCGATCAAAATCCCTGGATGGAACCTTACATCTGGTTGAACATGGATCTGAGAAAAAAGCGACTTTGAGAAAAACCTGTATAAGTTAATGAATAACTCAGTAAAACCATGGAAAACTTGAGAAAAAGGGTGACCGTGAAACTAGTGCGATCACACGAAGAGGAAACTTATAGCAAGCCCGGCATTCAATTGAAGTAAAATATTCCACAACAACTTGGCAGTGCTATACATGACTAAAGCCATATCAAATTGAACCAGCCCGTCTCCGTGGTGATGAGCATTGTCGATTTATCCAAACACTTGATGTACGACTTCTACTACAATGATTTAAAATATTAATACGGTGATCGATGTGAGCTTTTGTATACCGACACGAATTCACTGCTGATGGAAATTCATACCGAGAACGTGTACAAGGACATGTCAAAACCCATCCACCTGTACGATACGAGTGATTACCCCCCAGACCACACTCTACACAGTACGGCCAAAATAAAGATGTATTCGATCAAGAAAGCTGATAATGAGGAAATCAAAAGAGCCAAAGGGGTCAAGAAATACATGGTGAGACAGCACATTAAACACACCCTCTTCAAACAAGCTCTCTTCAAGAAACAAACATTCAAACATCAAATGAATGCATTGAAAAACGACAGACACAAAATCTACGGGATCACCCTCAATAAAACCTCACTGTCGCCCGTGGATATCGATCGCGTCACGACTTACACGAGTAGTATACACAATAGCGGAATGGGACCAGGTCCTTCCAGAGGCTTAATTTTTTTTAAAATTAAGCCTTTGTGAAGTCCCTAATCCCATTCTGCTATTGAATGACCAGCTGACTGCCTACATTATGTTGATGTCCGCAAAACAATTTATTGTGAATGTTCTTCGATAATAATTTTTTCATAAGGAAGGGTTCTCGGGCCTGTTGCCTCCCTTGTTCTACAAACTTTTTTTTCTCGCATTCACTGATAGCAGTGCTTTTACGAGACTTGGTTCGAATCCCTTGTTTCATTCTGTGGTATTTGGCGAGTTCCGAGACAGAACTAAAAGGAACTCTTCCTCGGATATTTTACTGTCTGTGAGAGGTGGAAATATGATCTTCTATCGTGTTGAGCTTCGCTTCAGCTAGAACTCTAGTTTCATCGTGTTTTAATGCTTTATATTGCAGTCTGTGAGATACATACTTAAGGGCCAATGCCGCCAACCCTGTCTGTCCAGCTGTTATTTCGATGCCCAGCGTCACGGGGGCGGCCACGATGGTGGATAACAACCTGATGCCTGCCACGCCTAATCCCATGCTCATTGTCATCAGAGCGGTGTCAACACTGTCCACGTAATTGACGGCCCTGTGATATTTTTTATGTAATGCAGACCGTGTATCGCGATCTTGTTCTAGTTGTTTGATTTCACATAACTGACGCAAACGAAACCCTTAATTGGTCCTCTGTCAATCGACGATGAATATACTTTAAGCTAAAAAAATAAAAATGTTCGTGTAAACAATGAACTGGTATGTAATGATGAATTGAGTCTGAACAACCATGACCCCCTTGAGGTTTGTGGTGGGGACTGTACCTGGTTGTACATAACTACGGCAATGTTGATTTTGATGGCGATCGTGCCGGCGTATTTGTAACCCATTCAGAAGTGGCACCTTATCTTTGGGGGGCATCTCCAAGAAAAACTTCGATGATAAAGGGTAGAACTTTGTATCACATGTACCCAGGAGCCTGGGGCTTCTTTAAAAAAAATTAAAACCATCACAATACTTTTGTATTCCCGACTGGTGACTAGCATATAACCTGTTTTTTTATTTGGTAATGGTGATATGTACAATCTCTTTCCCATAACTGAAATGTAACTGTCTAGCAGAACCCGTTTGTTTTTTAGTTCAAGGACATTACGATTCTCATTCATGACGAGATAAGGGTAGGTCAGGACCAGCTTAATAGTCCAGCGCAATTGAGATTCAACGATGACTTCTCGTCATTTGTACACGTTGTTTTGTAAGTGCAACATGTACAAGGCGTTTTCCGTACCGGGCTGGGCGAATCCTCGCATGTCCCTCAGATCGGAGAATGCAATGGTGGCTTGTGAAGTCACGTTTGCAATGGCACTCATGGTTTATCCACACATTAGGAAATAATTTTCAATTGGTTTTCGGATAATTTCTCGGACGTGCACTTCAAGCTCATGAAATGTATGTTGTCGGGTAGGACAATTTTGGTGAGCGATTTCGTGTCTTCCATGGTGACGGTAATTCCCTGCCGGCTTGTGTATGTTCATGTTCACCGCAATGTAAACGGAGCAAACGTGGTGTTGTTGTTTCTTGGACCACCGAAGTTTGATCCCTCTCACGATTTTGTCTGAGGCCAATTCATCAAACTTCGACACCATCTCCAGACTTACGTTTTGCACCCCGGGTTTGCCTGTGTACTAATTTTTGCGAGAACGGGCTGAGGATCACGCTGCGTCTTTGCGTTGGGACGAGCATCTTTCCCTCATTCACGACTTTTGTTATGTAGTGGTATTTGTTTTCTGTAAATATGAGGGGATGATCCAGTCGACTATGGAAGGACAAAATAGGGCAAGATACAGCATGGAGAATGATCGATAACCCGTATGATTGGTGCGCGTACGAACGTATTTGCTGGGAATTTATGATCCCAATCAATAAAGACTTTCACTTTCCCAGTGTGAACAACAGTTTAGGTAAACTCTAAACTTATTTCTATAAATCCAAAACGTTTAGACTCGCTTATACAGACGGTAGGTACATACCGGGGTACCATACATTTACCGGCCCCACGACAAACGAGCAAATTCACGTTTCGTACATCAAACAAACTGATCCCGATGCGGCCACTGCCTGGATGAAAATGATATTGAAAAAGGCGAAAGGGTTTACCATACGGTTGAACAATTTGATTCAAATGTATGTGTGGGCTGTGCTGGGCTCGCATCGGTAAGGGAACCGCTTACGGGGCGCAGAAACAGTTTGTGGCCAATGTCCAGGACACAATCGCCAAACTGGTAGATTGTACATGGCTCCAAGCGACATGTGACTGAGGATCCACAAAGTGGTGGACTACAACAACGACATCTTCACTGCGACCGCTGATCAAAATTTGGGTATTAATCCTGATATCAACATGAGTCACGTAGCACCAGAGCCGTCCCGCGTTCGACCTGCACCATACCCCATATCGACACACAAGGAGGTCGAACATCAGCAACATATTGATTGCAAAGCGGCGCTCGTGGTCGGCGGGGTTGCCGTCAGACTGTGTCTCATTTGGTTCTAAATTCCTTAGCTGCAACGTTCATCAACCCGGCCACGGCCATGGCGAATGCCCACAGGTTTTGACCGAGCCACGTCTAAGCGGAAATTCGAAACCTGGCAAGGGTTCACTCAAGTACTGGGTCAATATTTTTTCAATTTTGTCGAAACGCTTCTTTGGTGCGCTATGGCACTTCTCTCGGATTGGCATCACCAGCAGCACCGAGTTCGGTCCTTACGTTTTGCAGATCTCGGACGACCTTCGGCGGAAGTTTGGGTCGTGTGCTGCCGTAATCTTGCAGGTTTAATTCATCGCAGATCAGTTGACTACCACCACAGCGACTGGCTAGCGTCAACAGGGCAAGCGGTTTTCTCGTGTGTTTGTTCATGAGATCGATCTCTGGATGAGCTCTCAATCAGTAGTATAGACAATGGCGGTACAGGACCAAGTCCTCCCCAAGGCCTCAATGTTAATACCTGATCCTGTACCGCCATTGTCTAAACTACTGCTGAGGTGCATGCAAAAGTTTACGAAAATCGGGAGGATAGTTTAGGAGATACTGACTTTTGAGCGAGCATGTGTTTTCAGTTGCAGTTACATATCATGATACTGTGTCGCGAGGTACAATCATCAACTCCTCTTTGACGAGTGCTTTCGGTGGCCTGTCTTTCAAGTAGTACAAGTTCGGTTCACCGTCTTTGATGTCGACCAGGTCTACGTTGTACGTTTTCATGGACCATAACAGATCGGTGGCGCGTTTTCTGCTGTCTCCCTCGTATTCGCCTGGCTGGTATAAGTATTTAACGCAGACACGGTCCGGTAATGTTTTCTCCATTTTATTGTAGTGTCATGCTACCGCCGACGATGATTTGATGGATTTCATTTTGATGGCTTTGACGGCTTTGACGGGTCTGGTGACTTTGTTGTTGATGGCATCCACCACTCGCGGCAAGCACATGACCAATTCCGTATTTCTGTTTTCGGGATCCATCAAATCCTGCAAGTACTGGTGCCAGTACAGGCGTTCGTCTAGGGTGCAATTGAATCGCTCAATGATGGCTTTGCTCCAGTGAGCTCCCGCTATACCTTGTCTCACCCATACTTAGTGTTTGGCCAGCAGATGCCACATGGCTTCAATGAACTCACATCCGGGATCGACTTGCAATACATCAGGCCAGGTCAAGCCACTGCGTTTGTAGATGCGTTCCAAGGCTTTGGCGACTTCGTTCGAATCTTTGGTCGCCATCGGTTCGGCCTCCTCGATTGTCGGCGCATACTTGTAGGTTTTGCGCCTCACCCTGTCGCGAGGTAGAAACAGGAGGTCAGCTTGGTGAACATGATTCGACGTCAAAATGTTGAATTTTCTTCTTGGGATGTACCGAGGCGCCGGTAGGTAGACTTGCCAGATGGCTTGTTTTTTTAGCCAGGCTTTGGCATTCTCTTCCGAGACTCGAGCGGCTTTGGCGAGTTTCGAGATGGCAATCGCGCCTTTCCAGTACCAGTGCGGGCTGTAGTATATTCTCTCCATCATGTATGTATTGTGTGCTGTATGTTACTTATTTAATACACGTGGGTGTGTCCGTACACGTAGGTGGTGAATCCGTCATCGGCGATTTATCGTTTCGTGTCCATGGGAGACAGCAACGTCTTGTTGATCGTCAGTCCGTATATCCTGTGTCCATAGCTTCTTAACATGTTCATCTGGTGTTTGAATGTTTTGTTTTCAAACAAGGCTTCCTTAAATCTGGCGTGCTTGATTTGTTTTTTCACCACATGTTTTTTTTACGCCTTTAGCCTTTTTGATTTCACCGTCGTCGGTTTTCTTGATGGAATACATCTTGAGTCTTAAGCCGACGTACTCGGCGATTGGCGTGCCCGCGCACTCGTCCTTCGTCTTGCTAAGCACTTTTTTGTTGACTTGGCTGCGCATTGGGTGATCTTTGGGGTACTCGCTGGTGTCGTGCAGGTGCATCTGTTTCATCATGTCCTCGTACACATCCTCGGTGTGGATTTCCATGAGCAGGGAATCCTTGTCAGTGTACAGCACTTCGCACTTGTCGCCATACTGCTTCTTCAGTTTGTTGTAGTAGAAATCGGACATCAGGTGTTTGGACAGGTCGAGGATGCTCATCCCTACATAAATGGGTCAGTTGAACACCAGCTCCATGTTGATGCATTTTCTCAAATTCTCCATCATTTTGCCGAACACTGAGTTGTTCATGAGCTTGTACAGGTTTTTCTCGAAGTCACTCGTGGCTTGTTTTCGCAGCTGCGTGTTCAACCGAATGTAAGGTTCCATCCACAGGCTTTGATTGAATCCGAGCGCGTGATGTATTTTTTTCAGCTTCATTCTCTACAGCTGCAGGTTGCGGTAGTGGACGACGTATTTTGACTTGTTCATCAAATTTGGCACGACTTTTTAGACGTTGGCCAGCTTGTTGCCTCAGAGCAAGCTTCATTGGTAGTCAGACAACCACTCTGCTGTCGTGCGATTCGTGCAGTTCCGCGGTATATTTATCCTATCTTGGAGTCTTCGAGGATATTCAGGATGCTATTCATGTCAAGATCGGACGGGAAGAATACCCATTCGAATTTCCCGGTGGGGAGATATTGGCCCATAGCCCAGCCGTACAGGTTGTTGGCATCGAGATAGAGGATGTGGTTGGTCGGTTTGCTTGAATCGTGACCTTTCACATATTGGTTGTTGGCTTTTGGCGTAACGTTTGGATGCAATGGAAATCCCACCTCGCAAGCCTTTCTCCACAGGTGCATGTCGTAATCCATTAACAATTCCATTTCAATTCTGGTCTTTTTCATTAAGGCGTCCCAAGAAAGACCCAGGGATGAGAAGTGCCACGTGGGGTCTCGGCCATACTGTTTCGAGCACGTTTTCCTGAATATCTCGAACACGTTGGCTAGCAGCAGCACACTCGTTTTAGGTACAGGTTGTGGTAGTCGCCAAGAGTCGTGAAGCCCAGTTTGTCCCACACATTGAGGGCGTGCGCGTAATCGTCCTGGGTGATGGCCGAGTCGGTCAAGTTGCTGTGAATCGGTCGGTAGGAGGAATCGTGTCTCATCATACCTGGACCAGTCGTCAATGCATTCGTAAGGGTAGACTCACTTCCGGAGCAGCAGAGGTCTAGTGTCGGTGTGGGTGTATCGATTGGTGATGTCGAAGTCGTTCGGGTCATATTTTTCCATGTTGTTGTGAATGCATGTTATTTTGCCGTTGACCTTTGAGATGGCCTGCTTGATCAAGTGAGAATTGAACCCGCGAAGATTGTGAAACGCGACGGGGATTTTGATGGTTTTTGGATTGATTTTGAGTTTGAGGTTGCAGGCATTGTGAGCGAGGCCTCGGTACTTACCGATGATGTGGCAATCGTCTCTCACAACATGCCAATCTAGAGGTTCGTCGCCTTACTGACAATACTTAGCCTTCTTATGAGTATGGCAGTCGTCCTTCGTCATGCGCAAGGGCACGATGGTGTACGACTGTATTCTGATGAATTTCTCTTTATTTTGCAAGCACGTGAGAAATTGTTGGCCGCGTCGGGATCCCTGTAGACCACGGGAGCGTTCGTTCGTCTGTCACATCGAACGACCACGTACCCGAACCCACAGGCTTCATGCTCTTGCGTTTTGTGCGTGAAACTTTTTTCTGGCAGCAGAGCGACAGTGTCTATGTTTTTTATCAGGGCTTCGAAGTCAGCGTAGATGACTTAAGGCACGGACATTTGATGATTGTGGTTGACGAATTTCAAGACGTTTTCTTTTTCGTCTGGCATGTCGATTCGGACGGCCGTCTGTCCCACACCCCGGCAATCCTCCCTGTGCGATTCACAGAAGTGTATTTTCCCATCGTGCTTTGATTGATCATACAACAGTCTGCTGAAACTTTATATCCACGTGTAGTGACGTTCACATAGTTGTGAGCCCAACTATGCTACCTTCACACTACGAATGTTGTTGATAATGCAAGCAAATCTTAATCAATTTATAGATCAGTTGCTTATATATCTAGATGCGTAGTCAAAGATCTGTTGCCTATATCTAGGTGTTGAAAGTCAAATCTCTTAATAGGTTTGTAAAATTTGTAAAAAAAAATTCACAAAAGTTTCAGCTGAAACTGGGATTCGAGCGCTGGACGTCAGCATTGTGAGCTCGGCTATGTTACCTCCACACCATGATCCTTTCTGTTCAGACAGTGTAAATATCAGATTTTTATTCTCAGCAGTCGGTTGCGTTCGTTGCGGTAGTCTCTTTTCGTCAAGTAGATGAGATGGCCTCGGACCACGTCCGCTCCGTGGGCTTTGCAACGGCGATAGTGGCATTTCACGCTTATGCCACACATTTAACACGTGTAGTTGAAGAAACCATTTGGGCTACCAAGAGGTGAGCCGGTGAGCATGTAGTATTCTCGCATGGCGTCGTCAACGGTCTCGAACGTTTTGATGGCGCAGTTTTCCCGCGCAAGTTGGGCGTTGATGTAATTGATTCTCTGCATGCGTTTTTTGGCGTACTCAGCTTGTGTGGCTTGCAGTTTCTCCACGGCTATATCGTGACGTTTACTTTCCGCTTCAATTTCGGCTGCGTTGGACGTTCTTAATTTGGAAAATAGGTAATTGCTGCCAGAAAAATGGAGGGCGTTGACTAATGCCCCGCCAACCATCATAGCGATCGTGGCCATCTTTTTATGTTTTGTTATTTAAGATATTATTTCAATGTGTTTTCCGGAATGATGCCTAGCATGACTAGCATGTCTTTGGTGGCCGTCGCCAATCCTAAATCGAACACGAGCATGCTGATGTCTTGCAGGTTGAAATCGAGGTTGGGTGCTGGTTGTTTGATAATCATTTTACTCAATCGAGCATAGCCTATGGCTAGTACGCTGACCACAACGGCATCATAAGCGTCGTTGCCGAACGTTTTTCCATCGGTTGATGACATTTTTTTATAGCATGATGTAAGGGTTTACTTCTAATTGAGGGGCAGGTACCACTGCCCGGGGTGGTGGTGGTGGTGGTGGTGATGTCCTCGGGTTGAATTTGTACAGCAATACGGTGATGACGTTGGTCATGCATGCCCCCGTCGTTATGACGAAACAAATGCAATGACGAATTTTTTTATGCTTTTTTAGCTAACTGACCTTTGCGACCAGTGGCTTTTTCTTGGGGATACTTTTTTCTTCTGGTTACAGTATCAATCACTTGTTCCGTCGGCTGCTGTCATTGCTTGGGGACAGCAGCATCCTTCTCCTCCTCCGACGTCATCTTGTATATTGTTATCATTATTTTCTTCTTTAAATTGGCAATGCTTGGCCATTCAACGATGGTAGAACCGAATCGTTTTCGTCGCAGCAGTACAAGAAATTAATCCGAGGCAACATCACGGAATTGAAAATATCGGTTTTAGACATTAAACATAATCCAGTAAATATGGGATACCTGAGCGTGACGCTGCACATGCAAAAACAATGACCAAAGCATCGGTCCCGGAACGACCGTGCGACCGAGAAACTGCCCTAACATCGCACTCTCCAACCTCGGGGACACGCGAGAATTCGATGAGCCCGGAAACGAGGACAAACTGTATGCCTTGCAACTGAAAAACAACATTTACAAATGCCTCAAAGTGCCCACCGTCAAAGGCAGCAGCGGAGGCGTATGCAACATCAGCGATTTCGTTGACACTGAATGAGCGGTCAACAACAAGTGGTACGACCTCAACCGCAATGAAGAGAGTAAGTGGATGATATCCAGAGCCTTTTGCTGCAAGCTAGACTTAAACTACGTCGAGACCACCGTCGTTACTCGAAACGCGCAGTACACTTTTGTCTTCACCGACGACAACAAATGGGTCCTCATGCCCTCTCGAATTGACATCACGCTCGCCTCATTTTTACGGAAAGCAAATATCGAGGGAATGATGCTCATGGCTTACGTCCCAACGCAAAGACGCAGCGTGATCCTAAGCCCGCTCTCGCAAAATAAATTAGCACACGAGCTATCGAGCAAACCTGTGATGCGAAACGTAAGTCTGCAGATGGTGTCGGCATTCAACGAATTGGTCGACATCATCGAAAATTTCTCCATGACAGATCAACATACAGATACAGATATACAGATAAAACTGGATTATAAACCTGGTCCTCACCTACCCCTATCTTATCATGGATAATAATGCTTGGTGGCACCTCGCTAAAAAATAACGGGATACTGATGGGGAGGTCTGATCCTAGAAGAAGAACATCGGCGCACGTAAAGCCATTACCAGATCTAAGGGCTAACATGTCAGTCCCCATAAGATAAAAATAGCGTTATTTTTACAAAAACATAGTTATGTGCCAGACCCGTGGATCAGTGTGATACAAGGTTCTACTCTTATTATCGAAGTCTTTCTCAGAGATACCCATGGAGTAGATATAAACCTTCTGCATGCGTTAGAAATATTCTGGCATGATCGCCATCAACTAAAACGTTGTCGTATTTGCATACAACCAGGAAGAACCCCCACCTAGATATTATGATTTTCAAAAGGATTTCATTAACCTCGAGACCATATATATATATACATAAACTTGTACCTCATCAGCTTAAAGTATATCCATCAAACATTGACTGAGGACCAATTAAGAGAGTATATACAGCCAAAATGGGACTGTTCCCGATTCGTGGATGAAGTCGGCGACAACGAGAATGTGACCGCGATACGCGGTCG
Source organism: Haliotis rubra (assembly GCF_003918875.1). NCBI lineage: Eukaryota > Metazoa > Mollusca > Gastropoda > Lepetellida > Haliotidae > Haliotis > Haliotis rubra. The sequence goes on from NW_025767537.1 coordinate 401,274, forward strand.
GCATTACAGAAAAATATCACAGGGCCGTCAATTCCGTGGAAGGTGTCAACATCGGGTTGTTATCCACCAACGTGGCCACACCCATGGTGCTGGGCATTGAAATAACGGCAGGAGCGGTAGGGTTAGCGGGATTGGCGCTTAAGTCCGTATCTCACAGACTGCAATGTGAAGCATTGAAACATGGTGAAATTAGAGTTCTAGCCGAAGCAAAGCTCAACACTCCAAGGAAGAGTTTAGTTTGGTGCTCTCAGAACTCGCCACAGAATGAAAGAGATTCGAACCAAGTCCTGCAAAATCACCGAATTCAACGAAGATGAGAAAAAAATGTTAGTGGAACAAGAGAGGCAACAGGCCCGAGAAGCCTTCCTTACAAAAACCAAACAAATTATTATCGGAGAAGATTCACAATAAACTGGTTCGTGGACATCAATATAACGTAGCCAGCCAGCCGGTAATGTGAACACAAAGTGTGAACCCCAGCCAGCCGGTGATGTGAACACAAAGTGTGAACCGTGGTGTCTATATATGGTCTGAAATAGGGCATCTAAGTGTGTCAATCGCTATTGTATGAACGTCTGGCCTACATACTCTGCTGTCACTATCACATCCAAGTCACAAAAGTTTCAGCTTCTACTGTGTTTTGAACTCGGAACCTCAGGATTGTCAATACAGCTCCGTTATCTCCACACCACAAGGACCACTGATAGCAAGAGAGAGTGAGAGCTACTTATCTATACAAGCTGTACATATAGCTCGCTCAAAAGTCAGTATCTCGTAAAATTTTGCATGCACCTCTGCAGTAGTATAGACAATGGCGGTACGGGATCAAGTCCATACCAAGGGCTCATTGTTTTTAAATTGAGGCCTTGGGAAGGACCTGGTCCCGTACCGCCATTGTCTATACTACTCAATCGCATCGTCCCTTCATTGTCGATTTTGAACTTCAGATAGTCATGACCCAATGGTCTGACATAATTTTTATCGCGCTGTAGGGCATCGTAATAATCGTCAACAGTCTGCCTTAAAAGTTCGTTGCCCACGGTGTCGCCCGTGAATGAGGTGTACATCGCTGCATCATTGTCTTCGTTCAGCAGGGGCTGGTGTACGTCGAAATCGTCCATCAGAATATAGTCCTCCATTTTTCTTTTATATTAAACTTATAAAATACATAGTTTGAATATACACCACACAAAATGACTGTATTACCCAAAGGACAAGGTATGATAAGGGTGGTTTTTGGCCCACAAACAGAATTGGCTGAACACATGTTATTTGTTTAGAGACAAGATGGCTTTGCATAAAAAAGCTATTTTTTAAATGATCTGAGGCCATAATTTCAATGCAGAGGGGCCAAAAATGGGTGTTTTCAGTTCCCATGAACAAATAACAAGAAATCTGAAATATCAGTGTGCCATAATGACTTATATACAACTATAAGTTTATTTACATACAAACAGTGTCAGTTTTGCAACAGGTATTCATGATGAAGAAACATGTCAACATCAATCACAAGGTTTTAACTTCAAGGGGCCCAATTAGGGTTGCAATACATTGTGGACAGTAATTCAATTACTTGCCAATTGATTACCAAAAAGTTCATTATTCACAACTTTCTTTGCAAACATAAACTATAGGTCAATTTTACAACATGTACTTATGATAACCAATCATGTCCCACGAAAAATCACAGGGGGCCCATTTTAGGTCTAATTACATTTTGGGGACAGCTTGATTTTAACCAGTAAGTGTTAAAAGTCAGTATTCACAACCGGTTTTAGCAAATATACAGTAAACATCTCATTCACAACATGTTATTACAATAACCAATCATGTTGCACTACAAATCACAGGTCTTGACCTCAAAGGGGTCTATTTCAGGTGAAATGACATTCTTGGCACAGCTTGATTTAACACCATGTAAGTGTTAAAAGTCAGTATTTACAACATTCTTGCAAATATATACAGTAAACATCTCATTATCAACATGGTGTTATAATTACCAATCATGTTGCACTAAAAAGCACAGGTCTTGTCCTCAAAGGGGCCTATTTCAGGTGAAATTACATTCTTGGCACAGCTTGATTTAACACCATGTAAGTGTTAAAAGTCAGTATTTACAACATTCTTGCAAATATATACAGTAAACATCTCATTCACAACATGTTATTACAATAACCAACCATGCTTCCCTAAATATCACAGGTCTTGACCTCAAAGGGGGCCATTTTGGGTGAAATTATATTCTTGGCACAGCTTGATTTTAACACCATGTAAGTGTTAAAAGTCAGTATTTACAACATTCTTGCAAAGATATACAATAAACATCTCATTCTCAACATGTTGTTATAATAACCAATCATGTTGCACTAAAAATCACAGGTCTTGTCCTCAAAGGGGCCTATTTCAGGTGTAATTACATTCTTGGCACAGCTTGATTTTGACACCAAGTAAGTGTTAAAAGTCAGTATTCAAAAATCTTCAAAAAGTAATTATTCACAACTCATTCACTGCAAAGATATATAAAACATCCACTTTCACTCTTCATCCACATGGTCATCAATCTCTGAATCAGTTTCTGAATCACTGTCAAGAACTGCAGCATTCAACCGTGTATCACTAGAGTTGCTGTAAACTGGCATATTGTTTTGGTGTCTGCCATACCCAGATCTTCTCTCAACTGAAAAACAGATGACTTTATATCAAAAGAAAATTCTGTTTTAAAACTTTGATATTATAAATCTATTCAAGGGTAACATTACTTATTTATTTTCAAATGTCAGTAGTCTGGCCTTGAAGGCTTATGCAGATTTAATCACCACTGAGACATCAGTATTTCTGAAATTCTGTCACATTAAATTAGAAAATTGAAGAAAAAAATATTGGTTATTTCTTAGCACTCATATTATGCTTACCTTCCACCTCAAGTTTTAAGTTGTCATCTTCATGAAATGACACTCCTGAAATCAGTCCAAGCAAATTTCTCTAATCTGAAAACAAATATTTGAAATCATAAAAGAATTATCAATATGTTCAAGAAATTGGTGCTTTCTAATTTTTCTAATGCTAAACATGTCAATAGTATAGTTATATAGGGAAGGGAATTGACCTCCAAAAGCATAATTAATTGTTGAGGCCACTTTTTGATCAATTATAGATATAAGATAAAAACAACTGTTATAGCACATGAAAACAAAGGTAATCAGTCCTCAGTTTTAATATGACAATTGAAACCAATAGTCATTGATTCTGTAAACATATTTTTAAGAAGAAATAGTGAACGCTTTAATTGATTATGTGATTTGGTTATCGGTAATTGACTGGCAGCCCACAAAATATCCATAAACTAATTATTTGTTTGATCAGTGCACCACTAATTAACAGCTCTGGACAGTTTGTAAATATTGACTTAAAGAAATTACCATACTAACATTTTGAAACAATGCTTACCTTCTACAAAGTGGAAAAGTCAGTGTCTTCAGGCTTAAAGAAGATTTACATGATGTTATTTCAAGTTTGTTTGAACAGTGTAACTTACATTACCAAACTTAAGAATTTTTTTACTAAAAATTTGTATTTCATGTGCACAAGTTTTGTCAGCCAATTTACAATGTTTAACTTAACTTTTGAAGAAAAGAAAAGAAGAAAAGAAAAAAAACATTAGGATTTGAACCTGAATGTCTGATAACAGAAAAAAAATTGAGAGGCCATCACTGTAACCACTAGGCTACAGATTCTACTGTTACTATTTGTCACTTTAAGCTTATATATTACACTTTGCAACAATGTGTCACTTGACGTCTTCTTGCTTTTCGCAATCATAATCTGCTAGACCTTGATACAATGTTCTTATTTTAACAATATTAAATGTAGCCTGATATATCCTAGAAAACATCAAGGTACATTATTTTTGTTAAAATGTGTATGTTTATACACAGTTACATCCAGTGGAATGCCAATGTTAGTTGACAGTGACAGGTGACACAGAGGGGTTTCCTAAACAGATGATAGAACAAATATGATAAAATTCTAGCATAATTACAAAGATTCTCACCTTTAGAATGCTGCCTGATCATATTTTGAAAAATCTTCAGAGGTCTTCTTATTTTTCCAGCAGTGATCAACAGGGTCTCCAAAAAACTACCCTTGTTTACCTCAAAGTAATCAGCCTTGAGAGTCCCTTACGATATTGAAATTTTTTAATAAACATGTTTGATAAGTTCATTTTCTGCTCTAAAACATTCAAAATAGTAATGAATCATGGTATGGTTGTATAAATGTGACGGATAGTTTTCAGAGATATAAATTTACGCCAGTGTTTATTTTTTAGATGTTGTGTGGGGCAATTTCATACAACAGAAAAAATGTACTTTTTTAAACATTTTGATATGAGCAAAAGCGTAACCCACCACAATTTTTTAGGAGTGCATTCTAATTTACTCTCTTCATGTGTGGTGAAAAAATTGGGATGGGTCAAGCTTTTGCTCACACTTTTATCACTCTGAAAATATGAAAATGCAGGTTTTTCGAAGATATTATAAAATAGCTTAACTTTGAGGTCTTCAAAGAGGAAAAAACAGCACTAAATCGTAGCCTCCCAGTACTGATTTTGTTTGACACTATTTTCAGTTAGTATGATGTCTTGGGCTCATGAAAAGGCCTGTAATACTCTCAGATTGTGGTATCAGGGTTTTTTTACATTCCATTATAGGTGGTGGGGGTCTGCGAGCATTTTCGTCACATTTGGCTTGCTGCCCGACAACACCTCAAAGTTAATCATTAATAGTTCTACTACTATCAATCTGATCACTTTCATTTTGACTTCTGTGTACTGCTAAAGGATGTAGAAATCATTTGACATAATTTTGTTTTGAAAAAAAATCAAAATGGCCGCCATTCGGCCGCCATTTTGTTTTGTCGTGTTTTGCCTTCCCAGCACTTAAATTTACATAAAAATGAACACTGAATGTTTCCATTTACATCCAAAGTTGATACTTTTGATGTGTTTTGACACTTGTTTCTCCTAGAGTGATGGCTTGGGCACAAAACAAGTCATCTTGTATGGTCATAGCATGGTAATTTAATGTTTTACAGCTTATTCTTTGAGACAGGGGTAATTTAGCAATTCTCCGACTTTTCATGGAAATGTGTGAGAGTGATTTATTTAATGGCAGTTGACATTATTATTGTTACTAAAACAAGTTGTTTTTGTTTTCTCTTTACTTCTAGAGTGACGGCATGTTATTAGGAATGTTTACATAATACCCAGAATTCAAAATGGCCGCCAAAATGGCCGCCATTGTAGTTTAACTACATATACTTAGTGGAGGACTAAATTTGTACTGATATGAAATCCAAACAACTCATATGGTGTCTAATGTTTAATAAAGTATAGGAATAGAGCTAAATTTCAAAGATAGGGTCAATCAAAGCTTCACACTCCTAAAATATTTGATGAAATAACATTATCCAAAAGTGTTTGAAAACTATGCTTCATGGCCGATAACTACGTCTAAGCTTTGGTTGTAGGTATTCAAATTGTTCTATCAGATAACTCTTAATCACTTTTGATACATCCATAAGCTTGCAATTAACCCTCCTTTTCACTTTCTTTCATTTCATATGTTACCTCATGTCAGAATCAGACCTGTGAAGATCCGGGTTAGAATTGACCTTCAATAACCCATGCTTGTCGTAAGAGGCGACTGACGGGATCTGGTTGTCAGGCTCGCTGACTGGGTTGACACATGTCATCGTATCCCAATTGCGCAGATTGATGTTCATGCTGTTGATCCCTGGGTTGTCTGGTCCAGACTCGATTATTTACAGACTGTCGCCATATAGCTGGAATATTACTGAGTGCAGTGTAAAACTAAACTCACTCACTCACTCATGTCAGAATCGGAGTCATCTACTGGCAACAAGTCAAAGGTGTTCGGGCAACAATCATCTGCCATACAAATAGACATGCCTCTGTGCACACTATATCATTCTTTCTGCTGGCATGCTGACTTTTTGCATTTACACGATGTCAGTTCAACCAATCTCTCGACATCGGAATAGGGATAAGCTGACCATCACAAATGCTCCAACCATGGTCAACTGGTGAAAGAATGTTCATGATAGGTTGCAGAGACTGTTTCCAAACATGGACTTGGTAGTTTAATCGTTCAATGTGATGTTTTAGACTGTTGGATGTTGGTGGGAGGTTTTCATTCAATATCTTGTGTCATGTACAGACATCACTGGATTATTTGGTACATGCATAGAGCTCACAAACTGGCCACAAGATGTAATGAGTGTTTCTTGAACATCCAAATTGTCACCCAATTGTGTCAATGTTTGTTGGTGATTTTCAGAGGACTTCTGTAAGTCAATTCCCCATGTCGAATGTTCTACACGTTCTAAAATGGGACGGAGTAATAACGTACTTAAAATGAGATTGCCATACTAAGAAAGGAATTGCCATACTACGAACGGAATCGCGGCGCTTCAATCTTATTGGGTGCGTGTGCGGACGTAGTGCAGTCCGGCATCAATTGCAATACGTTTGTACACAGTTTCCACCTGGTCCATCCCGTTTGCAGAACTCTACTGAACTCTAGTTAGTCGCTATTCCAAGCAAATATGTTCAAAACAAAATGAATCGTTCTGAAGAAACTTGTAGTACACGGTTCTAACAGTTTGCAATGGGTTCTCATCACGTTCTACTCGTTGTTAGTATGTTTATGTAGTTCTCATGCAGTTCTTACTATGTCAACACTGTGTGCATTACGATATGACAAGGTAGGGTATATATACATGCGTTTTAACATGGTCGTCATTTGGGATAGAGTTTCCATGAACAAGTTTGCAGCTGTCAAAATATTGAATGCTGGTTTCCTGCAATTTTATCGGAAGCAGAGCAAGAGTACAATGAGTTGTTAGAGCAAGAAAGAAGGAAAACACAAGAACGTGTTGGGTGAGGAACTGGATTAAACCTGAGAGGTGAATAGCTGTGGGACATTATCATCAACTGATGGAGGAGCTCCGCCTTGATGATCATGAGTCCTTCTACAATTTCTTGAGAATCACCCCTCCCATGTTTGATGAACTTCTTGAACGCATTGGCCCTTTTAGAAATTAGATGTTCACCCTTCTTCTTCCTTGGAGGCATGGTGATGTCAATGTTTCCACCTTGAAACTGAGAACGGAATAAGAATGGGCAGGGTATTTATATAAATCGAACCAGGAAGTGATTGCTATTACGATTGCACGCACTAGAAACGGAGTGAGAAAGTAGTGAGAAAACGGGAAGAAGTGCCTGAAAATGAGTTGGTTTAGAAGAATGAGTTAGAACGGGGTTGTGCGTATTAAGAACGAGATAGGTCTAGTTCAGAACAGAGTGACTAAGGACGGGATTGCACTGCTTGAAATCGTTGTCCACACAGGGTGAACGGGCAATTTTACCCACTCTAAACAAAACACCAACAGTCTGGGGACGGGGTAAAGACGAGACAGACGTACTGAGAACTGTTTATGATCAAACTAGCATTGTAATTTATACAAAAGTTACACGTTCTATCCCGTTCGAGCTCACTTTACAGTTATTGTTTGGACAGGGCAGGACGTCCTAAGAACTACATTGGTGTGACTCAGGCTTTACCAACAGGTAGCATGGCTGGACCAACAGAACACCATCGTCCGTTCATACATGCTAGACTAGACTTTTTGACAGGACTGCTGATTGGTTTGTCCCATTGTGTTGGCAGGGGTTTGTTTTTGCCTACAATCTTGACTTCTAGCGCCGTTGGCGATCCTCTTTTGATTTGCTCTCCTGCTTTGATTGACTCTTGTCTGGCATACCTGTCCCAAACAACATCAACTCTAATGCAGTCTGTTCGATTCAGAATTGAAGTGAAGTTGTCCCAATGCATATCAGCCAAGTCTCCAAATGTGGAAGCAGCTCCCTTTCTAAACATTTGCAATTTTGCCATTCCATCAACTATATGAACTGGCAACATTCTCTCTTCTGCTAGTATAAGCAGCGAGGGACCAAAAGCTTCCTTTTAAAGTTCATTTAACAAACCGCTTTTGATGTTCTTTCTTAATGTTCCATCTGAATGAGCCATTGTAAAATGAACACTAGAAATGTCCAGGTTCACATCAAGGTTGATGACAAATCCATCCAATCTTCCAAATGAATGATGCCTGCATCTTGTGAACATTGAAAGTGGAGTTGTTGTCCCAAAGGATATGATTCACAGCCTCTTGCATGTTAAACAGATTGGGGCAGAGCAGAGGGATAACTTCATAAGTAGTCGATTGAACTCTTCCAGGACAAACTTGTGGTCACCTTTACATCGACTGAACCTGAAAACCTTTTCTACATTGATTCCCAAAAGGCTGTAAAGCCCAGGGATGAGAAGCTTCACACAACAAATGGATGACAATTTGGATGTTCAAGAAACACTCATTACATCTTGTGGCCAGTTTGTGAGTTCTATGCATGTACCAAATAATCCAGTGATGTCTGTAGATGACACAAGATATTGAATGAAAACCTCCCACCAACATCCAACAGTCTAAAACATCACATTGAACGAGTAAACTACCAAGTCCATGTTTGGAAACAGTCTCTGCAACCAATCATGAACATTCCTTCACCAGTTGACCATGGTTGGAGCATTTGTGATGGTCAGCTTATCCCTATTCTGATGTCGAGAGATCCTGCTCCCCATGGATTGGTTGAACTGACATCGTGTAAATGCAAAAAGTCAGCATGCCAGCAGAAAGAATGATATAGTGTGCACAGAGGCATGTCTATTTGTATGGCAGATGATTGTTGCCCGAACACCTTTGACTTGTTGCCAGTAGATGACTCCGATTCTGACATGAGTGAGTTTAGTTTTACACTGCACTCAGCAATATTCCAGCTATATGGCGACAGTCTGTAAATAATCGAGTCTGGGCCAGACAATCCAGGGATCAACAGCATGAACATCAATCTGCGCAATTGGGATACGATGACATGTGTCAACCCAGTCAGCGAGCCTGACAACCAGATCCCGTTAGTCGCCTCTTACGACAAGCATGGGTTATTGAAGATCAATTCTAACCCGGATCTCTACAGGTCCGATTCTGACATGAAGTAACATATGAAATGAAAGAAAGTGAAAAGGAGGGTTAATTGCAAGCTTATGGATGTATCAAAAGTGATTAAGAGTTATCTGATAGAACAATTTGAATACCTACAACCAAAGCTTAGACGTAGTTATCGGCCATGAAGCATAGTTTTCAAACACTTTTGGATAATGTTATTTCATCAAATATTTTAAGAAGTGTGAAGCTTTGATTGACCCTATCATTGAAATTTAGCTCTATTCCTATACTGTATTAAACATTAGACACCATATGAGTTGTTTGGATTTCATATCAGTACAAATTTAGTCCTCCACTAAGTATATGTAGTTAAACTACAATGGCGGCCATTTTGGCGGCCATTTTGAATTCTGGGTAATATATAAACATTCCTAATAACATGCCGTCACTCTAGAAGTAAAGAGAAAACAAAAACAACTTGTTTTAGTAACAAAAATAATGTCAACTGCCATTAAATAAATCACCCTCACACATTTCCATGAAAAGTCGGAGAATTGCTAAAATACCCCTGTCTCAAAGAATAAGCTGTAAAACATTAAATTACCATGCTATGACCATACAAAATGACTTGTTTTGTGCCCAAGCCATCACTCTAGGAGAAACAAGTGTCAAAACACATCAAAAGTATCAACTTTGGATGTAAATGGAAACATTCAGTGTTCATTGTTATGTAAATTTAAGTGCTGGGAAGGCAAAACACGACAAAACAAAATGGCGGCCATTTTGATTTTTTTTTCAAAACAAAATTATGTCAAATAATTTCTACATCCTTTAGCAGTACACAGAAGCCAAAATGAAAGTGATCAGATTGATAGTAGTAAAACTATTAATGATTAACTTTGAGGTGTTGTCGGGCAGCAAACCAAATGTGACGAAAATGCTCGCAGACCCCCACCACCTATAATGGCCTGTAAAAAAAACCTGATACCACAATCTGAGAGTATTACAGGCCTTTTCATGAGCCCAAGACATCATACTAACTGAAAATAGTGTCAAACAAAATCAGTACTGGGGAGGCTACGAAATCCTATTTCTAGGCCCCTTTTGAGATTCTCCTCCTGGACTATATGCTGTGATCGTTGGACATGCATTTCAATACCTTTGAAATCTCGTATGACCAGGGTTAGGTTTGTCATATATTTAGTACACGCGTAAAATGGTTGGTAATGGGTAAATATAGTGTTACAAGATTAACACTACTTTAACATGTATTTCAATGGTTCTGTAATGTAACTGTCACATCGGGTTCGTTAGCGCGTCGGACCACGCCATAATGCACGGAGATCATTAGAAACACATGGCGAAGTGATACCCATGACTGAGCACCACTATTAACATGCCTGCCTTTCTTGACATACACATGATGTCTGTTTAAAAGGTTACAATATTGGGTCTATGGGCCGGAGCGATATGCATGTTAGGGAGTGTGTGTGTGCATGTGTGTGAGAGGGAGAGGGTGTAGGATGGGGTAGGCCTAGGGTGGGGTGGTGGCGGTGGGGTACTGATAATCCTTTCTGATCAGTAGGTAATACCGTTTATACTTTTTTGTAATGGAAATTACATTATAGTTTAAATAATTGACCTTAGGTACACTTCTTATACGAACAAATTTAAAAGTCCCGTCAACAGTCCTTTATAATATCATTAAAATTATATGTGAATAACGAACTCGTGAGTAGCGAATTAACGGCTATAGCGAACTGATTTACTACCCCCAAGACCCAATTAACGACGTGATTAGCGAACTCACTCAGTGTCAGCTCAGCCACTTAGCGGTACAGTATACATCAATCTTGTTGGCGGTGAATCAACATTGTTTGATGGTCATTAATTAATTAACAAAACAAACATATCGTGTTTAACCCATTCAACACAGCAGGCCGAATAATCGGCCACAACGTTATGAAAAACGAAAGGTTTCGTTGACGAGGACGGTATCCATTGCCGTAGTATGATTGGCTGCCTTAGGTCACGTGTCTGATTTTGACCAATAACTATCCTTATAGCAGACTGTGGCGAAAAAGCGTCATTAGAAACCAATCTTTATCCAATAAAATCGCTTTTTACAACTGTTTTTGCTTCTTTCGTGGTTTATCTGGACATTATAAATGTAAGCTTGCATTTTCATTAAAAAATAAATTTATTTTAGTTGTAGTTGTATTATTTCAATTTTATTATAAAAATAAACTTCATATTTATCAACATGATATAGGTAATGTCTGTGAATGTCTACATCTCTACAATCCAAGATGGCGGTCAAATGTGAATAACAAACAACGGATATAGCGAACTAAATTTCTTGGTCCCTTTGAGTTCGTTATATCCGTGTTCTACTGTATATGACATACAAGGAGAGACAGCTTATTGTAATAAAACACAGACAGGTGTGTTCACATAGCTGCACAAATTTCATTATCTGTACTTTCGAAAAAGATGATTACAATGTATTACTGATGTGAAGTGCTGTTTTAAATGTGTAAATATGCACATACTTGGTATTAGAGCTGTGCTTTGTAATCTAAGTGGAGAGTCGATACATCCTGATACCAGTTTAATGAGGCGAGACGATACATGATGAGTGAGTGAGTGAGTTAAAGTTTACAGTCACAGTGGCAGTATTTCAGCCATATCGTGACTACAAATAGTTATAAATTCATTAAAACCTGTGTTACTTTCACACACACACACTTAAAGAGCTGTTGATCTAAAAAAAATTCAGCATTTCATGTTGAAGAAGGTACAGTCAAACATGTTCAGCACACCTTAAAATACATTTGAAACTGAAGTTTCCTTTGGGAAGTTGTGTTTCCACACCAATTCTTTCACAAACAATTCAATGTAATTTATATCAGAATTCAGAATCACTGAAAAAACTCTTAAGTCTGCTGTCTAAATTGTGTCTTATCTTCGTTCTCTTTCTTAACAAAGCTAAGACATCATTCATAGTTGTGAATAAATGGTGTTATTTGTCAAACAACTAAAACATATTTCAATTGCTTGAAGACAAGTATTGTACAGTTCACAGAGTTTGAAAAATGTTCACACTCTATCACTTCTACACCAACTACTTTGTTCATGTAACAGATACAAACAAATATTCCTACTGTCCAACCAACATTAGAATGAGGTGCGCGAAAGACGCGTTTGTGAAAGGAGAGCTGGGAGCGTGTCGTGAACTGATCCACTACCTACTCGAAGGGGGAACAGGTGTGAAAACTTCGGGCATGTGATTTTTGTGATCCTTGCAGTAATCACTTTCTGCGCAATGATTCGGAAATGTCGTGTTTCTGCTCGAACATGTGTATACTAGTATCTTGTAAAGTGGACTGTTAAAAGAGTATCAAACTCTGCAGGTATTTGAAACTTATCATGTCGCACTCTAAATTGGGTAAACGGGGTCAAGTTATTCATTCACAAACACGTGAGGTTGCCTACAATGTCATTCAGTACATGTGTACTATTTCCGACAGCACACACAGTGCACTAAAAAAAGCCAGCGATGCTACTGGTATATCTGTCAGTACCTTGCGCAAAATAAAGGACGAAGGTAAATAGGGGCATAGCTACCATTATGAAAAAAAGCCCGGGTTCACACATGATTTTGAAAAGTTGGGCAAGCTCTCAACACTAACTAAATATAAAGCTTTGCAACCTACCGGGCTTACACGAAAAAAAATTAAAAATTCTTTCTTTCTCTCTTTTTCTTTCCTTTCTTTACTCTTCGATGTATTAGTTTGAACACTTCGATGTATTAGTTTGGACACTCCGATGTATTAGTTTGTATTAGTTTGAACACTTCGATGTATTAGTTTGAGAAAAACATTGTCAACGTGTAATGTGTGCACATGCAACATTATTTTGGTCTGTGTACCTCAATGATAACTGTGCTGAGCTATGACACCTCTGTGAACTGTTAATCAATGTAATGGTATGTTATGGCTTTGCCGGGTTTAACAGAAACCAAGTCAGAATCTCGCTGCTGGAATCAAGAGCCTCCACATGACGAATGTGAACCTTGCTCTCTCCTCTCGGTGTTCACATAGTACATTTGTTTGTCACAGGTGCAGTAGTTAAGCTGTCGAATGGTGTTTACAGGTTATTCATTGAAGACAAAAGATGTTTACCAGTCGTTGTCAAGTTAAGATGATAAGTGCTCAGTGTAGGTATTTATGCAATATGGAAATCCGTAATGTATGGTGAATGCAGTGACATAATGGCTATATTGCACCTGCAAGCAGGACCATATGAGTGTAAATAGTATCAACAGGGCACACAAAGGGTCCTGTGTAAACTCAACAGACACCTTTCACACCATAGTGTGACGAAAGTGGGTTACTTAGAAATACTAAGCTGTATACATGGTATACTTTGTTGTACATAACCAACGCATGCATACAAAACATCTGGAGTGACAAAAGACTTAGTGAGTGAATACGTAAATATTGCTTAAAGGTGAGTCAGCAGTATTGCAAGTATTTGCAGCTAAGTTTGTAAGAATATATGGCAAAACACTTAATTGTGTATGATTATATCAAAAGTGTGATATTTATTACCCAAAATGTCTTCTGGTGGAACTACGGAAACATAAACGATCCACTCTACTAAAATTCATTGTGTATGTAGAATATTTGTGCATATAATATATTGTGAAGCGGTTGCAATGGTATGTATATATGTCCGCCCACGTGTTGGAAAAAAAACACTCATACACTCACTTGACTTTCTATTGCATGTTTGAACAAACACAGCTGTTAACCTAAATGATCTTGAAGAATATCTCATTTGTAATCGGTGTGATGGTCTGAAACTATAATACGATAATGATCACGTGACCAGCTACCTTAAACTCTTTTTTTTCCATTTGTTCCCATAATTGAATACAAGCATATAAAGTAAAGCAAAAAGTGTACATATGCATGATCAAAGTTCATCAACTGGTAGCATGAAGAAATTATAATGCAATAAAGTTATTCAAGTTTGATTACAGATTAAGTCAGAGATTGAAAACTGAGGATAAAGGAAACCATTTCTCTGAAAATTATCAAAATTATTGTTCCTTCTAGATATGAATTTTTCAACCGTGTAAGTGTCTTTAAATTTTTTTAAGACATTATTAACTTTTGGAATTCTATGCTTTAAAGTGCAAGTATATATATATGACTTTTAGATTATATGATTTAGCAATGGCTTATTACCAAAAACCAAACCAAACCAAAGTCTTTCTTATTTCAAAGTTCTGTTTGTTTTGGATTATCCAGTTTTCAAGTTCTTTCCAGAAGGTTTGAGTTACAACACATTCCCAATATACATGACATAAAGTTTCACTATCAACATTACAAAAACCATATATGTTCCTCCAATATCTTCAAAAGACTTAAAATATCTTCATTACAAAGGTCCTTAATTGTTAAAATTCCATTTTTAGCCCAATGCCTAATAAAGTGATTTGGGTTTTTGAAATTATCACCATGAAAAAAGCCCCGGGCTTAGACATGATTTTGAAAATGAAAGTTGGGCAAGGCCTCAACACTAACTAAATATACAGCTTTGCAGCCTATCGGGCTTACACGACAAAAATTGGCTTGCTACGCGCCTGGTAAATGCGTTCCCACGATGGGTACCAGTAAGTTCACAAGCCCAGGGAAAGTGCGTACTCGTACCGAAGGGAAAATTGAATTTGATGATTTTAATAAATGCGCAATTCGCCAGTACATTCAACACTGTTACACAGTAACCAAGACAATGCCAACACTGACAGTTTATCGATTTACATACCCTGGGCACCTTAATGGTAAAATGGACTGCACCGCTATTCAGATGCACGGGTTCAAATGACAGGTCGGCAAGTTCGTCTCACAGAACAAGGTTCACTTCGGAAGAATTGCAAAGAGACTCCCTTCCTTTTCCTAATGCAATACTCCTTACAACTTTCAGTAGTACTTAAGTAGTATCGGGATATATCGTCTCTTGTGGCGATACATCGATGTATCATATTAATATCCTGATGTATTGCCTAAATGTGTTTTGTGTTGATGCATTCGTATCGCATAGTTGACTATGCAAACATCGATACTATCGATGAATCGTTACACCTCTACGTCAGATGGCCTCTTTTGAATCGGTATACAGATGTTGTCCCATACGGACGTTTTCTCAAATTTCAGTTACCCGACGGAATATACTGTACACCTATTTTGATTCCATCTCTTGGGTAGATTATAGAAAACTGTAGTGATTGCAATTAGTTCATAAAGTTAGATAACTAAGCAGTTTCTGTAATTATTGAAAGCTTACTACCTGACATCATTTATGTTGCTTATGCGTTTTTAATTTTTGCTTTTTGCTGTCTGATTTGTTATACATTTTATAATAATGTTAATCATTTTGGCATCCCAATATCATGGAATATAATGTGAACTTATTAATCTGTCAAAGTACCGAAACGTTTTATAACTATGCTTTACTGTTATTGGGTGAAACTGTTAATTAAATGTACCTCCGTACAAAATTTCAAGAAATTAATAGAAACTGAAAATTGCTAAATAAATGGAAACTACATTGGGTAAAGATTGCAAACAGTTATTATTTATATACCTGCTTTAAATTATCAGTGTGCAGATCATGTCACAAACATAAAAACTGAAGGATGGGTGTGGAAAGAGTGGGGGAAAACACGTGCAAAGTCTCTGAGTCAGATTATCCTTCAAAAACATCATATGTACATTTAACAATCACTTATCATTAAGTGCAACAAAAGCATTACAAAAACGCCATATTTCCACCTTTGGCTGGAGTTCTAAATATTTGATACCGAAAGCCTGTCAGTTAACTCAAAGGAAATAACCCTTGTCTTTAACAGTGATGGCTTAATCATAGTCACAATGAATTATAGGCTGCTATGTGTTTTCGAATGTGATTGAGTCAGTGAAATACTAATATTTACCAAATCAAATTCTAAAGGAGCTTTTCTTCAAGCAGTGACTTAAAGCCATACATAGCTAGACTTGCTTAGATTATAGACTTCATATAAGGCATCATAGATATTTCGCAAGCACGGTACAGGACCCTTAGCCTCATTAGCGTATTGCCTCACCACTTCCGAATTAAGCGTTGGCAGATGTAAATGTTACTGGAGATGTTGGTCCCCGCCAGCCGCCGGTGTTTGGTATTGTTTACTCTGTAACCCGAACCCTGCAGTGAGTTTTAACAGACGCTGAACCTGGGAATATCTAGATATGCTTCATTTAGGGCGTAAGCATTACAGTAAGGGCTGGGCGAAAGGGAAAATAATATCGTTCTCTGACTATGATAAAACAGAGACTATATAATAGACTATTGTATGGCCTCTGGATACAGATTGGGACAAGATATGGAAAACAAAATATTTGGACAACAGACCATTGTTTAAGTCTTTTAATTGTAAATATGATTCCAGTAGCTTAACCTAGATTTCGATATCCTTCGAATGTACATTTGGTTGAAACTGGAAAGTATACTTGTATCCCGTGACAAGAACGAATACTTAATAATTCAAAAGCATAACAGCACGAGTATCCATTTTGTCTTTTGCCTACATACGCTCAATCACATGAATTGTGTCTCCAGGTCACGGAGCATCAGTGGTTTAGGGGCCCGTATTGCAATTCTCGTGCGTTTCCATGTGTTGTTGACGCGGCATGGACGCCTCGTAACATCACTATTTGATTTTGATTCACAAACATATGCTCATGATATGGTTGGAATCGTGCCATGGATTAGCAGATATTTATCATGAAGGTTTTTTATGTAGGTGGCTTGAAACGCGCTTTGACAAAGGCCTATAGGTTCGATCACATTAATATTCGTTTTACAGCTTCTTTTCTCTAAAGATGGTCACGCCAAAACTGATTTAAATTCTAATCGCAGATAAAAGAATAAGACAATAAATAGTATGCCAAATTATCGTTACCATGACAACCCTGTGACATTTCACCTTATGTAAGAGAGAAATAAATACGATGCTGGGTATAGCAGTACTACTGCAGATGATAGTGTATGTCGTAAATTTCAATAAGTTGCTGCAGCGCTATCCCTAATCACTGGATATCTATACAATTATATGTGTGATGGAGGAGAACCTGCGTCGCTACTTTTCTCAGTAATCTGAATACATGTATGTATCGTGAAACAGGCAGATACCTATAGAAGAAAGTGTTTGCCCTACCTGTAACAACCATGTCCCGTGTCTATAAAGGGGATATAATGTGGGAATGAATGACATGTACTTTTATCTGGGCCCGTTTATGATGATACATATTGCGATCTTTCACAATAATCTCACTGGCTATCAGATTAAGGGTACGTTTCAAACATAACCGGTATTTCTATTATTGTATTTATACAGAAACATTCTTCGAACTTTCTCCATATACGTCCACCAGATACATTGCACACTACCCCTTTCTCTCTTGATCTTCTCAAAAGACTGTTGCAAGTTCGAAGAATCCTGGTCAAAGTAGAAAAGTCTTAAGACTTTTCCTACAAATCTGTAACTTACACATTGTACCATAAATGGGTAGAGCTTCCGTTCGGGGGAATATCAGGAGGAACGATACCATTATCTCCAATGTTGTAGAAAGCACTCCACTTACTTAGGAAAACAATAACCCACTGAGATATTGCATTATTGCCGGAATCAATACTTTCGGCACCTGTCAGATCTGAACTTGAACATGCGAGGCCTGTGTCTATGTCAGGTTAAAGGTCTGCAAGATGTTTAGCAACACTGGGGCGTAATAGTCATAGGCCTGCTCCAAACAATGGAATATATATCTTGTTAGAAGGACTTCTCCGACATGGAAAATTGCAGCGATGCAACATCACATTTACTTGTGTGACATTTGCTCTTGGACTCTGGGTTTATGGATCGTCAATTTAAACAGGACAATCAAGACAAATTTTACAAAAGGAACAGAGGCCCAACATGCCAACGGTATACTCAGAGAACGCACCCGCCTGTGCCATCCGGACATAATCGCTACACGATAAAAACATTTTTTTGTGTGGCGTTATTACAGCAAAGGCTGAGCGGATGGAGAAATAACATGGTTCAGGCACTGTGAGACTATTAAGAAAGGTCACATGCAGTGCAATGATATTCCAATTATGTACTGCCAAAACTTATTTTACAGTACTGATGCGCGAGCTGAAGAGACTTAAGAAATTACGAGTTGGTTCGTGTAGCCTATTTGGCCGTGCTCAAAGAGAGATAGACTAATGCTTAGTCTCTGAATATATATAATTTTGATAGTAACAGACAAGCCCATTTAAATTGGAAAGGTGCCCGAGGGAGACTAGAGATTCAGAACCTGTGGAAATCTAGACTTACTTTATTTAGGGCTTTAGCATTGCAGAGAGGGCTTGGCAGCAGGGAAAATAATGTGGTTCAGGCACTGTGAGACAGACTACAAGAGAGATAAAGTGCTATTCTGTTGGGACAGCTAGGGACACTTGCAAGGACGAAGGGGCAGCTCATCGCCCTTTTGTTCACCACTCACAAGATTTGCCAACACCGCAGACAAAGCGTAACTGATACTGGCAACAAGTGCGAGCGCAGCTTAATACGTTGATGTTAGCTTGCGTAATACCGCTTTCTTAGTCAGGCTCTTTTGATGATAAGAATAATGAGGTCACGTGAACGTTGATTTCAAACGTACTAAAATGTGTGAAAATGAAATTACATGAACCAAGTAATTCACATGATTGAAACAAATGATCATCTTGCTTGAGCACAGGTAACATGAAGGTGTATGAACCGTTCATATACATACCCCTGAAATCCGGTATGATACATAAATATCTAAGGTGTGTAAACATTTGCACATGTGAAAATTTACAAGTGTTTCCCCACCTAAGTAAATTTACATGTTTCCAACCTGGTTAAACTTAGAACGAAATCGTAAATTTCAGCACCCATTGAAATTCAAAGGAATGCATCGGAAATACTATATGATCATGTACTTACTGGGGTATCTGTTTTACAATTCATGTTTGGAAATACCTGACAATCCGGTCAGGGCATACATGAACGAGGTTCTTGTGCATACGAAAATGTACGATAAGCATATGTTTCAAAGGTATAGATTCATATGAAATATATGCCCGAAGTTAGGAAATATCTGAAAACATACGTAAATCCGGTCAAGGCATGTATTTCCTACTGTATTTACGTTTGTTTCAATGGTTTACTATCCGGTTTTTGGTCCTGTGATAAACAATGTCACAATACGGACAAAAGCTAGATCCTTTCCGAAGATTGACAGAACCCCTGGGGGTCAAAGCCATGCGTCAATCCGTGACGATCAGCAACAATTCAAGCACAATCAATGAGAACCAAACGATGCTGGTGCGACGTCATCATCCCCGGCATGACTTGACTGGCTTTCAGATCGCATTGGAGTCCACAAACGACAAACGCACAATCATGCGCAACCTGAGTCGCACCATCGTCAAGAAAACCACCATCAAAATCAGCGGGAACGAGGTGCTGAGCATCGACGACAGTGACGTGTTTTTCTGTTACGCGGACCTCTGGAGAACTTTGAATGAATGCGATGACATGGCGTCTCAAGGACTTTGTGCTGCAAATCGAATGACATCTGCGTGGGAAAAGCTTTCACGCAAGACCAGCTCGAAGGGATACCGGTAGGAGACAAAGCCGTCGCCAAGGCGTACGTGAACTGGTTTTGCATCCTGCTCGACTGTGAGCTGCTCGAGGGGAACATGCCCTTTTACCAGGCCACGCTGGGCAATCGGCTGGAATACGAACTCACGTTCAATGATTACAGCAAAGTCATCTTCACGTCGGACTGCACTGAGGCCATTTACATCGTCAACAACATCTCGCTGGAATTCAACATGGTCACGAGCCAGGGACTGGCCCAGCAGATTCGCAACTAGTACACAGGAAAGCTGTCCATCCTTTACGACAGCATGTTGCGGCATCTGATGATCGTCAAGGACAAGAGTGACACATTGTGGAACATCAACCAATAGATAAAAGGCATCTTGCATCGACAACGTTAGCAAAGGGATCACCATCCAAATCGCTGAGAAGGCACAATATCCAGCCGGCAAGTTAAATTTATATTTGTATGTGATCATTGATGTGCAACTCAATATAGACAATAGAAGATTTGTGCAAACCATTTATTGATTTACCTCGCGATCCCCAATGCACCATCGTGTGGGGTCAGACGGGATGCGGCAAGATGGCATTGGTGCAGGACATGCTGGAAGGCGACTACTGCAACGTTTTCGACCACATCGTCATCATCTACCCAACTTTACAGATGAGAGCATGGGTGATGACTGACCTGGACCTGCATAAAATTGATCCTGGAACTTGTCTGCAGGACTGGTTGCACGCTTACCGTGACCTGAAAGGAGAATCGACGCTGTTCATCCTGGACGACTGCAGCGCCAACAAGGAGATGGTTAAAAAGCGAGACGCACTGTCGTACTTGGCCTTCTCGGGCCAACACATGAAGCACAGCATTTGGGTTCTGACTCAGAATTTCAACTCAGTGCTGAAAGATTTCAAGAACAAACACGATGGGTCGCCCCGTTTCACTGCAAGGACAGGGATTTGTTTGAGGACTGCTTGCGACAAAACAACGTGATGCCGAGCAAACAAGAAGGAGAATGGGTGAGGAAACAGCTCGCCGAAAACTCCTGTTGAAAACCGTCCAACACCGACCAAACATATAAAGTCTGCTAGCTTAAGCGAAGTTCTGGCAAAATTCTAGCAAATTCCAGCAAAAAACCCCAATGTTCGAAATTCTCCTCAAGTGTAACTTGACTTTCATCTCGCTGTGTTTCACGTGCATCGGATTTTATTTTATTAGACTTAAACATCGTTTGTTACATTATAAGATGGAGTGCGACGAACTGGTCAAACAAATGTTGGATGACGATGATGATAAAAACGACAAGTGAGAGAGACTGGTGGCACTCGCGGATGACGGCAAAACCAAACAATATTTGGGTGGGGGCAACCACACTCCTGATAAAATTCACAAAATGCCAGCCGAAGAAATCAACAAGCTGTACACGAGTTATGAAGCCAGACTCGGCGCCAAAATGATGAAAACCATAGGGTCGGTCATGACGCAGATCTATGCTGGTGTAGCGTCGTACTTCCTTCCCATTCCACCGGAACATTGACTTCACCTGTGGGAAGATCTCGAGAAAGATCCGTTCATCAAACATGCTTTAAGCGCCGTTAGCTGCTAGTGTACCATAGGCATGGCATGTTTTGGGCTCCGTTGTCCATGGCGATCATCACAGCAAAGCACTGTCAATTTAAAGAAGAAAATAATAATAACAACATATAAGATGTCATCGGAAGAGGATGCTGCTGTCACCGAGCAAAGACAGACGACGATGGAACAACAACAAGTGATTGATTCTGTAACCAGAAAAAAGGATCCCCAAAAAGTAACCACTGGTCGCAAAGGCCAGTTAGCTAAAAAGCAGAAAAAAACTCGTCAATGGGTTTCTTATGCCATAACGACGGCAGCATGCATCACCACCGTCATTACCGTATTGCTGTACAAATTCAAACAGACACCATCACCTCCATCACCCCGGGCATCGGTACCTGCACCTCAATTAGAAGTAAACCCTCACGTCATGTTATTGAAAAAACTGTCGACAACCAATGGAAAAACGTTCGTCAGCGTACTGGCCATAGGCTACTCTCGATTGAGCAAAATGATCACCAAACAACAAGCACCCAAACTAGATTTCAACCTGCAAGACATGGGTATGCTCATGTTTGACTTGAGATTGGCCACCAAAGACATGCTAGTCAAGCAAGACGTCATTCCGGAAAACATATTGAAGAAAATAAAAATATCGTAAAATATAACATTAAAAAAGATGGTCATGATCGCGATGATGGTTGGCAGGGCATTAGTCAATGTCCTCCCTTTTTATGGCAGCAATTACCTTTTCTCCCAATTGCAAACGTCCAATGAAGCCGAAATCGAAGCGGAACTTAAACATCACGATATGGCCTTAGAGAAACTGCAGGCCTCTCAAGCCGACTACGCAAATAAATGTGCGCAGAGAATAGATTTCATCACCGACCAACTCGCTCGCAAAAAACACGCCATCAGAACGTTCGAGAAAGTTGACGACGCCATGCAAGAATACTACCTGCTCACCAGCAAACGACTCAAACCTCTCAGCAGCGAACCCACCCTCTCACAGTTTTACACGCCTTCCCCGGAACAGAAAGACAAGGAACTGATCTTCGTGGCGCTGGGTCTAGTTGAGATCATGTTGATCGCCGAACATTAAGACAAAAAGTATATTTATGTGTGTATATATACATAAAGATGGGAAGACGTGCGCTGTATAACTGCAAGTACGTGCTGCTCGGAAAAACCGAAACCTGCAGTAGGAAATGCACCACCGAATATTGCGGCATACACATGATGTCCATACGAAAAAGTTTTGTGAATTACACGTGCGAATTATCATCGTTGGCGTGAAATGCCATTATCGCCGTTGCAAAGCCCAGGGAGCAGACGTGGTACTAGGCCATCTCATCTACTTGACGAAAAGGGACTATCTCAACGAACACAACTGACTGCTCAGAATAAAAATCTGATGTAGGAATTGTGAGAAAGAAAAAAAGTAAACCGGAGGTACATGAAAAATTTGTCGAATCATTTTTTTATATGTTTTTTTAAAAGTCTGGTGAAAGGCCAACTATCCAACGTACTGACGGCTAACATTAAATAGCTAGATTTCGCATTTGAATACTGCAAAAATCATAACTATTATATATTTGACTATAATTATTTTTCATTTAGAAAAAGGTTTTCACACATTGATATAGCAACGAACGATCTGGGAAGCCTCAAATTTCAACTCACGGTGAAAATGTCGCTGGACAAACAGCAGACGAACGGCACCACCATTCACTTCCAACCTCACTTCAAAGGCATGCAAGAAGTCACGACTCAACCTGAATTCATCGACGCGTCCATCGACAGCTCATTGCAAAAAATACGAAAATTGCTGAGACATACACAGGGGTTTCACAATCTTCGTGGTTACGATTCTCACCTGATCATGCAGGCCGATGGCAACATAATGTGCATCCCCAACAACATGGAAAAGTACATCTCATTCTCTTTAGATGGTCTGAGATTCATCGACAGCGTTCAGTTCCTGCTGTAGTCTCCAGACAGTCTTGTGAATGCCAACGACCTGAACGACTACGACATCCCCAATCGATACACCGACGCCGAGACTCGGCCTCTGCTGCTGAGGAAGGGCATCTTCCCCCACGACTACCATGACCGGTACCTGAAAAGGGACGTGCTGCTGCTAGCTGACGTGTCGACCTCCAATCGACCGCCTTCACAGGAACTTGACCGACTCGACCATCTCACAAAATGATTACACGCATGCCATCAACGTGAGGAGCAAACTGGGATGCGAGAATTGAGACAATTACCACGACCTGTACTTGATAACGGACGTGCTGCTTCTGGTCGACGTGTTGGAGAAATTCAAGAAAACATGCTCGAAACAGTACGGCCTGGACCCCACGTGGTATTTCTCCTCCCCCAATCTCTCATGGCATGCCTTGTTGAAAAAACCCGGCATGGAACTGAAACTATCGACGGATTAAGATATGCACTTGTTCCTGGAGAAAAGCCTGCGAGGCAGGATTTCCATGACATCCAAACGTTCTGCCAAAGCCAACAACGAATACGTGAAATGCTACGACTCGAGCAAACCGATGAAACACATCCTCTATCTCGACGCCAACAACCTGTATGGCTGGGCCATGAGTCAGTATCTCCCCACCATGGGATTCGAATAGCATCGTACCGTATTCGAACAAAGGCTACGTGTTCAAAGTGGACTTGGAATACCCAGCGGAATTACACTAATGGGACAACACCTATCCCCTGGCTCCTGAACGATTGACGGTGAACCCAGACTGGATATCTGAATATCAACGAAACTTGCTGGGAAACAATTAGCTGACTAACGTGCTGAACTTGATGCTGAAAA
Organism: Haliotis rubra; assembly: GCF_003918875.1. NCBI lineage: Eukaryota > Metazoa > Mollusca > Gastropoda > Lepetellida > Haliotidae > Haliotis > Haliotis rubra. The sequence goes on from NW_025767537.1 coordinate 425,490, forward strand.
ACTTGTACAAGTTCATGAACAACTCGGTGTTTGGCAAGACAATGGAGAATCTGAGAAAACGCTTTAACATGAAGCTGGTCAGATCCAGCGAGGAAGAAAAACTCAGGAAGCTTATAGCCAGCCGAAGTAAAGTGTTTGATGACGTCTTGGCAACGCTACACATGAACAAAAACCACATCAAATTCAACCAGCCCGTCTACGTTGGGATGAGCATCCTCAGCCTGTCCAAACACTTGATGTACGATTTTTACTACAACAAACTGAAGAAGCAGTACGGCGACATGTGCGAAGTGCTGTGCACTGACAAGGATTCCATGCTGATGGAAATTCGCACTGAGGATGTGTACGAGGACATGGAGAAAAACATGCACCTGTACGACACCAGCGACTACCCTAAACGTCACCCTATGCACAGCCAAATCAACAAAAAAAAGTGCTCGGCAAGATGAAAGACGAATGCGCAGGGACGCCGATCACAAAGTACCTAGGCTTGAGACCCAAGATGTATTCCATCAAAAAAAGCAGACGATCACGAAATCCGAAAGGCGAAAGGCGTGAAAAAACATGTGGTGAAAAAACACCTAAAGCAAGGAAGCCCTGTTCAAGAATAAAACGTTCAAACAACAAATGAACATGCTGAGAAGTGACGGACACAGGATATACGGATTGAGAATCAACAAGACATCGCTGTCTCCCATGGACACAAAATGATGGATCACCATCGATGGAGTCACCACTTACGCGTACGGACACACACGCACGTATTAAATAAGTAAAACACATGCAGTACATACACATACAGGGAGAAAATTTATTACAGCCCAAGCGGGTACTGGAAAGGCGCTGACGCTTTCCCTAAACTCGCTAAAGACGTCTGAGTCTCGGAAGAGAAAGCGAAAGCCTGGCTCATAAAACAAGCCATCTGGTAAGTCAACCTGCCGCCGCTTCGGTAAATCCCGAGAAGAAAATTTGACATTTCGACGCCGAATCGCGTCCACCAAGCCAACTTCCTGTTTCTACCTCTCGACAGGGTGAGACGCAAAACATACAGGTACGCCCTGACAATCGTCAACGTCGCCAGTTGCTACAAGGAAGCCGAACCATTGACGACCAAAGATTCGCCAAGCACAAAGTCCGTGTGAGACGAGGTATAGCAGGAGCTCACCGCAGCCAAGCCATAGTCGAGAGATTCAATCGCACCTTAGCTGAACACATGTTCTCACACAAGTACTCGCAGGATGTAATTGATCCAAAAAACCGAAACACAGTATGGGTTTTACGCTTGCCTCAAGTGGTGGCTGCCAACAACGACGAAGTCACCAGACTCGTGAGCAAGAGACACATTAAAGCCATCAAAATGAAATCTGTCGAATCGGCGGCGGCAGCGACACGTCACGATAAAACGGAGAAAGAATTACCGGACCGGGTCAGCATTAGGTACTTGTAGCAGCCAGGAGAATACGAGGGAGACAGCAGAAAACGGACCACTGATCCGATATGGTCCATGGAAACGTACAACGTAGACCTGGTCGACATCAAAGACGGTGAACCGAACTTGTACTACTTGAAAGACGGACCTGCGAGAGCATTCGTCCAAGAGCAGTTGATGATCGCAGCTGCGACACAGTCCCTTTTTGACTGCCCACTGCATGATAATTATCATGATTATTTGTGTGGGTATGTGTACTATTAGGTTGTGGTATGCTATGTGGCTACAGACACAAAGTTAATGAAACAATATGTCAGAGTTGTATTTTCTCGTGATATCAGCCATCACTTTCAAAGCCTCTCTTAATTTTGACATAAGAGCTGTGGTGACTATACAGTTTGAGTTGGGAAACATTTATGCTGGTAGAGTGATTCGTACACTGGACTTCATGATCATGAGCCCAGCTCTGTTACCATTACACCACAGAGTACACTGACAGTACATTTAGAATGAGAGTTACTTATCGATCCAAGCTGTACCACTGTCAATAAAGAGAGACCACCCACCATCATTCTAACTATATTTTCTACTCCTGCAGGAGCAATGGATCATAAAATTTGAGGAATTTGGTCCAAAACTATCATTACATAGTGTAGCCAACAGCCGGCCAGCTGTACAGCATGCTGCACATGGGGAATAATAGCCGAGCCAAGACACACACACACACTGCGATTACAACTATGAACTGTGGTCTCTGAAATGTGACCTGCCAACTCTGACACACCACTCACTCGCTCAACATGGACTAGGGAAATCAATTACTGGGACTTAACGGGAGACATGGTGGCTCAGTCCGGCTGGGGCTAGCTTGCTTTCATGCAGCTGCGCAACTGTCCGATTTGTGAGTTCGTATCCCATCTGGCCCTCCTTGCAACTTTCGAAACTTTTGAGCTAAGGTTATCTAGAACGGGACGCTCTCGTCGAGAGCACGCAGCGGAGGGAGGAAGCCTTGCCCATCGCATCTATCTCATTTCTTTCTCCCTCGTTGTGGTTGTGACCGCAGCGGACATTTTGTTAAAAGTTGTTTTCAAACGTCAGTTTAACGTTGAATATTTTTGGACTGACTTTCGAAGGACAGAACCCATGCTCAATAAAAAGGCAATATTTCCTAAACCATAATACCGATTTTAGTGAAATTTGGAATGCACATCTACCAGTAGTATACACAATAGCGGAACAGGATTAGGGACTTCCCAAAGGACAGTTGGTATCCATACGTGTAGTAGTATACACAATAGCAGAACAAGCTTAGGGACTTCCCAAAGGCTTAATTTGAAAAATTAAGCCTTTGGAAAGACCTGGTCCCGTTCGCTATTGTGTATACTACTACACGCATGGATACTAACTTTATATAATCATATACGTGTAGTAGTATACCTAATAGCGGAACGGGGACTAGGACTTCCCAAAGGCTTAATTTAAAAATAAGCCTTTGGAAAGACCTGGTCCCGTTCCGCTATTGTGTATACTACTACACGTATGGATACCAACAGTCCGTCTAGACCTGGGTGCGTTTGGAGTTTCTAAGACCTTTATACAAGAAACTCCACTCAGCACATTCAGGTCTACAAAAAAACAACAACGGATTTAAGAAATATGTGGTGCTATACAGGCGCGAGAGTCCAGTTCTATATCTTGCCTCATGCATCACACCTTATGATTATCTCGACCGTTGCCAAGCTCGTCTGCCATCTTGTTTGGCTAAGCAATGCCGTGCTGAGTCTCCACGCCACCAAGCTCATCCGCCATCTTGTTTGGCTAAGCAACGGAGTGCAGACCCAGCATGCTCTTACCACACTCGTCCGCCATCTTGTTTACCTTGGTCACCAGTATACTCGCTGTGTGGGTCCTCACTTGCAAAGGTTTCTGCTGCTAACCCAGCTCGAACGCAAAATGCGATGCTCTACCGTCACACTGTCGGGACAGCTGACTGTCACAGTGCAAGTTTAACGGGTCTTGGCTGTCGAGCTAGTCAGTACATCGAATGATGTCTCCTGCTCGAAAATAACTATTTATAATTGGACGCTGGGAGAAGAATTAAGCCAAAATAAGCCCCTAATGTACCCTGTAATAGAACCATCATTATATAACTACTAAGGGAGTGTACTCAAAATTGTGACAGTTTTTGGCCGTTGTTGAACCAGTTCTTGGCAGGGAGCTCAATTCACCTGAAAGTTCTTGCCAATAGGACTCTCTTTTCAGAATACACTGAATGGGTTCCTGTTTATTTTAAGGATAGCATTTTGATAAGGAAATGGGGGTTGTCAGGTGTATCTACTGATAATAAATGGATGTTTTTTCATCCGATTGTTCTTCCACATTCCTATCAAAAACCTGTTTGCCCATCAAACTCCTTAGCGGGGTCATTTAGGTCAGAACAAAACTTGTGGAAAACTATTAACCATGTGTTTTAGCCTTATTTGTGGCATGATGTAGCTGAATTGTGCATAACCTACGATGTGTATCAACTGGTCAGCAAACCAAATCAAACCCATCAGTCATAATTCTTTAATTTAAGTTTAGTGCACATGACAATGAATCTCAGGGAGCTCTGGACAGAATCCTGTCAGAACATTAATTGTGAGACTGAGAAGGAATGGGATGAAGGCATTCAGTTCTGTCAGTCCAAATTTGTACATACAGTTTGCGTACCTTTAAAATACTAAAAAGAACAATTTCTTATTGACAGGTCTGGAATGAATTTGAACAGTGTTTCATCTCTTCGTACTAGATATTTTAAAGCTTTTGAAGTTGCAACAGATACTTTGAACGAATCCCAAGAAAGAATGAAAGTATATTATGACAAGAAGTCTCAAGAGAGACATATTAGTCTAGGCGATAATGTGTTGCCAATCCCTGGTCAACAATTACATACAAGGTACCATGGGCAATATGGCATGAATAAGAAGGTCAGTCATACTGACAAAGTTTCAGAATTAATTCAAGAGTTAGCTCACTGTTTCTGGATCTACCTAGCCCGACAAAATACGTGTATCATGATGAAGATGTAGGTGATGATTTAATTGTGAAATGACATCCCTATGACGAATCGCATCAAGCTTCAAGCCTTCACGAAGGAGGTTCAATACATTATAGATAATAATAACATTACTGAACCAAGTCAAAGTGATTATAGTTCACCATGTATTCTTGCGTGCAACCCTGATGGAAGTTGCAGTTGATGTACCGATGTGAAACGTTTCAATGCTGTTTCTAAATCAAAAACTGTAATCGATGACTTTACCAACAGAATCATTCAAGAAAAGTCCATCGGTCAGTCTGACTTAATGAAGTGGTATTGGCAGATTCCACTGACAGTGTTTTCAAAGCGGGTAACACGTTTTGTGTTACCCTCTTTATCAAAGTAAAGTTATGCTATTTGGGCTCACGAGCGCTCCAGCTACCCCTCCAGTGTCTAGTGGGTGCTAATGTCAAAGGCTTGTTATAGGATTTTCCAGCAACTTCTCTTTATGTATATAATGGAAGCTATATATGGCCATCATGTCACATTTCACCTCAATACCACTTCAAGTTTTTCATGATAATAGAATGTATTCAAAATACAGTCTGTAGGATGTTTCCTGAATTTAGAATAACATATCTGTTTGTGCTTACATTTATGCCGGTTATCTCCATCTTAGCAGGCACGCCACGTTTCCTCATGTTGTTTCAGTCACATTGATAGTATGTACACACCTTTTTATGAACTAGATTTGCCTTTATTTGCAAAGTACATACGTTACAGCAGACACATGCAATAGTTCCATGATCATGTACATATCAATCAATTGCATGCCGAATTTTTCCATTAAAAGTGAAATCTAAGATGTTAAGTTGTATACACACAGATGCAGATCTTCAGCGAATTAACGACTGGACTGAAGGCATGGTACAAACGAAAGCATTTGACTCCATTATCGAGGCTATTGAAAGGGGACAGAAACTATTTGTAATCACAGGCCAGCCCGGCGAAGGAAAAACTACTCTTGGATTCCTCATACTGCGAGAAATGAATAAAAAAGGAAAGACAGTTTGCCTTGTGACAAGTCCGGAGGATTACAAACAAAGAAAATCTTGTGATGTGCTGATGTTTGATGATACATTTGGTAGCATTTCATTTGAAGACAAGAAGTACATCGATTGGAAAGATACTATTATTGATGTTCTTGCTTTACCTGAACACAAAGGTTCCCACAGTGGAGTAAATATCATTCTGATAATTCTTCGCAAAACCATCCTCGGACACCTTAAAACTGAACTTGGCAGATATGCGAACGTATTTGATGACAGTAAGATTATGATAGATCTAACAACCACACACTGTCTTACAGAAAGTGAAAAGAGAAAGGTTTTGAAAATGCATCTGGACAGGAAGGGCATGCACGAAAATGAAGACGACATCAACTTCATATGTTCTACAAAGTTTACATATGGTTTCCCACAATGTTGCAGAATGTATGCAGATAAAGCTGAAGAGAATATCAGGGAATATTTTGATCGCCCTCTGTTATTCCTTGATAAGGAGACAAAATTGTTACTGAAAAAAAGCCCACACATTCGTGAAGTCTTACAGATAATGATATGTGAAGAAACATTTCAACCTGACAAAGAAGCTGACGATGAAAAACGACAAACACTGATAGCAGCTGCAAATGATATCCCCTTCCTTCTACAGAAAGGTGGATGTTTTCACTTTGCTCACTCCTCTTATCAAGAAAGTGTTGGGATTACTGTTGGAATAGAGAACCCGAGGTTTTTAATAACACGATGCAGCATGGCATGTATTAAAAAGTATATGGACGCAAGTACAGCTACGGGTAGAGCGTTATTCAGCAATCTTACGGAAGAGTTAAAGCATCAGCTCCTGGAGAGAATCTCTGAGGAATTTGTCAACAAAAACTACGATTTTATGAAGCATGATTTGCTTCATGACAAAGAAAACTTCAGCAAAAGTCTAAACAAGTTGAAGGATAACGGTGGCAACTCTGAGGTAGGCGTCATTCTTCTCTTAATAGAGCAAACTGTATGCAGGGCTTCAGATAATTTTTTCAACATCAGGAGTATGTACTCCTCATGTTAACAATATAGGAGTACTCGAAAACATTAAGAGTACATTTAGAGTACTGAATGGAATTTACTGGAGTATCAGTAATCTTGTGTTTCGTTTCATATATGCACCACAACATTGCTACTCTTGTGTAAACGGGTCAATAAACAATAAAACAAATACGTCTCTAAATGATTCTAAGACCGTTCACCATTGCTGTGGTGCGTATCTGCTATCTAAACTATTTCAGACAGACAGACAGACAGATGATTTCATTTGTATGAATGGCTATGAGGCCAACAGTACATCAACATTCATCATAGTAGAGAGGCCGAAGCGCCTGGCCATTGATTCACATATGAACTGTATGTGACGGAGTTACTTTTGTACAATACACAGCTAAACGTACTAATATACTGAGTCAAAAACAAACTTCACAAAATGTAATTTGAAAAATAATGAATAATTTTTCTCTGATGATACATCTATGTATCCGAAGTGGGAAAACTCTAGAAAAACGTTAGCAAAACCCACTCAAACCCATCCATTCATCGTGCAAATGACGTTAGTGCCAAATCAGGTTTTGCACGTGCAGTCGATCACGTGATCTTCGCATCGAAGTTTTCTTCATATGCACGTGTTTGCATTGGCCTTAAGAATTGAAAAAAACACTTTTAAACCACAGTTCTAACGGAACTTGAAATGCCACGATTGTCAAATGTGCAACGTGAACGTGCCGTTGGCATATTGCAAGCGGGAAGATCAGTTATTGACGTCGCAAGAGCAATGGGATGCAGCCGTCGTAATGTGTATGACTGGCGAGGTCGTCTACAACAAACTGGCACCACTTCTGATCGCCCAAGTTTGGGTCGTCCACGTGTGACGTCACGAGCAGAAGACCGTCAAATCGTCCTACGTGACCTACTGCCGGCTACACGAACCAGGGCTGAGATGTTTAGAGGTCACTGTCCTCACAGACCATTCGAAATCAGTTGCGGGCTGCCAATCTCCATTCTCGACGTCCATATCGCGGGCTAATACTGACGCCGTTTCATCAACGTCAACGTCTGCTGTGGGCCCAACGTCACCTCCGATGGACTCAGAGAGACTGGAATCGAGTTGTCTTTAGCGATGAATCCAGGTTTACCCTCAGATTCGCGGACGGCAGACATAGAGTCTGGAGACGACGTCGTGTGAACGGTATGCCCAATGTTGTGTACAGGAAGTCGACAGATTCGGGGGCGGAAGTTGCATGGTGTGGGGTGCTTTCTGTGGGAACAACTTCTGGTCATCCGTGGAAACCTCACAGCTGCTGCTTACCGCGACCAGGTGCTCACCCCTGAACTCGTTCCTTTCATGGCGGCTCATGGCCCAGGTCTACTGTTCCAGCATGGTAATGCTCGGACGCATACCGCGATGTTGACACGAAATTTCCTTCAAAACGCTGGAAACAACGTCATGGACTGGCCATCGAGGTCCCCTGACCTTAATCCAATAGAGCACGTTTGGGATGCACTTGGGAGAAGGCTTTGTGGTCTTAGGAACCAACCTCAGGATTTGCAGGAACTTGGCGCTGCCTTGCAAGAGCAATGGCACAAAATCCCCAACCACGTGTTCACAAGCATCAGGCAGTCGATGGGGAGACGGTGTTTGGCAGTGGTGAATGCGCGGGGCGGCCATACACGATATTGAACTGAGAAATTTCGCATATTTATTCTTGTGACTTGACATTCTGTGTACCCATGTTTTGGAACGGCGGTGTAGCCTAATGGAACTGATTATGGCACTGTCAGTGTATCGAGTACATCACACAGATCTCAGCAATGAAATAATAACAATTTCACCATCTTACCATCTCTTGTTCTTTTATAGTGCCCTGAAGAAAGAATGTGAAGTTTCTTTTTTGACTCAGTATATATTAGCTGATTTTGAATTCAAAAGAGTTACAAACTTGTGATAACTGGGGTTGGTGTAGTAATAACATGGTAGATATTTTTCTGTAGATCGTCATACAATGGACATTCTAGTAATACATGATATTCATTTTCTAACTTATTTAGGCAATGTGGACACTTGGCAATTGCGATATTTGCACTTTTCGATCTTCTATATAATTGTATGTTAAAACCGTGACGAGTCAACGCTTTAACTACTAGGCTAACCCACCGACCCCTTTATTACCTAATTCATTATTACGTCTTGGTTCAACCAAGCATAAGACAAGCCATGGTGGAACAATAACTCTCGCACTGCTGAGGTACAATTAATATCTCCAAAATCATCTAAACGTTTAAACATGAGATACTATTGTTCTCGGCATGCATGGATAAAACATCACAAGCTTTAGAGAATATATTTCTACGCGATAAAGTTTGATTGTGCCCTTATTTAAGACTGGAAACAGGAATGACCCGAATAACTACAGGGGGATTGCCCTTCTTGATATTGTTAGTCAAAGTGTTCATGTCCATTCTAGAGTCCAGCTTTAAAATGTGGGTCACCACACACGAATTAATATCTAAACTATTTTGTACCGTATCGTGCATATTTTTATCCGTATTTTTTATTTAGAGGACTGCTGTATGTGTATGTTAGTTAAATGGGTCAAACATCTATTTAGCGGATATTTTCGCAGCTAGGTATAGTTTATTTACACCAATGTTACATCTATGATACTACATTACATCGTACACAACCAGTATGGTGTCGCTGTGATGCAATCATTGTGGTTTACGCACCATTTCGTATGATCCTGATAACTAACTAAACACAGCAGTCATGGTACACGCTACTATTAAACGTAAAACATATTCTAACATATCCAACCAAACCTACAGTGAAGAGACGTACTGACATCTTAAGCATTTAAGACAATTACATCTAAGTATGCGTCTATATTTTAGTAATGCAGGTCGCTGATAAAGTTTCTTTCGTGTTTTGTTTTTGTAGGGTCATGCTGTCAACATCAAAGATGAGCAACTGAAGACAATGTCGATGCATGCAGTCAATGCCAGAAACCTACCTGCTTTAGAGGTATTGGTCAAAGAAGGTGCTGAAGTAAATGACACAGTCCATGGTCAAACCATGTTACATTATATTTGTAAAGAGGGATTTGTGGATGGTGTGAAATGTATCAAAGACAAAGTTCACGACATTGATGCAAGAGACATGTGGCAGAGGACACCTTTGTACTATGCATGTGACTCCACGCCTATTGAAGAGTTGATAATTATTTTGCTTGACCTTGGAGCGAACATCAGTTCGTGGGATATATTACCATCGCTGATACAAAACCTTTGCAGAGAAGGAAAGGCAGACTTTGCAGATGAGATTATTGAACGCTCTGATATCAGTAAAAGAGAGGAGTTGGTGAAAGCCAAAAAGGTCTATCTCACGCAGAAGGTACATGATTCTCAGGATATGTGCCTCCTGCTTCACTATTTTTGCCACTTAAAAAATCTGGAAGAGGTAAGGACATTACTAAATTCAACAATGCAATTTGACATCAATGAGCGTATGTTCAATAACGTACGTGTTATTCACGAAGCCTGCAAAGGTAAAGACTATGAGGGTAAAGGTGAACTTGTTAAATTGTTGATCAGTCACAATGCTGATGTTAATATTCCAGACAGTGATGGCATGACAGCTCTTCACCTGATGTGTGAAAGTGGTTGTTTGGAAGGGCTCAAGGAAATCTTGGACAAAGCTTCCCCTGAAACTGTAAATAAGAAAGGCGATTGGTTTGATTTAACACCATTCATGTACTTCTGTATTGTGCCTCCACATAATGACAGTTTGAGAATTTTACAGCTGCTGTTGGAATATGGTGCAGATGTGAATGTGAATCAAGAAGATGGGAGGAACGGCAGCCATTACCTTTGTGCTAACGGCAACTACCAGTGTCTTGAACACTTGATTAGGGCCAGAAAGATTGAGGATGTTAACGTATGTCTTAATAAGGACATTGGAGATCGCTATGTTAGAGGCCAAACTCTGCTTCACTGTTTATGCAATGGTGATGCAACGAAAGAAAATATGAAGCTGTTATTGGAACAACACGCAGATGTTAATAGAAGAGACAGCAAAGGAAATACCCCTTTGGATTATCTGAAACAAGACCCTGTAAGCGGTGTATTTTGTACGAGGAATATGCTGCATGTGTCGCGCCCGCTAAGTTCAAGGGAACGGGAAGAACAAAAGTCGAGACGTATTGAAGCCAAGGAATTGATGGTGCTTAAAGGAGCTCAATGATAACTCCTTTAAGGCCACGGGATTTCTAAGTGTTCTTCCGTTAATTGTGAGGAACGAGATGTGTGTAAAGGGCGCTCAAAGACATCTATGTAAAGAGTGCTCGGCACTCGGCACTCGACACTCGGCACTCGGCACCCCTTTACTTTTAACATTACTTTGCGTTGCTATGCAGGGTTCCTCACTAAATACTTTTCCGCCGTTTGCTTTGCACATTAATACTAGATTGAAAAGTGTATTATTACACATAAGCTAATATACTGAGTCAAAAATGAAACTTCACATTCTTTCTTCAGGGCACTATAAAAGAACAAGAGATGGTAAGATGGTTAAATTGTTATTATTTCATTGCTGAGATCTGTGTGATGTACACTGCCATAATCAGTTCCATTAGGCTACACCGCCGCTCCAAAACATGGGTATACAGAATGTCAAGTCACAAGAATAAAAATGCGAAATTTCTCAGTTCAATATCGTGTATGGCCGCCCCGCACATTCACCACTGCCAAACACCGTCTCCACATCGACTGACTGATGCTTGTGAACACGTGGTTGGGAATTCTGCGCCATTGCTCTTGCAAGGCAGCGCCAAGTTCCTGCAAATTCTGAGGTTGGTTCCTAAGACCACGAAGCCTTCTCCCAAGTGCATCCCAAACGTGCTCTATTGGATTAAGGTCAGGGGGCCTCGATGGTCAGTCCATGACGTTGATTCCAGCGTTGTGGTTTAAAAGTGTTTTTTCAATTCTTGAGGCCAATGCAAACATGTGCATATGAAGACAACTTCGAGGCGAAGATCACGTGATCGACTGCACGTGCAAAACCTGATTTGGCACTAACGTCATTTGCACGATGAATGGATGGGTTTGAGTGGGTTTTGCTAACGTTTTTCTAGAGTCGAAAGATAGGGATCCCATTTCGGATACATAGATGTATCATCAGAGAAAGATTATTCATTATTTTTCAAATTACATTTTGTGAAGTTTCCTTTTTGACTCAGTATATTTTAAAACATACTGAGGTAAAAACAAAGCTGAACTTACAAATTGTAAACTTACCTGAATTGCGTGATTGAATATGAAATGCGTATCGTTTGTTGTATAAATCGTTAATTTTGAACCAAGTAAGTATTTAAGTATTTAAGTCTTACTCTGCTTTCATGTATACACCTTGACGAAAGTTGACAAATGCCTCTTTTGGCGAGTGTTTCATTCGCTCTTAGTTTGATATGACAGGAGAGAAACGAAAGATTAAGATCCCCAAATCTTCATAATTTTTTCAGTAAGTGAGTTAGTCAGTGAGTTTGTTTTTACACTGCTTTTATCAATATTTCAGCAAAATCAAGGTGGATTGGCACCAGAATTGGGCTTCACACAGTGTACCCATGTGGGGAATCGAACCCGTATCTTCGGCGTGACTAGTGAATGCTTTATCCACTTCGCTATTCCATTAAGTGCAGAGGTCACCGGGTATGACAGATGTTGTCTACTTATAATCTTTCCTTATACAATATTCACAAATAAATAAGAACTTATGTCCAAAGAAAGCGATACCAAACATTTTTTAAGCATTCCTTTTTGTATGCAAACATACTTGCAAGTTTCCCACTGTAACAAACTGCTGAGTCGACACGTTGTAATCACAGCACCAAAAAGGAGGCAAAAGAAATAACAAAATGCCATGTTTGGCACGGGTGACCACGCCTATTGCAGACCGTCACATCCAGGTACGGGTCATGTTTTCCGAGGAGAGCAGATTTTGCATCTTCTAGAACGTTGGTCGGCAGCCTGTGTACCGAAGAGTTGGTGAACGTTTGGTGCAGAATTGCATTTATCAAGTCCGGCCATTTGGAAACGGATGTTTGAAGGTTTGGTGTGGAATTTGCGGTGATGCCAAAATTAGGCTCATTATTCGAGGAAACCTGAATGCACAGCGTTACCGAGATGAAACCTAACAAACCAGTTCCAACAAGAGCCTCGTGGAATCATTTTCCAGCACGACAATGCCAGGCCACATACGGCAAGGCTGACTCAAAATCTCCACGCCAACGCCAACTTTTAGGTTTTACCATGGGCGGCATATTTACCGGATATGAACCCAATCGAACACTTATGGGACCATCTCGATCAAAAAACTTTAAATCGCCCTGTGCCTCCAGTCAACCTCCGGGAATTGGAACAATGCCTTCCTGATGACTGGCAATGCATCCGGCGTTTGATGCCATCAGCATGTAGACGTGTACTGACGCTTACGGTGGATATACCTGGTACTAACGTGACTTTGAAACGTCTGTTGTGACATTTTCCACACTTGCCTCGTCATGTGAGTTTGAATGAAATTTTCATTTTGGACCCCTCACGTCTTTACAGGCCTGTCCTAATGATTGTAATGAATTGATGAAAATGAATTTTTGTACACATGCTTTTGAAAAAATTCCCAAATTAAACATACCAAATTTCTGTATCGTTTTGCTTTTCTTTCATGTCCTTTCAAACACGTGGTATCGTTTCTTTTGGACATCAGTTTACATTTGGAATTATGTCGCCTTATAAACCAAGATTTAACACACAGTCTGAGTGATCATTATTCAACTGAAAAAGGACATTGTGACTGACAGTATAACTGTGGTAATACTGAACCCAACAGGCCTTATAATCGGAAGCGGTTGTTGATGGATCAAAACGCCATATGCAAGATTCTCAGTATCTGGTCTTTTTCAACTTTTGTCGATATAAGTTAATTTGGTTGGTTTGTTGTTTAATGCCGCACTCAGCAATGCATAGTTCCGACCGACGCTACGAAGCCACGCCTACATTGGTTACTGTTGCTATGTCCCCCAAGCTTTGCTATGCTGAGCTGTCAAAATGGCTGAATGTCATCCGGGAGACGACTGTCTCAGTTCAATACCCGACAATATCTCCTTACATTTCCATCCAGAACATGATAGAATATCAAAAAGGGCACAAGCAAGGGGTTTAAATTATTTTCTAGAAGGGTATGTGCACGACATTAAAGTTTTCAGTCATAATCAGGCCGTTTTCGTGTACGCGAAATGTTGGAGATCGCTATCGAAGCGCGAAGAGGCGCACAAACTACAGCTGGAGATAGATGTACGATCACAAGAATTTGCCGATTCCTACTGTTCTTGCAAAGCTGGGTAAGTGCATTAAAATGCGTTATTTTAAACCAGAGTGACAACATTCATCAATATCTTATGTTCCCTCCCAGGAATTAATTTTCTTATAAGCCCATGACATCACGTCCGTTTCCCCGGGTCAGCCTCGATCTCCACTTCGCTGTCAAATGACATCTACTTTGTTAAATAAAACAAAAATCAATACTAGAATGCAAAATACACACAAAGTTACAATGTACAGACTGGTTGTGACACCAGGGTAACACCCCTGTCACGTCAAAACAAACGCAGAGAGAAAAAAACAACACCCCAAAACAAGCCCGGACATCTGTACTGTGATGTCTAAATCTGGGACATGTGTAAAAAGGTACACGAAGTTCAAATCATAATCAAGAAAACCAGCATCTTGTCTTCAGCTACACACTGCACATATATAGCCATATATTTTCATACAATTCTCCAAAATATTACAATTTCAATATATTTTTGGTTATATTTGATTTTCATTTTGATGGAATTATCAACTACGTATACAGTACACATATTTCATGAAGGCAGTCATTGCTATGTTGAACTCTAGTAAATGTATCAGTCTGGGCTACTAAACAGGGGTATATCTTTTAAACATTTTTTCACTTACTAAATTTAGTAAATCCCATTCACTCAATTATTCTTATTTCATATTATACTTGCATCTACATTCACATGAGAAAGTGGAATTGGTATCTGCTATATTTGTGTATTTCTTTCCCCAGTTTTGGAGGGCGCTGTTCCCACATCGTGGGTTTGGTCAAGTCCCTGCAAGGACTGAAACTGCATGATTACACTCATGTGCCACAGCTGCAGAGCTGCACCAGTTTGCCCCAGCAGTGGCACAAAACCTAGGGAAGGACCATTACCCCAGTCCCCATGAATCATATCACTGTAGCAAGACCCACCCAGAACAGGAAGAGGAAGCCAGTGACTTGCCAAATTGATACTACAAAGAAGTAAGTCATAGTCCAACATTACAATCAAAGGTTTATCCTGTTAAAATATATTTTAAATAATAAAGTGTTTTTAACATTTATATGTGATTAAATAAATATTAATGTACATACTTCTGGTAAACCACATACATAACAGTCTATATGGAGAAATTAAAGGAATTTCACTCTTTCAGTCTAAAGTGATTATTTGAAATTCTATAAATGTACCTGTTTCTCAGAATCCCAGTTGTCACAGAAATGGACATGCAAGTCCTGAAGGACCAGGAACATGCTCCATTGAGCTACATGGTACACCTGACTGCCCCCAAGGTTCAGACTCCAGTTGGAGACGTGCAGTTGGGATCATTCCTGTCTTACCAGGTACATTCCATCACCAGAGTGTCAGTATCACCAAAATATCTATGGGGATCTGGGCTGCTTGTTGAAATAAAACAAGTGCCCAGTGCCCAGGCTCACTGACTTGGTATATGCATGTCATTGTATCCAAAATGTGCAGATCAAATCCAATCCTGTCAATCGCTATATTGTCAGACCCAGAAGTATCTATTTTGTAGAACACATCATACCTGCAATATTGCAGAGAGCAGCAAGTAACAAGCAAACGTCAAAATTTATATACATGATTTTATTGTGATTTGATACATTATCAAAGTTATTCTGTCAATAAGACATATTTCTGAAATGATACTCATGCCAATCATTCTGACATCATAATTTTATTAGAAAGTAAGTTAAAAATATAACTAATTGAGAAAATGTTTAATTACCACTGTAACAGTGGTGGCAGTTAAATAGCACACCTGTCCTTTAAGAGGCACAAGTACTGTGTCACAATTTGTTTTTGTATGAATTATTAGTGTAATTTAAAAAACATGAAACAGGATGAACACATGAACATGATTGACATTATTTCAAAATAGCCTATTTCTTCTTTAATTGAAATATGCAGGACATAAGGTTGCCACAAGACAGAAATGCCCAGTGTCATATTTGACATAAAATACATTTTCCATCCCTGTATCAATAGCCTCTATATTAAGAGTCAAATACAATGGAATTTGAGCTAAGGGAAAGCAGGCGTAAGAAGAATTTCCTACAATATAATCATCAGGGATTTTACCTGGAGTCCTTGTATTTGAAGTTACCTGGGACTCATATTCTTAATCTATTTTACAACAAAATGGGGGTCCCAGAAACTTAAATATTATTATTAATACTGTTGTGTATTGTGTATCATGATCATCACATTGTTACAGTAATTAAATTACCAAATGATACCACCATAACCCAGCTAGTTACAAACTCAGTCATAACTTATTGTTATTTGATTGGAATTTTACAAAAGTATTTGCACTTTTTTCTGTGTCCCTGTGAATGCGCTACTAAATTTTGTTGTGTCCTTTGTTAATTTTTTATGCGTATAGGACACAGGAATTTGCGTCTTGTAAATCCTGATAATATACACTTAATATCTGACAATTTCAATCATAAGTTTCATAAATAACTGTTCCGTTTCCATGTAATATGGAACATATTGCCATACATTAATTTGTGAATTGCAGAGATTATTTCATTGTATGTGTGATTTGCACAGGCCAGTGTACATTACAACTGCAGCAGAGAAATTGAGGCGCAAAAAATGTGTGTAAAATAAACAAGCACTGTAGTTGACAAATAATTTGAGCCCATCATGCCTGGATATACTCAATTAATTTCAATCAACAACATGACAACAAAGGCTGAAAACTATTTAAACATAAAACAAAACAAAGTGACAAATGGAGTGTGAAGACAAAACCATGATCAGATTCCACTTCAAAATTTCAGTCCAAGTTGGATGGATGTGAAAATTTATGAATTGATCAGTGATGGATGAGGTGTCAGTGATCAGTGTGTGGATTTCTTGATGTGGCTGTGAGGCGCGTTCTATATGGATACACGGTTTGCTGCAATTTTCTCAGTGGCAAGAGTTTCAGCAGAAGTCATTTGGGTTTCTGAAGAAACAAAGGTGGAATGTTTAACTCTAAACCTAATTCATGAAAGCTCGTCCTCTATTGTAAAGCCCTTATCAGCCATAACTGCATCTCCTTCTTTGATGTAACCATGAGTAAGGAGCACCTTTAGCACATCATAAAAACCAGACTGTTCTGTTAATGCCTTATCTGAGATTGAACCAGTGAAAAGTTCTGAGACAAATGTTAGAGGAGCCATTTGGATCACACCCAACAAGACATTTCAAGGTAGTACTTGATTTATAGTCACTGTACAGCTGACTCTGAAGTCCAAGAGCACATGGAGTTTGAGTTCTTAACTCAGTACCATCAATAATAATAACAGAATTTGGAAAGTCTCTTTTGAATCCTCTTGGCATGTTTGAAATGATGGTATCTCTGTGTGGCCATAATGATAACTGTCCTAGTTTCAAGTACATGTGTTCTACCCAGGCATTAAATACTGCACCACTCGACTGTAATGTCAAATGAAATCTCACAGCTATATCTTTGAGCTCCAAAATTGTGCCGTAAACGACAAAGTGTCAAAACAAACAGTTCTCAGCTGATAAAGTCACGAATATCACAACGACCCTTTTTCATAGGTCATGGAAAAGCTCCCATCTCCTGGTACTAAAACTGTAAGAGTGCCAAAAACGGATGTATGTTATGCCAGTGTAATATCTAAAAAGGTTTTTTAATTTTCCAGCTTTCCCCTTGACTGTCTCTACCCCAAATTTCTGTCCTTTGCTAACTTCTCCTTTAAGTTTCTTTTATTTCTTCATCCTTAAGGGTGATTGATTTCTGCAAAGCATTAATCATCATTTTTGCTGCTGTTCAACCTGGGCTCGAAAGTTGACTATTGTTGCGGTCAGATTCAGGTAATCAAGTGGAGATATCCCTGCAACATAAAAGTTGTCACATACATGATACCAACCAACACAAATCTCAATGTTTTACTTAAAAACACACTCATTTACACACTCATAAGCTTTACAACACAAATTGTTTTGATATGATGTTTTACTCTCTTTCAGACAAGAAATATCAAACCTGTCACAACACTGGCTCACACTCAATGCAAAGTGGAATCATTCCCAAAGACACATCACCTATCAAACTACCAACTGAGTTTCAGGTACTCAACGATGGATATGCTGTGGCTGATCCTGAACAATTAGAGAGAGACACCAGGGGTCAGTCCTACAGTCTCCTCTGGAGGTCATCCAGATCAACGAGACTAACTGCTTCAAATTTTGGAAAGATTATCAACAGAAAAAAAGGCCAACTACTGCCTTCTTGGACACCTTATTTCCTAAGGAGAAACAAACAATATATGCCAAGCCTCTAGAGTATGGCAAAAAACATGAAAATTCTGCTAAGTCAAAATATTTGGAAACATTTCAGTCTGCCCATATGCATGATTGTGGCCTGATTGTAAACCCTGAATTCAGCTTTCTAGGAGCTACTCCTGATGCAAAACTATGCTGTACTGTTGGGACTGGCATTGTAGAGGTAAAATGTCCATACACTGAAAGGAACTCAACCATTGAGGGAGGCATGTACAAATGATCAATTCTTTCTGCAGAAAGATCAAAGTGGATCTATACATTTACTTAGGAATCATATGCATTATGCGCAGATTCAAGGTCAGCTTCTCATTTCAGGTGCTGATTTTTTGTGAATTTATAGTGTACACTCAGAAAGATTTACATGTGGAAAGAGTGTATCCTGACTTGCCATTCGTGGCAAACATGCTACAAAAAACTCTGTCAGTTTTTAAGGACTTTGCCAAACCTCACCTAGCTCATGCTATGTAATATGTTATCATTTCATGATATACGCTCACAGTTGCACAGGATAATTTACATGTTTGCTCTGTTTAAGTACTGGAACCTTGGCTGGAAGGCAGATTATCATTCCTCTGTTATCTGTGTCAATCAGTAACACTGAAAGATGTAAAATGTATTCCATATAAGGCCTTGTGAAACATTTGCAGATTGTATTACGTAACATATGTTATATTTTGGATTACAGTTACATGTTACAGTTTAACACATTCTAAATGGCTCTTTGTATTCACAGATTGTTCTTTTAGTGTTGTAAAGGGAAAACTTGTACTATGTATTGCTTTTCAGAGAACAACTGACTTGTCTACAGATATGGTATATAGGACAATATGCAATGTTGCAATACAACATGTATTCATATAATGATGTAATGATGGGCCAGACATATTTGCATCCAATATTTGCAAAAGTGTAGCGTGAGGCATTCCATTTTGTCATGCCACTGTTCAAGGCACCTGGGTATATTCAGTGCTGACAGATGTGGGATTACTTGAAGGGTTAATGTGAGGTCAGACTGTGCATATTGTCCATTTCATTAAGTAAATAGAAAGGACACAAAAATTAATGTAATGTAACCAACAAATGGTCATGGTTACAAATAATTCTGAAAAACAAAACAAATCATGATGTGACAATCATGTCATTAATGGTATTGATTGGTTGATTGAAAGCAAGCATATTACCACCAGGTACTGTGAACGTCACCTGCAAAGAAAACAGAGAAACCACAAAGCATCGCATTCTCTAGACTAACGCTTAGTACCAATATATATATAATTTGATAGTAACAAACAAACCCATTTAAATTGAAAAGGAGTCCCAGGGAGACCAGAGATTCAGAACCTAAGAACCTGAATCTAAGGAAATCTAGACTTGCTCCAATTAGGGCTTTAGCACTGCAGAGAAGGCTAGGTAGTAGGGAAAATAATATAGTTCAGGGACTGTGAGACAGACTATGATTTCTCATACAAATCCATGTAGTATGGGAATTGAACTATGTGTTAACATTCTTAAGTTTGTTTATAATTCTCTACAGGTTCACATTGTAGTTTGAAATGTATGTTGAATATGGGTATATATTTGTCACATGTACCAAATCTTTTTCAAAAAAAAATCATATTTGTTGTAGTAGAGTGCATCGATCAATGTCTGTGATATTTCTTTTTGAGTGTGGACATGGAGGGTAGATCTGCATGAATTTGTTCCTAAAATTGAAAATACTTTGTTATTTGTTTTGCAGTATCATCTATTTTGTTAGTACTGCATTGGTCAGTGTCTGTGATATTTCTTTAGACTGTGTTATGACAATATCCTCAGGTGTTTCCAATGAAAATGTGTGCTGAAGACATCCATCACTAGTGTGTGATAATTGTAAAAAACATTAAAATATATCCACATAATAAACATGGAGGATATATATGCATATATGTGTTCCTAAAATTGAAAATACTTTGTTATTTATTTTGCATTATCATCTATTTTGTTAGTACTATTGGTCATGTCTGTGATATATGTGAGTGTGTTATGGCAATGTCATCAGGTTTGTCAACTGACAGTATGTGCTGAAGACATTTATTGTTAAACAGCATCATAAAAAAATTAAAATAAACATGGATGATGAAGTCGAATGAACAATTAAAAGACTTTGTGCTATGTATTTCTGCGTTGGAACAATGTTGTCCATAGGTGTAACACATTAAACATGTTATGTGTGGCACATTAAATATAAATTTGCTCACCTGACACTAGGCTCAACCGATTGAATGCCACTGCCCAGGCACCGTCGCTTCGGGGGAGGTCTCACTGGTTTGATGGCGCTTCCATCGGCACTGATAGGGTCTGGAAACTCTTTCGTGGGATATCCATTCACAAAATGCTAACAAATATTTTAAAAATAAATACATTAAATTATCACCTATACGATTATATTGCCTTGGTAGGAACACGACGTTTAGCTTGCTGAACTACTTAGTACTTTGGTGGTTGTAGCGAATTAAGAATTGTCAACCAGTATCGTTATATAGCCAAAGAAAACGCTGCCGTGCGACAATATATTGCGTTGGTAAACATATAATCCGAAGATATATCGATATGAATACGGTCATATGCTAGAAAGACCAGTTTATACCTACACTACACTCAGTCATACCTTGGAGCAGACGAACTTGTGTTTGTTTATGTTGCCGACATTCAGTTGTCCGTGGGGTCGGCCACACGCTCTAATCCACCGCGAGCACTTCTCAAACTGGGTTTTCGGCTTGGGAAATGGCAGGAAATGGACATTAATTACTCTCTCTGGGTACCTTTCGTCCGAATTGCATGTACCCCAAGCGCAGCGCTTCACCATTTCGAAAAAACTCGCTGACAGCTATGTCCTTAGATACACAAAAGCTTGGGGGACCAAATGGCGCCTTAGCGACAAGCTGTGCAGCAGTAAAGGCGCGGAGCGTGCTGATTGGTTAATTGATTCAGCATCGGAACTATGCATATGGCGGCGGAGTGAGCTACTACATTATTCCGTACGGTAAATACACTGTTGTGTTCACCAGTGTGTCCTACTCACTAATCTGTACATATTTATCACTCCCGTTTCAATATGTTTTGTTACAGTTAAGGAAATTATGGACAATGAATTGGCCCTTCATAATTGAATGGCGACATGTTTAAGCGTCTGTGTTACTATATTAGATATGACTATGGCTATACCGCTGCAATATTGACAAAGCAATACAAAGAATTTGTATTCACTTCAGTCTCTCACTGTGAATGGCCGTATTGTCCATACGCATGTGAATGTCAAACGCCGGTGAAGTGTTCATCGTAGTTTGTGAGGTACACCATACACGTGAATAAGTATAAACGAAGTGACTGTTTGGGTTTTTTTGT
Source organism: Haliotis rubra (assembly GCF_003918875.1). Taxonomy (NCBI): domain Eukaryota; kingdom Metazoa; phylum Mollusca; class Gastropoda; order Lepetellida; family Haliotidae; genus Haliotis; species Haliotis rubra. The sequence goes on from NW_025767537.1 coordinate 447,123, forward strand.
TTTACGTTGCACTCAACAATATTCCAGCTTTATGGCCACTTGTAAATAATCGAGTCTGGACCAGAAAATCCTGTAATCAACAGCATTAACATCAATCTATGCACTTAGGAACCGATGGCGTGTGTCATCCCGTCAGTCGCCTCTTACGACAAGCATGGGTTACTGAAGATCAATTCTAACCCAGATGCTCATGGGTGTAACATACGAGTGGATTACATCTATTTCTATCTTCTTGATAACAACCAAATCCGAAGACTGTTAAAACTATCTAAGAAACAGAGTTTGTATAGTTCCTATGCCGTTAGTAATAATGTGCACGTATAATTACAATAACAAGTATATAGCATATTGTTATAATACAAATAGACTTTTTGTTGTTGGGGATTGCGTTGCCATTCATAAAGGAGGCATTGTTCCAATTCCCGTAGGTTCTGAGTTTGTGTATAACGTTATATATTCAATAAACAAAGGGCATGCAATATAACGAGATTAGATTTTCCTCTGCGAAGTCAAACTACAATAGAGAGGTCACGCGCGTATACATTCGTCACCACTCGCCCCTTTCCGTAGCCTCCAAGAAGACTCGTCCCCCACTCGATACTTGTTATGTGCGAAAATACGACAAACCAATCAGAACGCGCGTAAATGAGCGCGGTGCTTTGATAAAAATATAAAAGTACTTAAATCGTTTATGGCATTATGTCATTGTTTAAAAAATCATGAAAAATATATATCGTCATATTGAAAGTACTAAGAACGTAGCTAAAAGGACTTTGCTGCCTAATATGAAGTTTTTAATAAGAATCATGTTATTGACGGTAAGAGATTCAAATACACGCACGTGCGTTTGTTGACATAACTCTCTTGGGTCCAACTGAGTGTATTTCTGACGATCTTGCGGGCTTGTTATGCAGATTGTACGTGCGCTTCGACCAATTTAAGGAAATGTAATTATAATCGCTATAACAATAATATCGTATTTGTATGTAACTACTCACCCTTAATCTTTAACATTGGGATTATATTTCATATCTCTGGGGATATTTTAGTCTGGCTGTTTTATGGTCATTCATATTTTTTTCAGCGAATTCATTTACAATTCCACCAGGGGTGTGACAGCAATGACCTACTTTTCAGCCGATCCGAAGTTTCTCCTGTGAACGTGAAACGAGGCACTGCAAACAACTATGGTTACACTGAATTCCACTTCCTTGTTTCAAAGGAAAATGGTGTTTACAAATTTATTTAATTGTAAAGTTTTAAACAATCTTATTTTTATATTTTATGTCGAGCTTTAGTCAGCATGTCGTTAACTAAGACGTCACAGACTGCCCCATGTTTGAAGAGGTCGTACAATGATTCACAGTTCATCTGGATCACTGGTTACATCTGTTATGTGTTTTTTGCGTTTATTTAACGTATTTTTGTAACGTACAATGTGATTGATATAGTATCAAGTCCGTACCTTTCTAGCGGATTAGAAGGAGCGTAGTGCTGCAATAAGTGCTTAGATACAAGTGCAAATAATACTGATTAATATTTATATATCCAGAAGAATAAATTGGTATAAAAATTCTGGACTGGTTATTTGTACTTAGTTGCGCAATAGGACAGACCCAGTCTGCAGGAAACGAGACTTGATTGAATATTGCACATCATAAGACTGAAAGTACATGTAATAATTATGCCAACGTTTCATCTACTACTGGCAAACAGGGGAACGCGTTCACGAGAAATAAGCGGTGCACGGCAATGAGCAAACCCATTTGGTTTGTGAAAGTTAGAGCAGATGTTGGCTAGTGCACGTGCATTACATGACGATGAAATTGATTCCGCGCGTAACTGCGCACGCCTTGCTCATGGGACTCTCACGTAGTCGCGCTACACTTGATCGCGGACAAATTGGGGTCCCTTCGCTCACAATGGCAAGCGCCAGTGGGTGAGTGAGTGAGTTTAGTTTTACGCCGCACTCAGCAATATTCCAGCTATATGGCGGCGGTCTGTAAATAATCGAGTCTGGACCAGACAATCCAGTGATCAACAGCATGAGCATCGATCTGCGCAATTGGGAACCTATGACATGTGTCAACCAAGTCAGCGAAACTGACCACCCGATCCCGTTAGTCGCCTCTTACGACAAGATAGTCGCCTTTTTATGGCAAACACATGGGTTGCTGAAGACCTATTCTACCCCGGATCTTCACGGGTCCAAGCGCCAGTGGGAGGCACTCATACATGCTAATACGGGTCAATTGTCAGGTCGGTGCTCAACTAATCCTTGTTTTCCAGTAACACCTGTTTAATGGTTAAAAAATGTTGTGTACTACGTTTACTATCTCAATTTCGTACTTAAGTATTGTTCAAACAAAACGTTTGTGTGCTGGCGATTAGGTGCCTGACTCAGAAGCCGTGGGTTCGAATCCCGGATGGGACTCAACCCTACAAAAGGACAAGAATATGTACATTACTAAGAAAGTGTAATCCCAAATATAACGTCATGTTAAAAGTTTCAAAGGATAAAAAACCGACATTGAACAAAGCTAAATATAGAACATACATTATAATACTGAAAGTGTAAGCAGCAGGATAGGGTGATAGTGTTTATTCTTATTTCAACCGACCTTCACCTCAAAGAAATTGCCAAATGTGTATACCAGAAAAATGTTGACGTAAGACATCAAGTTCGCTATGACCATTGCTTCGGTGGCATAACCCTACAGGATTTTGCGAGGGACATTCTCCTTATTCAGGGACCGTTTCTCCATAAATATGTGATGTCAGTAATAAGGAACAGACTAAAGTGTTTTCATTGCAATAGAAATTTAATGCCGGTAATGTACCGGTGCCGTTTTGCGTGATTATGCGTCAGTCACGGCGTTCTGCTGCACAGAAACATTGACAATTTGAATTTATAAAATCTTTGTATTATATCTTATTTTAATTATATATTTCTTGCTAGGATACTCTTGCCATGCATATTCTAAACGTATTGAGCCAATACCTGCACTGAATAGACGGATGGATGTTTAAATTTCAGAGACACCATGTCCACTGTCATTTGTCAAGTTTGTCAAGTTTGTTAATCTACATGGTTTAGATAAACGTTGTTATTGCTCTCGACCAGCAACATTTTCCTTTAGTTCTACCTTAAAAGGCGTCAGGCCCATACTTTTATATCTATACAAGATATCATGGTGTGATTGAATAGTCCAGTATCAAGACCTATTGACATAATTCTCTCAATACAGGAGCAAGACTTAGGCCAGGAACATATAATAAACACACACACACACACACACACACACACAAACAAACAAAACAGAAAAAAACCCTGGAGACATCTTGTGACAAGTTCTGCATGGGATTTCTGTAAGTCTAAAGCGCACCAGTGACGTCACAAAATATGTACTCTGAGGTCAGCACATTGTGACGTCATAAACAATCCCTTATATTCATATCACAAGTGTTGCAACACGCTGATAATATGCTGTGTCGGATCTTTCAAGCTACCGTTGTCGCCAACCTCCTCGTTGTAATATCCATGCCGTCGCTGACGGCCTGTAGTGGACTCAACTGGATTTGTGGGTGAGTGAGTGAGTTTGGTCTTATGCCGCCTTCGCTATATTCCTGCAATATCACGGCGGCGGACACCAGAAATGCGCTTCACACATTGTACCCATGTTGGGAATCGAACCCGGGTATTCGGCGTGACCACCCCAGATTTATGGGTGAGACAGTATACTATTGATCTCAGTGTTAAGAGACATGCCCGAAACACTTTTGATCACAAAAGCTTTATCAGTGTAATGTACGGCAACTAAGTAATTACATGTAACAGTAAAACTTGATTATTGCCTGCAGTGTACAATATGAATACAACAAGAATGCCAGTATACCACCACTGCCAAACGTACTTACCAGATCCATAACACATGATCTACTAAATGTAGCCAAGAAGTATGGGTTATCAGGAGTACCAGACAAACTTATCAAAACCGGAGAATTCCATGAAAATGTATGGGAAAGCACAGTGCAACGAACCTTGTGTAGATTTGAACATATATGAAGTGGAGGGACACTTTGTAACAACATCATGCTGAGGTTTAGTGGTGATATTCACAACCAGCTTGCTCCACATTGTCACTGGAATCTCTGTGCATGGTATGGTATTGCATCTTCTGTATATACCCTGGTTAAGCTCGGCATATTACCTGTAACATCGGGACAATGTCTGCTCTGTGCCTGCGAAAGTGAGGACATAGTTAAGCACCAATTGCTTTACTGTGAAAGCCTCTTTGAACACAGATATGTGGTATTGAGTCGTTGTTTGATAACCTCAACCTTGACACCTATCTCAGACTCAAGGACACTGCCAGTGACGAGGCTAAGGTTCTGACATACCTCGGTGTTATTTAAGATGTGGTCCATGATATGACACTTGACAGCTGGGCAACGTTCATGAGCATCGTGGCTAAAAATTGTCAGCTCACGGAACTTAAGGTGTATATTATATCTGTGAAATTATGTCACACACAATGTATATACAGCTCTCATATTTCTCTTCGTTGTGAAAACCCTGTTTCCTTGTCATATGTATGTTTCTATTGTCAGTGAGACTGACAAGTAATATAATGTAATGTACTTTCCCAATCATTGGGGGAAATAAAGAGCATTCATTCATTCATTACATGTAACAGTAAAACTTGAAATTGAGAAAAGAAATCTACCAACTAATCTAAGTCTGCAGTGTAGTGTCAGTATCAATAGTGTAACTTTATGTCTCTTCGAGTGAAATAGCTTTTAACTATACAATTTGTTGAATTATTTCTATTTTCAGTTTTCGAAAAATGGGTTTCTATTATTTTTTATTTATTTATTTTTATTACATTTTGAAATTGTTTGTTTGTATATTTTTTTGTTTTGGGGTGGTTTTTGTTGTTGTTTTTTTCTTTCTTTTTTTTACTTTTTTTTGAAGGGGGGTATTGTCATGGCTTTACTGCCGAATATAACAATTCTTAATGGCCCAATTCTAATTGCTGTACTTCTGTTTCCCAAGAACTGCAAGTTTTGCTCGATACCTGTGGCCCGAGTTTGAGTTCAGCCTGGAGTATCTGCTGTTTTTGGTGGAGGTGTTATCAGAGTGCCTTGAACCCCTCCTTCCCCTAACTCTTGTCATCGCGTTCCTTGTGTGGAGCCATGTCGTCTTCACCCCTTCCTACCTTCTTGGTGGCGCCCTCTGGGTTCTGTATTCCAACTGTAAGTATTATCATCATTATTATGAAGTATTGTCACGTCATGCAACATGCATGAGTCAACCTGGAGACACTGACACTACTATCGTTAAAAAAATCAAGAAATGTGATGTGGGCTGCAACACCATACAGGTCGTGCTAAAATGGAATTACTTTTAAAGAACTCATAGTCCAATTCTCCAGTGATATACGCACACGCACGTACGCACGCACACACACACACACACACACACACACACACACACAATGAACACAATAAAGATTATAATCAGCAAGTAATAACATTGTGGCCCGTCGGGATTTATACAAGACCAAATTCCCGGCACTCTCTTTCTGGTCGTACAAGGCAACGTAATTAGATCGGTTGGCCAGGCTAGACAACTTGGTGCACTGTCTCTCATAATATCAACCACATGATATTTTTGCGCCGGGTCTTACAATATGAATACCAAATGAAGATGTTGGCAAATACAAGGAAAATGTTAATATTTGTATTTAGACATTTAGACCCACAGCTGTTGCAGGTGTAGGGATTCGAACCCAAAGTCTAGACTCATGAGTTTTATTAGTGGCAACAGGTACATTGTCTCGTTAGGGGCTTTTATAGCAAGTTTGATATTTAACGCCGCATTCAGCAATATTCCACCAATATGGCGGAGGTAATAATTCAGTCTGGACCAGACAATCCAGTTCTATCCAGAGCAATTTAAACCCTGATCTTCACGGTACGCATGTATACATTTACATGACCCTTTCGAGTGAGTATAGTTTTATGCAGTATTTCAGCAATATCACGGCGGGGGACATCAGAAATGGGCTTCGCACATTGTACCCATGTGGGGAATCGAACGCGGGTCTTCGGCATGACGAGCTAACGCTTTAACCACTAGGCTACCCCACAGCTATGGACACAGTTGTCATTAGGATAAATAGGGGTGGTGGGCCTAGTGGTTAAAGAGTTCGCTTGTCACCCGGGTTCGATTCCCCACATGGATACAATGTGTGAAGCCAATTTCTGGTGTCCCCCGAACTATGATTACTATTACTTATCACAGCGACTTAAGCGGAACGAACCGTCTGGATCAACGAGTGAGTGAGTGAGTTAATATTTAATATTTTTGCAAATCGTGACGACAATTGGAATATAAATACAAAATACAGTGTGAATATAAAGGCTACCATCGATAGAGAGTATAATAGCAAGGTTATCACAGATACAATTTGAAACTAATAAATAGCGGTTAAACGAAATAATTATTAACCAAAGAAACAATTTGAATAAGAAACCTGTCTTCGACGAACAGTATATGGACCAGATAATCACCGATACAATTTAAAACTAGGCTATAGCAATTAACCATTAGGCTACCCCACAGCCCCCATTAATTTAAGGACCGCCTCCGTGGTATTGTGGTTAGAGCGTCCGCCTGGAGAACGGAAGGTCGCGGGTTCGATCCCCGACCGTGTCAAACCAAAAGACGTTAAAATATGGTACTTGTTGGTCCCTGCCAGGCGCTCGGCATTAATGGGTACATCAAGGACTGGTCGGCTCGGAGTCAGTATAATGTGTCTGAGTGGGGTATTCATGCTTCACTGCGGCATGGTATCTCAGTGGGCTGGCACTATAAAACCAGCTTAAGTCTGGGCTAGTACAAGCAGCCGCACATACACATACACATGCATGCACGTCGTCATATGAGCGAAATATTCTCAAGCACGACGTAAAACCCAATTTCACCTCACCTCACCTCACCCATTAATTTAAGAGCTAACGCAGCATCAATATATAGATTGTTTCATGAGTCTCTTTCTGACCTGCATGGTTGTTCCAATCCATGTTTTATAGGTCAGTGGGATCATGTCCCGCTTGAACACATTGTTGGAAGTTCTTGTCCATGTTTGGTTCGGTAAGTGTTATTGTTTATATACAAACTGTCGCGATACTCTTACTGTAGTTGAAACCCGATCTACTTCCGTAAAAAACATTACATGGCATGCCAAAGTCGCATAAACTGTTACTCGACCCAGTCAATTCAGGCGATATGTGTTCTTCATCATTAATTACATTTTGGTATTCAGCAACTCGTGCTTGTTGTAAGAGGCGAGTAACGGAATTGTGTGGTCATCGTATCCCAGATGCGCTGATCGCTGCTCACCATGTTGATCACTGAATAGTCTGGTCCAGATTCGATTATTTGTAAACAGACCGCCGTCATGAACCTGGAAAATTGAGTGCGGCGTAAACAACAAACAAACAAACAATATTATTTACGTCAATAGGAAGAACGTGTGTATTAATGATTTTACACCATGTGCAGCAGAGGTGTGCTTAATGACCTCACAACGCATCTTCATAATGTTGACACGTTAAACTGGTTCCCGGTCCCCGCGTCGTCAGCGTGCGATATGAGAGACGGGTCCCAGTTTGTTGCCATCCCGGATGCGTTGATCGGTATTCATGACATCAAGCACTAGATTGCCAGGCCAGCATCATATAGCTGGCAAACTATTGAGTGCAATATAATATCAAATCAAACAAATCAAACAAACTATTAGATCCGCAAACAAAATTCTAATTGTATTATTATGTTATGCAATACACTAGTTTTTGTAAATCGGGTACTACTATACGTGTATATTATCATAAACGGCCAAGGAGCTATTCAAACTCTTGTGTCTTAAAATTTGGCAGTCAGCATCTTTGACTGTTACCAACCAGATGGAAATATACTACCCATCAAAAGTTTAGACTCACTAGTGTAAATTTAGACACTTTCTTCAGTCAGCTGTTCTAAACTAGACTTTGCAAAATATTCCATACTGTTTAAAGGTACTGTTTACACATGAACTGATGTATTGTAAAACAAAGTCGTAACGTTGAAAAGATTATAATGAGTGTTTTAAGCAAATCTAAACTTTTGATGGGTAGTATAGATGTATTCCACTCATATGTTAATTTGACCACCTCATATACCGCGAATAGCGGTACAGTGAGTGAACAAGTGAGATGGAATTTACACTCCTTTCAGCAACATTCGAGCACTCTCACGCCGGGGACATTAGAAATCGGTTTCACACATTGTACCCATGTATGTGCCAGGGAATTAGCGCTAAGATGATCGTTCAGACTTTCATGTGAGAAAACGTTCTGTTCTGTTCCTATATTCTGATTTCAGATTCTGTTCCATTCTTGTCATCTGCCTGTCCTGCAACATCGTGATGAGCTCAGGTATGTAGACGTTTCCATAAACTGACGTAGAAAAGAAAGTACACACCTGGTGTTTTGGGATTATCTCCCCGCTCGAAGAAAAGCCCAGCGGTGTTTGGTTTTGGCAACATGTGTTGGTCACTATCAAACGGGGGCGGTGGGGTAGCCTAGTGGTCTAAGGTGCTCGTTGAAGACTCGAGTTCGATTCCCCACACGGGCACAATGTGTGAAGCCCATTTCCTGTGTGCTTGCCGTCGATATTGCTGTAATATTGCTGAAAGCGGCGTAAAACTAAACTCACTCATTCACTTTCACTTTCGTAATGTTCACATTCTTGAAATATACTTCTCATCAAAAGTTTAGACTCACTATTGTAAAATATAGCCACTTACTTCAGGCAACTGTTCTAAACTAAATTTTGCAAAATATTCCATACTGTTTAGGAGTACTGTTTACACATGAACTGATGTAATGTAAAACAAAATCGTAACGTTGAAAAGCTTATTGTCATGAGTTCAGTAAATGATGAAAATCAGTGAAAATTGGCGAATTCTTAACAAAACTCTACACCATAACGCAGCTGTTCACATGCACGACACTTGCACGTGCTTTTAAAGCAAATTTGATGCATGATTCTTGTGCAATTCATTTGCATACAGTTTTCAGTTGCATCCCCCAAGTTAGTGGAGAAATCAATCTTCGATGTAACCATATATATATATATATATGATGCTGATAAACCTAGTAACGTTATCACGGTGAACCGGGGATTCATACCCACATACCCACATACCCACATCATTGGCGGCTAGCATACCAAGTGGACGCGACATAACATATGAAGTTGACGTGATATAGTTTAAAATTATGTTGAAAGCGAACGTGAAACGCGCTCACAAACAACAATATTCATTCACTCGCTCATCATAGATGTATGTGGTGTTTCAGTCAAAAAAGCGGTTGGGAATCTCCGCGAGTAAAACAAAACTACTTCGAAAGGTGAAACGGACAAGGTCAAGATGTATTTTCATGCCCATTTCATATATATTTAGACAACCAGCGGTATGGTACATATGTTGGTTCTGTGTTTTCTTGTAAAATGTATTGTCATACACATGCAAAGATAGAATAATAAACACAAACAAATATTTCGAAACTTTCATTTTCATTATTAAGTAAGTTAGGCTATTATTTATGGTCTAATTCGAGCGATGACATCATCATCATTATGTCGTGACCCACTCGTGGTATTGCTGGACAGGCCTGTTGGAGGTTACGGAAAGGGGCAAGTGGTGACAAATGGATAGCGCCTGATTCGAATGACCAGAATGGGTGCTGAGGGACAACGGGATCGCTCCATGCAACTGATCCGATCAGATCCGAATTTTCTTAAAAGATCCGAAATTACCCTTCCAAAGCGCCTCAGTTAAGTTTGATGCGGATCCAATGAACCGATCCGAATTCCTCTTGGCCTATAATCGTTTATGCCTGTACGGATCGTAGCCTGCCTATATGCGGCAGCACTGCGTGAGCATTTTCCCAGTTGGCGAGTGAATTTGGTAAATAGTATTGACGGGTCACGTTTACCACAACAACTGCCTTGCCTGGCTCATTTAGTCGTCGTCAACCAGTTTATTCTATGACGGGACTTCGATTCACTCAAACTAACACGTTGGCATACGCTACACTTTAATTTCGGATCGTGGAAGATTTCGCATTCGGATCCGATATTAATCGTATTCATCCACCTGTATCTGTCGATCAGATCTCTTTGCTTTCTGCAAGTGATACTTGCTTGTTCTGTTGAGCAGCACGAGCATGAGTTAAAAAGCGTAAGATCAAATTTAAGTTTCTCCTTAGTCTATCTACCACACTCACCTTAGGGTTCCAAGTCGTACCCATTTTTTCCATCTCTCTCTCTCTCTCTCTCTCTCTCTCTCTCTCTCTCTCTCTCTCTCTCTCTCTCTCTCTCTCTCTCTCTCTCTCTCTCTCTCTCTCTCTCTCTCTCTCTCTCTCTCTCTCTACTCTCTCTCTCACACTCTATAATTACTACAACACATAAAGTTACTGTTTTGCCATTATCTCCCACAGCCGATAAACTAAGCCGATATGAATTCACATTCGATAAATTACAAACCCGTGAAGATCCGAAAGTAATTTTGATCTTCAGAAACCCATGCTCGTTGTATGTATGAGGCAACTATCGGAGGTCAGGCTCGCTGACTTGGTTGACACATGTATGTCATCGGTTCCCACTTGCGCAAATCGATGCTCATGCTGTTGATCACTGGATTTTCTGGTCCTTATTTGCAGACCGCCGCCATATAGCTGGAATATTGCGTAAACCTAACCTCACTCACTCACTTACTCAATAAATTACAGTGGAAAATCGATGTCAGCGATTATAAGAGACACGTTTTCAAACGGTCTGGTACCATGTGAACTGAGATATATTAGTCCTGTACCTTCTTCGCAGGTGAGAAAACCTACTTGGGCGTCCCACTATCTTTGCATTAAATCCCCGATGTAACCCCTGTGTACAGGTGAATTCATAACTGGGTGCTGCTTTGGCTGCAGCATCAACTATTATTGTGTTGGGAGTGATTCCATCATGGCTGGATATGTCTGTGATATTTGGATTTGAAAGTCGTGATAATGATGAAATGTCGACGTTAAATCGACATGAGATTATATAGGTTGAAACAAGGTCATGTGACCTTCCGGGAAATACATGCAGGGTGTCTCTTGTATGTTCAATTAGACTTCCCCTGCATTCTACAGCATTAACAAGCTTATGTCTCTATAATATTAACACATTCTGTTCACTGGATACAAAATGTCTAACATGTGACTAACGTGATCGGGTGATCAAGCCCGCTGACTAGGTTGACACGTCATCGTATCCCAATTGCGTAGATCGATGCTCATGCTGTTGATCACTGGATTTTCTGGACCAGACTCGATTATTTACAGATCACCGTCATATAGCTGGGATATTGCTGAGTGCGGCGTTAAACAACAAACCAACCAACCAACATGCTGCGCATTGCTTTTCTAAAATTATTCTAAAACTACCGATCAAAAGCATTTTGTCTTTATGAAATGCTCGAAAACATTTATTATTTTAATATCATTCTTTTTGCTGCTGGGGCGGTGGGGTAGCCTAGTGATTAAAGCGTTTGCTCGTCACGCCGATGGTCCGGGTTCGATTCCCCACATGGGTACAATGTGTGAGGACAATTTCTGGTGTCCCCTGCCGCGATGTGGCTGGAATATTGCTAAAAGCGGGGTATAAATCTTACTCACTCACTCACGTTTTGCTGCTGATGCTGCTTCTGACGTGTTTCACAGTTGATCAAAACATTCCTTCAACTGTGGTCCAATTCGACTGATTCATCAGCAGCCTGTTTCCTATTCGTGACCCAGTCGGATTATTCCGGGAGCCTTCGTGGAGGTTACGGAAAGGGGTGAGTGGTGACGAATATTACAGCTAGCGAATATCAGGATTATTGGTTGTGTCAGGTTATTGTTGGTTATATAATCAGGCTGAATGTTCTCCCAAGTGAAATTTCTCTCTATATATGCACTCGGGATGTTGAAAATAACTTTCAGCCAATGATATTTAGTGTCTTTGTATTTTGGCAATTCCTAATGACCAATGAACATAGCTGTAGCTAATTAGGAGCCAGGTGACCATATGGGTAATGAAATCAAGTTCTCTATAAATCTCTAATTTAAACACATTCTGTGATCAAAAACGTTAATAAACTGATACACTTTCAATTCAAAACAATTTTACATGTAATAGAGCACACTTGTACTAGCTCAGTGCATAATTTCGAATTTCAGATTTGGAAAATCCACTCCAATTTAGTAGCACCCATTAGGTTTTCCAAGATACATAGCGCTGACGTGTTACTATTTTGTGGGAGGAATCGAATTGTGACAGGTCACGTGATTCACAATGACGCCGCTGACCTGCGAGAGATCGACTGAGATGTTTGATGGTTTGCAAATATTGACCTCTGGTTATTTTCATAATGAAAATCCATTGCGGCCTATAGAGGTGCTTCACAGCGTTCGTGTGAGGGGGGCGGTGAGAGGCGTTCGCTATGCCCATCTTAGCTAAGACATGCCAAAATGTGATATTGCTTGAAACATGATAAAGACTAAACTCACTCACTGATATGTAGAGCTATGCACATACTGGGAGATATGACAAATTACCTTTGATATAAATGTCACATATTGGAGATTAGCGAGTGATCTCTAATAGAAGCTAAAGTCTCTAATAGACGGAATATATGGTCATCGCGGTACTCTTGGAAATCAGCTTCATTCCCCAAATCATCTCACGTCCTTCTGATTAAATTTCTTTATTTACTCAGGTGCCTCCAACGTTGCCTTTTAAAGGCTTTCCTCGTTAATAAAATGTGTAACAAAATGTGTAACTCCTTTCCGATTCCGGCTGATTCCTTTCGCACACACAACATTCATGATACCATGGAGAACCACTGAATTTAGTTTTTGTGCCGTAGGAATCAACCCCTGCCGCACGTCGAATGTCGTAACTATAAAATCAGCAACGTCAACTAAACTGTACATCAACCTCTTCAACTGCATAAACTCAAATACCACCATTCATGTATTCACCTTGTACATAATGTTGTATGTCATGGTTTGACAATGGTGTTAGTATCTACACCAAAACGTATATAGCAATGAAGAAGTTGTCTATCCATCAAAAAGTGCTCCTCTTCATCAGTGTTCCAGCTTCTAAATGCCACTTATAGAACAAGTCATAGAATCAGTTTTCCTTTTCATTCGAGCTTACCTCCGTTACGCTTCAGAAGTGCAACCATTTTTTTTTCCTATAATTAATACGCGCCCACTCCATAGGCGTCACTCCAAGGCCATTTCGTACGGTTGATATCGACTTTGTCTGCCCGTAGAATAAGTTTAAGTATGCTCAGATCTCTCCATCAATGACGCAATGTAGTATGTTGAGCGAATTATTGGTAACCGCGAACATATCTGCTCCTTTGTTCATTAGTAATTCAAATGCCCGCCTCTTTCCGTATCTTTGCTGCAATTAAAATTGGCGTCATTCCGTCCCCGTTTTTGGCGTTGATATCTGCCAAATCCCTGACTCCAAAATGCTTCCTGACAACATACAAATTCCCGGATCTCACAGCCAGGAGTAATCGTTTTTCCGGCTTTTTCGGATACCTGAGTAGGATTCTGTGCTGCTGTAACAGAGAAGATGTCAAACAATGTGACTTACAGGTGCATGGTACATGACATCGATGGTATCCTTTGCTAAAGTGATAAAAAGAGTTCATGAAATAAAAGACACAAGTTTAAACGCATTGTGTTTCAAAACCTATTAAATGTGTGGTCCTTTGCATAGAACTCAGGTCACACATCAGTTGAAAGTTCAGTAACCTTGGGCACTTGGAGAGTCCTTTGTATGGGGACCGTTTTTGTAGCTTCACTCCTGAGAGTTTTAGGAGGTTCAGTCTAGCCCCCACAACGAAGCTACGTTGGTCACACCTTAGGCAAAGTGAATTTATTCAAAAATTGCCTTTGTTCACCTAGCAGAAAATGGGTACCCGGTGGATAAATCATGACTATTAACCTTCTAGCGCCTCACAGTTTGGGTTATCCGGGTTAACCAATAATCAGATTGTTAGCCCACTGAGCATTCACCTGGTGAATGGAGTTTGTGCATTATAAAGATAAGTATTATATCTATTAACATAAAATCAATTAAAGCAAGGGCACCATCCAGTCCAATTTGTTGTAGTAGATAGGCAACACTGTTCCTTATTTATCATTAAAGCTTGCTGTATAATCCCGGACTCTCTCAATTACGGATTACGGTCTAAAATAACAGTCCCGACAATCAACTTGCTATGAGACAATTTGGCTCATCTACGGTGATATACGGTTGACCAATCCGGACCGCTTAATCATCTGGACACATGAGTCGGTGCCAGGCCAGTCCGTAATAGACCAGATTCCACTGTATTCTTAATATTCGTCGTGTCTGACTCTAATCCTGATTTGCTCTGGTTGTGTTTCCAGAATATCAACACAGTATCCGCCTAAACAGCTGGGATCCGTGAAGATCCGGTTGAGAATTGATCTTCAGTAACACATGCTTGTCGTAAGAGGCGACTAACGGGGATCCCGGGTGGTCAGACTCACTGACTTTGCTGACAAAAAAAATACTGTATATGAAATTGTTTTACTCACATTGTTTATTACACGTTCATCTGTGGCAGGTAATGATTACCTTTGACACAGGTTTCTTTTCCAGATCCTGTCACAAAACATCCTCCGGTCCTGCATGATCTCGCCTTGCCGGAACTGGAGCCTTCAAAGCGAAATCAGAAGTTTAATTTAATGTACAATGGGGAGAACAATAAATTGCAAATGTAGGGAACTTGCTTAAGTTTGATTATGCATGTCATTTTTCATGTTGCCGAACCTTTGACTCAGGACAGGAAATATTTTTATTGCACTTAGGTACTCAACACTAAATGTATATAATTTGTTCGCGTGTTGTTTAAAGGCACGTACTCAGCAATATTCCAGCTTTATGGGTTTTCTGTTAATAGTCCAGTCTGGACAAGACGATCCAGTGATCAACATCATGAGCATCAACCTACGCAATGAGGGATACGATTTGTCAGTAAATCAAGCTTACGCTTACGACTTTGGGCAGAAAGGAAGTAATCTCCGACGCCTGTTAACAATTGGGGAGACCTTGGGTAGAAAGCGAGTGAGAAGTCGAAAACTTCGAAAATATAACGATATGAAACAAATCAACTTCTAGCCTTTTAAAGGGTGGTAGGAGTGGTTTCAGGTAGATATTGAACACGAGTTAAAATCAAAGTTAATTCTGCTGGTACTTCAGCCATAACGTTACAAAACTAGCATCTATCTTTAAAATTTTACTCCTATCAGAACAATTCAATATGAAACGCGCTGTAGATCACGAACAACTGAAGGTTGTATTGCTATATAATAGCCACTGTTTATCCTCACTTTTTGACAAGATTAATTAACAAAAAGCTCTAGAGTGTTTGATACGTATTATACCATACTTGTTAACCAAAACTAGTATGCATTTATCGGCCTATATACATATTATACGAACGTTTCATTTTATTCTTGAAACTCTTTGCAAATGCATTGAATACCATGCAAATAATTGGTATTACAGTTATTGTCTAGACATGAATATTACGTTTTGCTCTTATCTGTTTACTAATAGAACATTTTCAGAAATATTACTATACGTATTGTATTATTATGAAGAATATAATATCGAAGTTGACAAAAACTATGCAATTATGGCATATATTTAATCATTTTAAATAAATTGGGACATTTGACTACTTCCTTGGGCAATATTAGACTGAAACCATGGGGCAGATTTGACCCAAAAAAATCCGAACCAAAGTTGCTGGGGCATTTTGTAACCTTGGGGCGATCTTGACTGGCACCCCAGGAAACATGGGGACTTACAGTACATTTGCGACCAGCATGGACATAGCTTGATTTACGTCATTCCCTCAATTGTTGGCGATTGCCTTTAATAAAAAGAACACATATTCTACGATTAAAACTACAGAGCATGCACCAATACTTTTGAATGAAATGGGACTTATCCTCTCAAAGGGGACAATTATTTTGCAGGTAATTCAACCCCTTCAAAGAGGTACAGTCACTAACAAGCAAAGGTATTTAGTCAGTGTAAGAAACATACTTCCCTACTACTTACAATACATATAAAATGTATCAGTTAAAACGATTTCTTTCAAACAAACTAAGAATTAAATGAGAACTTAACTTTAATAAAAAGATCCGTTACTGTTTTGACATTGAAATAATTATCTCTTATGATGGACAAGATATTTAACTCAGACAAGGAACTCAACTCATTAATACTGCGTGCTGTTTTAAATTTCAAGATAACATGGCTGAATTTACTCAATAACGCAGCTATAAATGGGATTCCCTAAAAATCTACCATTTGAAACGCGATACCTAACTATTACCTAGCACTTACCAAACTATACTCGCATCTGGCGCACGTTCACGCGTCGATCAATGGTGAATCCATATGCTGCGTTCTTTTGCTTCCACTTCTAACAGGCGACAGGTTAAAGTGTCTATGCTGTATTCAATACAGAGGCATTTACAATGCTCAGTACATTTTTCTTAGCATAATTTGGTCACCACTGTTCTGAAAAGACTCGAGAACACCCACATTGCAACTGACAACCTGAAGGTCATGAAGATGGTCAATGATAAGGAAGAGGGTCCATAAACTTTACCGCCTTTGTATGACCATTCTCCATTTTCCAAGACGAACGAGCTAGACATATATTGGGCTTGTGACAGCTTCTGTTAACTCAAAGAGTATCAAGTCCGAGACAACTATCATCTATCATTTCGGATCATAGACTACGAAGGTGGAACATCACGTGCATTGCCGGGGATAAGGTCCCGTTAAGATATCAGTTAAGAAACTATATTTCAATAAGCAATGTTAAAGATGTACGTGGTGTGGGAAGCAGACGGACGATTGCGTTGTGGATGTGATATTTAACGGAAATCATCTTTTCTGACTTCTTAGGTGAGCGAGTGACTGAATGGACAAATGTTTTTAGTTAATCCCGCAGCGTTCCTGGAAACGTTGAGGCCATTGGTAAGCAAGCAAGGCACTACTGAGCTGACAGCTGATAATCGCTAATGAATATATATATATATATAGCGCATGATTCCAAAGGTATTTGTTCAACGATGATGAAAATTCATTTTTCTCGTAATTTCAATTTTACCTAATTTCGAGTTTGAGAATAAAAATTCCAGAAAAACAATTCCGACAAAGTGAGGAAAATCAGTTTGAGAAATATCTTGAAACTTTAAAATTAAGATTAATTTGTAAATACCATTTTCTTATGAAGCATAAACTTCGAATTTGGTATAACCATAGTTGTTTGTAGTGTCTCTTTTTCAATACCACGGAAATTCGGACCGGCTGAAAAGTAGGTCAGTGTCTGGAGTGGTTAATGAGACTCATGTTTCGGTTTGACTCAGTCAGGAAAATAAATTAGGCGTGCAGTGGGGGTAGTTACGATTTTAAGTCACATCGCCAGTATTTCAGCCATATCGTGTACTAAAACAAGTTATACATTCACAATACATGAAGTTAAACTGTCATAAACCTTATTAGCTACACAGTGATTTATTCAAGAAAGGATTAATTTATCTATTTTCCCCACTCCGCCCGTGTGTGGACAATAAAACATATTATCTATTTGCATGTTCATGAATGCAAAAGAACACAAACATCACAGGAATAAATTGTTAGTTCTTTAGTGATATTTCCTGAACACACTAACTGCGAAAACAAAACGCTCCCTCGAGACAGGTGTAAATTTGAGAATATCATGAGTTCGATGAGTTCGTCCCGCTAGAGTTCATTTCAAGAGGGGCGATGGGTAGCCCTGTGGTTAAAGTGTTCGCTCGTCACGATTCCCACATGGGTACAATGTGAAGCCCATTTCTGATCTCCCCGCCGTGATATTGCTTGAATATTGCTAAAAGCGGCATGAAACCATACTCACTCACTTATCATTTTAAGACATGCAAAATAGATTTTTATATCGTGTCTGTGTATTTGGTACAACCTGTATTTAATCAGTTGTACGCAAAAGTAGCTGCGCTGTTTGGGATATCAGCTTCAAAATACAATTAGAGCGGAATTTCAGGAAAATGCAAGCCTATTAATGGTGAATATAACCAAGAAGGGTGTAGACTGAGAAGTTATACCTTCAATTTGTAGAACTCGAGAAACAGAAACATTACAAGTGATCCCAACTATTCATTCGGGGACAATATGGGCGGTATTTCTTCAGAATCAGTTTCAGATGCATTGATATAATCTCATGACATACCAAAATACAGCTCTGTCTCCTGCAGCTTCCTCTTCTCATGTTTAAAATTACGAAGAACAACAGTATGTATCCTCTACAGCATGATTTGAACCTTCGGTTTCTGTAGCCACTCAAACTGAACAAGAGATGCTTGACATAGCCTTGATACAGGATTGTCTGATACAGACTCTCGGTAATTCACAGATTGCCACCATGTAGTTGGAATGACACAGAGCGCAGCTTTAAAACAACAAACTAAACTTGAAATTGTTAAATCTGTACACCTGATTGAGGCTTCATTGAAAAGGAGTGTCGGACAGAAGTACTGACAAATTCTAATAAAAAGGTTTTTACAATCTTTGTAAACATAAGTTTTATTGTATCCGCATTCCGGCCCACACAGTTTACAAAGTTATACATAAGTACATTTTACAAGTCAGTTGCATCTAATTTTCAGCACCATCTCTTAACTTTACTGGAGGTTTTATAAACAATGACAAATTTCTGATATTCTGTTCATTGCACGAACATTAATAATCTAAAAGCTAAGACCGGCGTGTGTATATGTGTGTGTGTGTCTGTGTGTGTGTGTGTGTGTGTGTGTGTACTTGTTTGACAGGTAATAGTCTTGTGTATGTTTCTTCAATGTCAGCATTTGATTTTACAGATATACGTGAAGTGAATTTCTGCTTTCTACCGCTTCTTGCAATAATAGACAGCTTCTTTGATGCCTTTCCGGTTATCACATACCATGTTGGTGCTGAATTTGTTCTCATGAATCGTAGAGCCATGTAGACCATTATGAGGATAGACTACGCATTTGTTTTATCAAAGCTAATAGATAACTCTCTTCATATCAGATTCTGTCATGTAATAACAGGTTAGAACAGATTCCCAGCAAGCTACCGTCTGTGATATCAACTCTGGTTTGTCAAGTCGAAACTTAAAGGCACAATGTGGGCACACATTTCTCTCAGAAATAAATAATGCATTTCTCTCAATAATACTAACTTATCAGGACCTCAGTGAAGCTTCCAAAAACATTACGCATTTAGATTACAATATTGAATTAAAAGTTTCGAATGAATTAATGCAACGTTGCATTAAATCGACTGTCGCCACCAAACTTATTTCAAGTTAACCATAGAGCTATGGTCCTTGGAACGCTCTTACAATATCCTACGCACAACTTGTGATTGAAACCAGTTTTGGCAAACATCGACAACACCGCGTGCGACAGTTTTTGATGTACGGAGTACTGTTTACATTTCATATATGGCAAGTGTTCTCTGTTTCCAGCTTTCTTATTCGCCCTCGAAGTTTCAATTGTCGATTTCAGGAAACCTGTAGGGATAATAAGTCTTTATTGCATCAACAGAAGCTAAAGTGGGTGACGGTTCCCCAAAGTTATGAAATGAAGGCAAAAATATTGTCGAAATATGGCAGACATTGAGTCTTTATTTCTATCTTCAACTTCTCATTAATCTTTTGCGGCTGTTTGAACTTCGACGGCGTCAGGTGAAAGTGCTGGCATCGTATTATTAACGGTGAACGAATAATCGCTTCATTATCGGTTTCCATCGTAAGTAATAACCGAGGTAGATTGACGATACCCAAGACTCTTAAATGGCTCAATAACGAAGTTTGTATAACATTTATATCACCGACATTAAGTGTTAATATTTATTAATAATAACACTAACGATAATAATACAAGTAATATACGCACACTTGGTATGTATGTCCACCATGGTTTTGTGTAGACAAAATCCATCCCCAAACATTAGCGATTGTATGATTGTTATCTTACTTAATAGAATATGATGAGTGAGTGATTGAGTATGGTTTTACCGACGCGTTTAACCAATATTCCAGCAACATCACGGCGAGGGGCACCAGATATGGCTCCACTCATTGTACCCATGTGGGGAATCGAACTGGATCTTCGGACGAAGATAACTTCGACGCTTCAACCACTAGGCTATTCCAATCGCCTCTTTGTAGTATACACATGTATGCCTCCAGACATGAACTAAAAGAGATTTGTATTTTGTATCAGTGATATCTCTCGATTTTTAACGCCCGTGTTGTCGAACTGCAATGTAAAACGGAAACTTATAATTTACAGATATCATTTCCTCAAATCTCAAACACATACTCAATCGAGGTTTTGAAGCACAAAATCAGTGTCAGATATAAACCTATGGTACAAAAAAGTAAAGGCTGTT